>NC_092824.1:30335401-30642401 GCF_023375885.2 Dermacentor andersoni | reverse complement strand
CCTGGACCTAAATCTAAGTACACATTGGAATGCATCATGTAACCGCACAAAAACAAGGGACAAAGAAGGAACACACAAGACAGGCGCGGAACTTCAACTAAGACTTACTCCGGGAAATCTCACATTTATACAGGTATCGTAATCACACTTGCTAATCATCAGACAGCCATCACTCGACGTTGGCATGCGGGTGTGAGTGCCGCAAATTTGCTTGCAAATATTTGAACTCTTTATCGCTCAATGACACTGAATAGCTGCTTACGCAGCTGCCAGATTGCATTTTTATACAGTAAGCTTCATAGATTTCACGCCTCAGTTGTGACGCAAACATCTTCAAGACCTTAGTGTCGCGGAACCTAGGCGTGCAATTACCACAGTGGCGACAATGTTCAACCAGTTTGCCACCCCCCGCCAATCCTTCTACTCCTGCGCGGTGCTCCTGCAGTCTGACGTTTAGGAACCGTCCCGTCTGCCCTATGTAGCTGTCGCCACAAGAGAGAAGTATCTGGTACACTACCCCTACTCTGCATGGGACGAGCCTGTCGACGTGCTTGATATCACATTCATTTCTTTTGTTCTTACCCTGCACCATGTTGCACATGCCCGCCAGTTTCTTGGGCGCCGTGAAAACCACCGGTATTTCACATTTTTCAGCCACCTTGTTGAGGCGGTGGGAGAATTGGTGGTAGTACGCGATGGCAACAGGTCTACGACGTTGCGGCTCTACGCTTGGGCGGAGCTCTGATGGGCCCCGTGCTTCCTTGGCAAGGGTTTCTAGCACCGAGGTGACCATATCATGCTGAAATCCTGCGCTGTGCAGTCTTTGCAACGGTAAGAACACGCTATGTTGCATTTCATGCTGGCAGGACTTATCAAGAGCAGCACGCAGGCAGTTTTTTGCAATTCCCCTTTTTACAATCTTCGAATGAGCAGACTGGTAGTTTAAAATACCTTTTTTTGATCGAGGCTGATACCTCCAGCACGCATGGGTTCCAGCAATAATAATGAAAATGTCCAGGAAGTGCAGGCATCCATGTGTAGGCAACTCAAAGGGGAAATTCAACCCAAACGCGCTTTCTCGGAAAATTTCAAGAACACGCTCTACTGCAGTTGAACCGCCTCCCTCCCCAACCCCTTTCAAAAATATGGCATAATCGTCAACATGTCTAAAAATCTTAGCCGAGTAGGCTTTGTCAATGCGTTCAGCAATTCGCTTGTCACAATATAATAAAAATATGTCACTTAATAAAGGGGCATTACATGAACCAATGCACACTCCGCGCTTTTGGACGTAGTTCTTTCCTTCGAAATTAACGATGGTCAATGCCAGATAAAAATGAAGAATTTCTAAAAAGTTGTCCACACTTACACCACATGCGTTCTGAAAGGCCACAAGGCCGTAGTCATCAATGGAATCTCCAATGGCGCATAGCAATATATCTTGTGGAATGGAATAAAAGCAAGCAAAGTTGCGGCACTCACGCCCGCATGCCAACGTCGAGTGATGGCTGTCTGATGATTGGCAAGTGTGATTACGATACCTGTATAAATGTGAGATTTCCCGGAGTAAATCTTAGTTGAAGTTCCGCGCCTGTCTTGTGTGTTCCTCTTTGTCCCTTGTTTTTGTGCGGTTACATGATACATTTCAATAACGACCACCAACTAGCCCGCTTATCCCTGTTAAACTAAGTACACAGGTATTCTCGCATTTCGCCCCGATCCAAATGCGGCCGCCATGGCAAGGATTCGATCCCGCGACCTCCTGGCACAGCATCCCAACGGCATAGCCGCTAAGCAACCACAGTGGGTACGTCTTCCCTCCATCTTATCACTTCAGCGGCGTCAACATGTTCTAATACTAAGGATATGGCATCATAGACAACTCAGTCAAAAGCTTGTTCAAGATAAATTTGTACCATAGCAACCCGGCTCCCCGTTTCATCGCAATGCTTTGGGCGCCCTAACGCATTTTCTGTCTTGAGAAATAAACTAGAAAGCAGGCCAGGTTTCTTGCTAGGAGACAGTCATGATGGTGATGATGATGATGATATGTGGGGTTTTATGGCGCCAAGCACTCTTTTAATGTAGTCAGTGATGCAAATAATGATCAGTGGCGTCGTGGTTGGCTATAACAATGGAACCTGGCTGTATAGGGGCCTAAAAACAATATATATATATATATATATATATATATATATATATATATATATATATATATATATATATATATATATATATGTATATAAACATTGCCACAATGACTTTTCAGATGTACTATGAATTTAAAAGTTATGTTCTGATAGAAGGAGGGATAAAAATAAATATGTCAATGCCAGTAGCACTATTGCCTCAAGAGGCCCTTAAATGCAAGGGCCTGTAGACACGTGCTCTACAAAATGCGACTATCGCAGCAGCAGCGTCTAGTAAGATGCTGTGCTACGAATCTCTTCGGCCTATAACTTGCAATGAATTAACATCTTGCAGAAAGTTAAAAACTGACTTTCTGGGAAAAAATGGCTCAGCACCAAGCAACATTGCAGCATTCAAAGGTATGTTTTGTCGGTAGGCTAGAGGGAAGTGTTTTTTCCTTTCAGTTTCCATTTCTCTACACTCCAGCAAGACATGGAGGATGGTTAGTATCTGGCCACATCTACAGCATATGGGAGGTTCGCTACCGGTCAAGAGAGAAGAGTGCGTGCCATACGTATGACCTATCCTGAGGCGGCAGAAAATGACATCGATTCGCCTTATTTTCGTTATCAGTGGCAAATTTCCTAATTGTGGCTCGATCAAATGGAGTTTATTCGAGGATTCGGTGTCCCACTTGTGTCGCCAATGCATTCGAAGTTTTTTTGCTCAAAAAAGGCTGTAAGTCTGAGGCAGGGATACCTACGGAACAGTTGCCAGCTTTCGTTGCAATGGATGTGACAATTTCATCTGCAAGCATGTCGCCCTTACTGCCTCTGTGCCCAGGTACCCAACATACTATGACGTGCTGATTAGATGTATATGCTGTGCACAGTAGCGAATATAGCTCATTGAGTACAGGATTGTTGCGTTTCTGGAGTGACATTAGAGATTTTACGACACTAAGGGAGTCTGGGAATATAATGGCCTTTTGCAATTTCATTTTCTTGATATGTTTAACAGCTGTCAGTACAGCATATGACTCAGCAGTAAATATGCTTGTTTCCGGGTGCAGGACGGGAGATTCTGAAAATGATGGGCCGACAGCTGCATATGAAACGCCGGCATGCGACTTTGAGGCATCTGTGTAAAATTCTTGGCCAGAGTACTTCGACTGAAGTTCAAGAAAGTGCATTTCAATGTGTACCTGGGGAGTGTTCTTCGTTATTTCAACGAACGAAGTACCACAGTCAATGAGCTGCCATTGCCACGGCGGATATAGCATGACAGGAGCCATAAGGGGATTTTCAAAAAGTGGAACATCCATTTCTTGACTGAGTTTCCGTACACGCAGTGAGAAGGGTTCTCTAAATGCCGGTCGATCATTAAGTAAAGTTGCAGATGTCATGTTGTTTACACTTCGGTAAGAGGGATGTTCACGGTTTGCATTTACCTTCAGAAAATATATAAAGCTTGAGTACGACCTCTGAAGATGAAGCGACCACTCATTAGCTTCAACGTAAAGACTCTCCACAGGACTTGTCCTGAAGGCACCGGTCGCCAGGCAGATACCTTGGTGATGGACAGGATCCAGCATCTTCAATGCACTAGGGCTAGCCGAATGATAAACTATTGCCCCATAATCTAAGCGTGTTCGAATGAGCATTTGTAGAGCTTCATGATGCATTTGTTATCACTACCCCACGTTGTGTGTGACAATATTTTAGAATGTTCATGGTTTTTAAGCATTTGTTTCTGAGGTACTTCAGGTGTGAAATAAAGGTTAATTTCGTGTCTAAAATAACGCCTAAAGATTTGTGTTCTGTGATCACAGGTATGTGCTGTCCCTGAAGTTCAACTTCAGGATTTGCTATGAGAACTCTTTATTGAGTGAAAAGAAGGCAGGTACTCTTGCTGACATTGAGCGTAAAGCCATTTTCATCAGCCCACTTAGACACCTTGTTTAAACAAAGCTGTACTTGCCGCTCGCAGATAGCGAGATTACATGACTTCAATCCAATTTGAACGTCATCAACATATACTGAATAAAATATACTACGCGGTATTGATGAGCGAAAGGAATTCATTTCTATGATAAAAAGTGCGCAGCTAAGCACGCCACCCTGTTGTACCCCAGTTTCCTGTAGAAATGGTCTCGAGAGAACATTACCAATTCTGACACGGAATGTGCAATTTGATAAATAGGTTTCGATTACATTAGGCATTTTTCTTCGGATGCCCAATTCTGATAAGTCACGTAGAATTCCATAGCGCTGCGTAGTTTCGTAAGTCTTTTCCATGTCTAAGAACACAGAAAGAATGAACTCTTTGTGTATGAAAGCATCGCGAATATATGCTTCGATGCGAACGAGGTGGTCTGTAGTCGATCGGCCTTCTCTAAAACCACACTGATATGGGTCAAGGAGCTTGTTTGATTCAAGGAAGTGTAAGAGCCTGCCATTAATCATTGTTTCAAAAAGTTTACATGGACAACTTGTGAGTGCTATGGGCCAGTAGCTTACCACAGAGGACGGATCTTTGCCTTGTTTCAAGACAGGGACTACAATCGCCTCTTTCGATGCCAGTGGAATGTCTCCTGTTTCCCAGATATTGTTAAAAATAGACAATAGAGCCATCTGAGTGTCAGGGTGAAGATGTTTTATCATTATGTAGATGACTCTGTCGGCTCTTGGTGCCGATTTCGTGCAGCCGTTCAAGGAAGCTCTGAACTCAGCAATGCTAAAAGGATGATTGTATGGTTCACTTCCACTAGACTTACGGTTCAATGCCTTACTTTCAGCTATCTGTTTACGTTGCTGGAATGACTGCGAGTAGTTCGCAGAGCTAGAAACTCGCTCGAAGTGCTCTCCCAGAGTGTTCGCTTAATCTTGAAGGCTGTGGCCTTCATGATCAAGCAAAGGCATGTTGTAGATTTGTCGAGTAATTAATTTTCTTAGCCTGTTCCAGACTTTTGCTTCTTATGTATAGGTATTTCTGCTTATGACGTATTTTTCCCAACTTTCTCTTTTAGCGATACGACGTGTTCGTCTGCTTTTGGATTTCACGTGCTTAAAGTTGATGAGGTTTTCTGCCGTTGGAGATTGACCTAGTAAACGCCAGGCTTTGTTTTGCTCCTTACGCGCATGCTTGCATTGCTCATTCCACCACGGCACGCTCCTCTTTTTTGTAATCCCCTTCGTTTGTGGAATTCGCTCTATTGCAGCGTCAATTATACAAGCCGCAAAATGAGCAATAGCATCGTTCACACTAAAATCTTTAAAAGCATTTCGCTGCATCTGGGTGATTTCCTCAAATTTTTTCCAATCTGCGGATGCAAATTTCCGTTGAGGGGGGTGTGGTAGGAATTCATTTTGTTCGAAAGTTTTGAGGCAGATGGAAAAATATACACTCCCATATGGGTTTTTGACTACCTCCCATTCTAGGCATGGCACAAGTGTAGGCGAGCAGATAGCTAAATCTATCGCAGAGTAAGTGCCATGTGCTGTGCTATTGAATGTCGGCTCCTTTTTATTTAATATGCATGCACCTGAAGAAACAAGAAAAATTTCTATTAAGCGGCCTTTGACATTGCATCGGGAGTCTCCCCAGAGAGTATGGTGCGCGTTGAAATCCACAACAAGTACGTAGGGCTCAGGCAGCTCATCGACTAGGCTAAGAAATTCTGTTCTTTGGAGTCGATAGTGGGGTGATTTGTACACAGAAGAGACTGTAATGAGTTTACCCAACAGTAAGGCTCGAACCGCAACTGCCTCAAGAGGCGTTCGGAGTTCCAAGGCCTGACATGCTACGCGCTTATCAACTATAATCGCGACACCACCGGACGAAGCGAAAGCATCGTCACGGTCTTTGCGAAAAATGTTAAAGTGTGGTAGAAAGTCTGTCTGTGTAAGTTTTAAATGGGTCTCTTGTACACACAGTACCTTTGGATTATATTTACGCGAGAGTTCCTTGACATCATCGAGGTTATGTAGGAGACCCCTGACGTTCCATTGTAATATTTGTGTCTCCATAGGTAATAGTGTGTGTGTGTGTGTGTGTGCTGTGTGTTTAAAGGAAAATTGATTTAGATTACAGGGCCTTCCTAGGCCCCGTAATGCGGAGTTTGTCTTTCTTGCCGCAGTCCTGAGACTGGCGGCGGTCCTTGGGCGCTTGCTGCGCCGTCTGGCTTGAAGTAGTGTATATTGCCTCTTGAGAGGCACTGGACGTCCGCTTTTGTGAGCGGCGCGTTTGTTGTGAAGGCTTCACCTGAGCAGATGAGACCTTCGTGCCTACCAACCCTGAGGTCGATGGGCCCTCTTTCTGTGACGGCGAGGCAGCGCTGGCTGCTATCGCCGAGGGGGCTGGTGGCACAACCTCGGCTACACTCTTTGTGGGCCGGGCAGATGCCGGAGTCTGCTGCGGCGTTGCCCCCTTACGCGCCGCACCAACATAGCCTGCGGTATGAATGAATGAAACACGTTTACGCGCTTCTTGAAACGATATATTCTCTTTAACTTTCAGTGTAATAATATCCTTTTCTTTTTTCCACGTCGGACATGATCGAGAATATGTGGCGTGATCACCATCGCAGTTCACACAGTGGAGTGCGCCAGTGCGGTTGTCGGAAGCGTGTTCTTGACCACATTTTGCGCAAGTGAGACGGCCTCGGCAGCTTTGTGAGCCATGGCCAAATCTTTCACATTTGAAACATCTACGTGGATTTGGAATGTATGGTCTTGCTCGTGTTTTTGTGTATCCTGTATCGAGAGATTCTGGCAGAACACTTGTAGCAAACGTGAGAACGAGTTGTTTTGTAGGAATTTCTTTGTTGTCGCGTTTGATCGTTATTCTTTGTACTTTGGCAACTTTTTGTTCCTTCCATCCTTCGAGTAGCTAATCTTCACTCAGGTTCAAAAGATCGGCGTCTGATACCACACATCTGGATGTGTTCATAGAGCGATGTGGCGTCACTGTGCCTTCGACATCACCAAAACCCAGAATATTTGAAATCTTTTCATGTTGGAGCTGGTCACGTACTTCAGTTAGTTAGTTAGTTGAATGGGGTTTAATGGCGCAAAAGCGGCTTAGGCTATGCTGCGCCAAACACGAGGTGTTTTAAAATCAAGTTTATGAAGGAAAAGGCTTTGTTAATCTATTTTTTATGTAAAAATTCAGTGTCGTGTAGAAATTTACGGACGTCACATAATGGGACTAGCTGATCATCACCTAAAATTAGAGCAGGGTGTAAAGGTATGTGTAGTTGATATAATTTGTGCAAAAGTGTTCGTCTGTGTGTTTCAGTCTGCGTACATGTGAGTAATATGTGCATAACTGTTAGTGGCTGTTGACATTTCTCGCATGTTGGTGTGTCTTCTTTGGTGAGTAAGTAATTGTGCGTGAGGTGTGTGTGCCCAATGCGCAGTCGGCATAAAACTACTTCGGTGAACCGCTCCTGATGATAGCATGACTTCCACTCGCCAACTATGGGTTTCGTGAGATGTAGCTTGTTGTCGGCACAACGGTCCCATTCGCGTTGCCATTTTGCCGTGAAGGCTTTTCTAATTGCACGGATGCTATCATTATATGGGAGTTTCGTGTTTGTAATATCTTTGTGTGCTGCCATCAATGCACATCTATCAGCTGCTTCGTTACCTGGTATCCCAACATGGCTTGGGACCCAACAGAAACGAATTGACCTCCCGTATTCGTTAAGCACCAACATGCCTAAAATGTCTCCTATCAGGGGTTCACACTCAGATTTCAACAGTAGAGCCTTCAGTGAGCTTAAAGAGTCAGTGTATATGACTGCATGTTTGTGTTTATCAGTTATAATCTTTTTAACAACAACCCAGATAGCGTAAACTTCAGCCGTGAAAACAGAAGCGTGTTGTGGTAATCGAATACTTGTTTCCCAATTTTCCGCTACGGCCCCCACACCCACGTGATCTTTTGTTTTACAGCCATCAGTGTAATATTGAATGTTATTTTGATATTTGTCCTGAAGTGCACGGAATTCTTGTATAATGTGTTTGTGTGGGATGTCTCTTTTCTTTAGATGTGTTAACGTCCACTCACATAAGTGTGTGAAATCGTACCACGGGGCCAACCGTTGTGGTTTCTCGGCAACCTGGAGGACTTCGTGGGGAATGTCATAATCCCGACAGTATTGCTCATACCGCAGGACAAGTGGCCTAATCATGTTCGGTTTATTTGTGTAGTGTAACCGTGTGTTGCATTGTGTGAGGATGTTGTAGCATATGTGTTGGGGTGATGACTGAATTTTGAGTACGTAGGAAAATGTGAGGAATGATCTGCGCTGCTGTAAGGAGGGTTCATTACACTCGACGTATAAACTTGGGATAGGTGAAGTTCGGTAGGCACCACTTGCCAGTCGCAGTCCAAGCTTATGCACCGGATCAAGTCGTTGGATGTAGGATATTCTGGCTGAACCATAAACCACGGAGCCGTAGTCTAAAAGGCTACGCACAAGAGACCGGTAAATACGTAAAAGACAGGTTCGGTCGGAACCCCAGTGCTTATGAGATAAAACTTTGAGGATATTCAATGCTTTATTTGCCTTAATCTTTAGTGCTTTAATGTGGGATAGGAAGTTTAGTTTTTTGTCAAAGGTTACTCCCAAGAATTTATATTCTTGTTTCACCGGCAGCGCGACATCATTCAATTTTACCTCCGGGTCTAAGTACAACCCTCGTTCTTGCGAAAAAAGCACTGTAACGGTTTTCTGAGTAGAGAAGCGGAAGCCATTTTTCTCAGCCCACGCAATTAGTTTATTTATTGTTATCTGGAGCTGCCTTTCACATGTTCGTAGGTTTGAGGCGCGGCATGCTATTTGCAGATCATTGACATATATGGAGTGCATAACGGAGGTGGGAATAACTTTGTTGACAGAGTTCATTTTTACTATAAAGAGTGTTGTGCTAAGTACGCAACCTTGTGGCATGCCGTTTTCTTGGATAAATGTGCGCGAGAGCACAGTGCCTAGACGGATTTGGAATGTTCTATTGGACATAAAATCAGCCAGACAGTTTAGCATTTTGCCACGGATTCCTAATGAGGCGAGGTCACGTAAGATTCCAAATCTCCACGTGGTGTCGTACGCTTTTTCTAGGTCGAAAAACACTGCCAGGCAGTGCTGTTTGTGTACAAATGCTTCACGTATTTCGTGTTCAAGTCGGACGAGGTGGTCTGTCGTTGAACACCCTTTTTTATAGCCGCACTGGTGGAAATCAATGGAGTTCCGTGTATCAAGCGTGAAAGTTAATCTTACATTTACGAGACTTTCGTATGATTTTGCCAAACAGCTTGTCAGGGCAATGGGTCGAAAGCTGCTTGGGGATGTGGGGGATTTACCTGTTTTTAAAAAAGGCACAACTATTGCGTTTTTGCACTATTGCGTTTTTGCAACTATTGCACAACCATTGCTACTTCAAGCAGTAGGTCGCCGCTAGCCATTTTAGTGATTTTGTATCCAGGACCTAGCACGTCGGTGAGAGCTTTCGCAACGGTGAATGGTGAAAGGTTTCTTACTGTCTTATCGGGGCACTGAATATGTATGACGTGGTAGCGCGGGAAGGATTCTTTGCGTTGGGCAAAAAATGGAAAAGTTTCTTCGGTGCGCCCTCTTTTCGAAAGAGGGCGATCAGGAAGTTGGGGAAAGGTGCTTAAAGCCATCAATAACTTATAACATTTCGGCAGCTATGCCAGCCACCCATCACCGAGCCCAACAAGGGGCCGCTCCGAGACCCGAAGGAAACGCAGACGCCAGCTGTACATGGCTACTACAACCCAATATAATAGATCTAAGGTTGGATGAACTACATGAGGTTAACCCTTGCAGCCTGGAGAATTGGAAGTAAACGAAGTGAGAAGAAGACAGGACAGGTGGAAAGTGAGAGAGAAAGACGAAGGTTTAAGAGAGAGAGAGAGAGACAGGAAAAGGTAACTACCGATTTCCCCCGGGTGGGTCAGTCTGGAGGTGCCGTCTACGTGAAGCCGAGGCCAAAGAGGTGTGTTGCCTCCGCCGTGGGGCCGTAAAGGTCCAAACGCCCAGCATCAGCTCAACCCACAGGATCCCCTTTTCCCCGGACACGGCTAAGCCGCGCACGGTTAGACGCGGGAGGGGCCAACCCTCGTGTGCTCGGGTTAGTGTCGCAACACACCAAACGCCTGCTGACGCAGACGCCCCTGCGGGGACAGTCATGGTATAGGTAGTTAACGTCCCGTTCATTATGCGATAGCTTTGCCGCACCCACACTGTAATTATTTGCTAATTGAGTTATATACAAGTCAAACAGTATAAGCACAACATCCGGCTTCCCGTACTGGGCACGTATTCACGAACGATCCCTTACGGCGATAGTATCGCTTTTGCGTGAAGCAGTGCGAAAGCAGCCAATCACTAATCAGTATAATATCGCGCACTGAAAGTGAACTTCTTTGTACAAGTTTCCGCACAAGATGAATGCAGTATTTATAGATGCCTCTCGGTTTTATTGCCAGTGGAGCGACAACTGCAATGAAAAGCGCATTCTTGCTATGTTACAGAAACTTCATCCGTACCCCAGAAGCGTTTCATATAAATCTCTTAAGTTTACGAAACATACAGCCCAAATCTAAACAGTGTTCACGAAATATTTAGCAGAAATATTCGCAACGTTTGTTTTTGTATAGGAATTTTCTTTCCTTCAATTAAAAAGGCCAGTCCTCTTTTTTTTCTTTGGAACATATATTTCCCTGGCTGCTACACAGCTTGATAGCGCAGAAGGTATGACATCGTAATGACCTTACCACTAAACCTATTACAGTAACACTGTGCAAAAAAATAGAAAAGTAATGGCAGCCACTGTGGCGCCAAGTTGTCGCTACCTCTGATTTGTGTCCAGCGAAAAATATTGATATTATTTTGCGAAAACTCGAATTTACACGAGCACAATACGCAGGGATAATGTGTAAAGCTCACTGCGTATATATTTTAGAAAGATCACAACCGTTTATAAAATTTTTAGCTGATATTTAAGGTGCGTTAAAACATGCGTTGGCAGGCGTCTCAACTATATTGCACCACCGTAGATTGGAAGAGCCCGTATGGAGTTGATCGCGCGTCTGGTCTTAATTGCATCTTGTTTTCGGCGCCTGCTTGTCGGCGCAAAGTAGCAACATAGCGGCGTGTTTGCAGTTTCCGATTGCACTGCGTGGGCGCAAATTGGGACTTTTTCTCACAGAGTTGGTTACATTAATTCCATGGCTAAACCTCGTGAGCTTTCGAGTGTGACAGCCCCCGTGGTAGCTTAGTGTATAAGGCGTTGCATTGCTGAGCTCAAGGCCGTCCATTCAATTGCAGCCACACCGGCCTGATTTCGATGGGAGTGAAATAAAAGGAAAAATCGCTCCTGTACTTGGATTTAAGTCCACGTTGTAGAACCCCAAACTGATAAAGTTACTCCAGAATCCCCCAGTGTATCGTACCTAGTAATAAAAGCGGACTTTCTGCATCTAAACTACCACAATAAAATTTATAGGGTGATGGGCGCGTGAATTTTCAGAAGCGTCAGTTTGTCACTCTAAAAATTTCTCGAGCAAGTGGTCGAACTCGTAATACGGCATTTCTGGGTCACGTTTCCCAGTGTCTTGGGAAAATGCATTTCACTTCGAGTTTGCGTGCAGCCAAAATGGGGCCACTCTTATTTTTAATGCACCGCGAAAATCATATCGTTTGTAGCAAACGCCGCGAAATAGCTACACGACCTGACCAACCTGGATTTGCAATCCAGGTTAACCGAGGCTAACTATGTACATGTTTATTCGAAAGCCTTAGCTTTCGAATAAAGGGAAAATCAGTAATCCACCCTTTCGTAGCAATTGCTACAAAGGAAACCCCTACGGGTTCCTCGAAAGAGAAAGCCTCATAGTTGAAGAAAAATTCGTCCTGGTCCGTGACTCGAACCCGGTACCACCGCCCATCCGGGGCAGCCGCTCTACCATCTGAGATAACCAGGTGGCTCGAGCAGATGGGACAGCGAAGTCGAATTTGTCGACAACACCAAACAAAGGCAAGTGTTTGGCGTAGTAGTTCTGCGGAAACCCGCAATGTGGAGAGAAGTAATGAATAAAGGGAATATCAGACATCCACCCGTTCGTAGCAATTGCTACAAACACTACGTCAAACACTTGCCTTTGCTTCGTGTTGTCGACAAATCTTACGGCTACTGTCCCTGTCACAGATATGAAGCCTTTCTTACTTAGCTTCTCGTGCTGGGGACGCATTCACGGACGATCACTCACGCCGAAACAATCCGTTTGCGTGAACCTTTTCTTGTTAAAGTTTTCGCGTTCGATAAATGTAGTTTGCGACATCGGCACAGGCTGGACTGCCAATGGAGCCGAAAGGGTGATGAAGAGCGTACTCTTTCTATGTTGCAGAAACTCCAATGATGACCTGGGATTTTTACAAATGATCTCTTCAGTTACCGAAGACTAGTGGACAAGTGGCAAAGATGGTCAAGAACAACTTTTGTAAGATATACGCAGCATTTGTCTTCATAAAGATATTTTGTTTACAGCTATTAAAAGTGCTAGCCCTTGTTTTTTCTTTGGCAAATATATTTGCCTAGCTCCTACGTAGCTTTTTAGCGCCCAAGGTTTGACATCGTAATGATTTTGCCGCTAAACCCCTTACAGTAAATACGTGCCAAAAGAAAATGCATCCGCCAAGGCTCCGTGTTCCTCCCTCTAATTTCTGTCGGGCTTAAAATATTCATAATATGATGCGACAACTAGAATTTTCACGAGCACGTACGTACGGGAGATGTGTGAAGCTCATTACGTACATATTTTTTAAAAACGTCGCATGGCCATTTATACAATCTTTCGCTGATTTTTAAGGTGCGTAAAAACATGCGTTGGCAGGCGAATTAACCACATCGCACCACCATACTGTGGAAGACCCCGTATGGGGTTGATCGCGCGTCTCGTCTGAATCGCGTCTCATTTTCTACGCCTCCTCGCCGGTGCACAGAAGGAATATGGCGGTGTCCTTGCAGTTGCTGATGTCCATGCATGGATGCAATGGGGAGTATTAATACGAGAGCGTTAAGGAGCTCGTGTTGCAGGAAAGCCGGTGTCGGCGTCGGTGGCGTTGGCCGTTAGCGATAAATACCGGAAGGCACCTAATAAATAAAAAAAAACTTGCAACATGGGCTGGGTGGGAATCGAACCAGGGTCTCCGGAGCGCGAGAGGGAGACGCTACCACTGAGCCACGAGTTCGATGTTTCAAAGAGGGACAAAAGCGCATTTAGTGAATGCGGTGTTGCCTTAGAAAGGCGCCGTAGAAAGTTATGCTGCAGTGTATATCGGTAATTATGAGCACGTAAATTACAGAAGACGCAGTTGCATGAGTAGGGAGGTACGCTTCCGCTACATTTCTTCCGCGCTCTGCGCACGCGCAGTGCCATCTTGCGGCAAACACAGAAGACCCCCCTCCTCGCAATGTGCGGCGCTGTCCCGACACGGGGCGTGCCACTCGCCCGCTTCGTCCCTCCGGGCCGTGCGGCGACTGGTGCTAGGATGCCCCAATACCCTTGCGTTTAATAAGTTTTCTCGCTCTCTCCCCTTCCAACTTCCAGCGTGCGTCACTCGAACCCTCGTGCTTGGGCGACGCGGCTCCTCTTTCCGCTCACAGCGCGATCCTTAGGTGCAGCGTCCGATGCTGGACACCTCTGCCGTGATCGCTGCGCCGTAGCGCGTCTGATGGGAAGGCGTCCCCTGCGATGTGTGCCGAGCTGCTTCCGAGGAATCATGCGTCTGCGTCGTGCTCCCAAGCGAGACAGAGGACGATCCCATCGAGGCGTCAGCCCCATGATCGCGTCCGCCTTCGTAGCTCGTCGCGGCCCGGCTGTCCGTGCCGATCACGACGTTTGGCTAGCGTAGATCGTTTTTCCCTCCGAGACACGGAGTTCTTAGGTTCGTTCCGCTTGCTCAGGCGCACGTTTCGTTGCCGCGCCGAGCGCTGCGTTGCTCGGTGCTCACCGCGTGATTGGTGGGTGCAAAGTTCGATGCGGGGCGCCTCATAAGTGATCGCTGCGCCGTAACGCATTGTCTTACACCCCTTGGCGGGTCGACGGGTGTTACACCCCTTGGCGGTGCGAACGGGGTGCGATAACGCTATCGCATTCCACTATTGAAGGCGAACCTTGTGCGTCCTCCAATTTTTTCCCATGGAGTTGGTTGCATTAAGTCAATGGTTAAACCTTCTAGACATTATAGTGTGACACCGGCCGAGGTAGCTTTGTGCCTAAGGCGTTCCATTGCTGAGCTCAAGGTCATCCATTCAATTCGGGCCACGGCGGCCTAATTTCGATGGAAGTGAAATGAAAGAAAAAATTGCTCGTGTACTTCCATTTATGTTCACGTTAATTGTTAATCGCATTTATGTCCACGTAAATTGTTAAGGCTACTCTACAATGCCACATTGTATTCTACTAATAATGAAAGCGGTCTTTCAGCATGTAAAACCTCATAATTAAATTTCAAGTTAGACCAGCGAGTGAACATTCCAAAGCGTCAGTTTCAGTTACTACAAAAATTGCTTGAGCAAGTGTCCGAACACGTTATGCTCTAATTCTCAGTCATATTTCCAAGTGTCTTGGGAAAATGCTAGGTCACTCCGGGTTTGCATGTAACCAAATCGGGGCTCCGCTTAATTTTAATACATCGCGAAAATTACCTAGTTTGTAGCCGTGGTTATATATTAAAAAAAACTGGGCCCACGCATTCACCCTACTTCTTATTTTATGCACTGTTTGTTTGATCACCCATAATAATTGGGAAACAAAAATGACTTTAATTAGATTGCTTGAAAAGAAGGGGCACGTTTTTTGTAATGCGTGGACGAAGTAAATGGCGTGTAAATTAACCACAGCATTTTTGGTGAATTAGGTGTTCGAGCAGCGCGGGCTATTACTGCTACTACTGCCACCGAGATAAATTTTGTCTGAAAAGGGGGAATATCATAGCTCTTGTACAAGAGAACTTAAATCGGCGTCCTAAATGGTAGTTTTTGAAAAAAAAAAAACGTCGCGCTTTCACTGGAAAGCCGAAAATTTTTATTGTGATAGCAAGATATTAGACAAATACTCATAGTAAAATTTGTAGTTATATCGGCAGCATAAGTCGAAGGAAACACACGCTTATTCGTAAAATTCGCAAGGACGATGTCACGCCAGCCAAGGGAAACATGAACAACGCTGGCATGATTAAGAATGTCGGCAACAGGAATAAAATGCTTGGGGCTGCCTGTCGCTTCAACGCCTACAGAACACGTGACATTGTGTGATATCCAACGTTTGGCACGCGGAATAACAATGCACGTGAAGCGACAAGCCATCGCGGCTCACCAACCGATGTACCAGCCGCTGGATATCGCCAAGATAGAACGGCCAGCGTTCGCGCTCAAGAATGCGAAGGACCCCGCGGCGCCATGGCCGCCCGCCTCCACACTCCCCTCCAATCTCATCCGTATACCATCTCCCCCCCATACATACATACATACATACATACATACATACATACATACATACATACATACGTACATACATACATACTTCTTTATATTGAGCTGTTCAAAACATATTACACCATTCGTGACCGCATCAGCGCAAGGCGGTTGCGGGCGGCAGACATGAGGGGCTAGTTCGTTACAAGAAAGGTGTATAATGTACATTATGCATATTACAACATCTTCAAAGAAATATTGTACAAAAACGTTTTACTGCATTAATGACGGAAAAGAACAATCTTGTTCTATATTTTCAGCTGAATGCTGTACCGTTATTTCGTACGACAGAAAGCTGAGCTAGTTGGTAAGGATTCATCATGCAAGCAGGATTGTGGAGATAAGTAGGGGAACATGGAAAATGGCTCAGAGTACTAGAAATTAGGTTTAGAACGGCAGAAAGCTGAGCTAGTTGGTATGGATTCATTATGCATTTCATTCATTCCAATAACGGTTCATTGCATAATGAACGGTTATTTCTTCGGGGAACTCGTAAAAGATTAACAAAAAACAAATACATAAAACAAGCAGAATACCTTTTTCGTTTACAAGAGAAGACTGAAAAATTATATGTACTAGCAGTTGAAAGATAACACAACGCATAACGAATACGCTAACGAGAAAGCACCCATGCTTTAATTTGTTGTTTGGCTTCATTTTGGGAATGTTATCCAACAACGCCTTTCCGCAACTGCTTCAAACTAAGACGACCATAATATTTTAGACATTTTTACCATAGTTCTTGCCCAGTGTGCCACACCAAAGGGTCAGCTAAGCAGTTCAGCAAATAAATAATATTAAGAAAAGACAGTTCAAGATGGAAGTATGTAATGCGCGCTGTTCGAGCGCTAGATTTGAATTCTGGAGACCCGACACGATGCGTCTCAAAATTCCGTCTTGCACCGTACCTCCTAACCTGTTCTTCTCTTGAGAATCTTGGTTAACGTTCACTGAGTTACTGTATATATATATATATATATATATATATATATGTGGTACCTTATGAAGTGGTGTCTTTTTTATTTCTTTACGTTTGCTCTTTATGGTGTTGCGGCGATTTGAGCACAAATTGCGAAGTGTCAGTTGCGTAAAAGATTCTAACAAAATTCAACAACTGCAACATTATTTCTTACGTTATTATCTGAGCAATCATAAGCAATTGCGCACAGTAAGCTCACAGATATTTCTTATTCCACCAGATCTACCTTTGTTCGTGCACCAGGAACTACAAATTGAAATGTTCTATCCGAGCACAAACTTGCGTATAAGCTAAAAAACTAACCTACGCTAATTAAGCGGGGTAATAAATGGAAGCGTACATAACTAGGCTGTTACCGTTCATAAATGTTTCACTTACTTAGTCAGTGTCAACATTCCACATCATACAGTTGTCAAATTAATGTCCAAGTTACATAACAGAATGCCATATTGGTAGAGATATGCATGACCATCCTAAGCATAGACAACCATATAATTTACTGGCCACTTCTAAGTTGACAGTGTTATGTGGATTTCTAAAACGTACCACGACAGTTTTGTTCGTTCTTTGAATATATTTTGGTAGCATTTTTTCACCAAGCAACCACTCGTCCATTACATACAGTGTTTCTACCTCATTTACATATGGTATATTTCAAAAATCGCTTCTGCGACCTCTATAGTTTACTATTCACGTCAATGGCATCACCGACATACAATTCAGTGCTGCAATAATTGAAGATGCTGTTTACCCTGCACTGCTTATATCACACGGATCATATTCCAGAGTCCAAAACTACTTAAAAAATAAGTATTCCTTATTAGGACTACTTGAAGAGGCCATGAAAAATAATTGGAAAATAATCCCGATCGAGGACTTCGCAAAACCAATGTTTCTAATTTGCGTAGCATAATGTTTTCTTCGGTTTCCAAAGTCGTGATCAAATCTTAAAAAGGCGGAATCACAATAGTATTTTTACCAATTTTTCTCCATACGTAATATTTACATTCTTCATGTAGATATATTGTACGTTTAATACCTTATCGTTTAAAACCTTATTGGGAAGGTCTTATGATATCAAATTTCCCGCAGAAGACTATCATACAAGTGTATATAAATTTCTTAACTATTTGCGTTGCGACGTTCTTTATCGCAATTCGTTTACCCTTATTTCTTCCCGTTTCCTAAATTCGTCTTAGCAGATTGTCCTTATTACTGAGATATTTCAACCCTTCGCGAATATGGCTGTTTGGAACATTCATTCAAGTAAAAAAAAAGCACATTTCGCAGGGTAAAGAAATTGTGCTTATTATCTCGCGCTCTTATTATTTCATAAGCTGTCGGTTCGTTGCGTGGAATTTCGTTATTAACCATCCACAGCTCAGTTCGAATAACCGAAGGTAGAATAGAGAAATTTGGTACCGTGTAAGCTATGTAACGTGAGCTCGCTGTCGTAGAAGACTGGTGTTTTATTTTTGCTGGTTTTCTGTTCAAAGCTGTATATAAAAAGTTAGCAATGTCAAATCACCTTACAGGCGCAAATGTTTTCGGCAAACTATCATCAACACTTTAAGTGCAAGTTTCTCAGCGAAAATTTGGAGAACGCTTAACCTTCGCCTGTAAGAGTGGAACGCGATAGCGTTGAAAGTCTTCATACTGCTTTTCATGCTTCCCGGCAACTGCGGTTTATGTAGCCGTAACGTTCAGCGGGAAATCCGACTGCGAACGATATGCATGAAGGTGACCTTTCTGGTAGAAACGCCGTGTTTCGCGTGGGTCGATCTCCTGATATAGTTTCACAGTTTTATTATTTCCTAGAACTAACATAAAGGATTGGCACTGTGGGTGTTTTTCTTTCATTGCATTTGTTTGTGGGCGACACTTTCAAAGTTCCGAGATAGTACTTTGAATAGAATGAAAAACCCCTTTTGAGCAACTTTGGGGGTAGAGATGTGGTTGGTTATGCGTGGCTCAAAATTTAGGCCAAAATTGTTTTGTAGAGGCGACATGTGACGCAGGATTTTCTGCGACACGGGTTCCTTAACGCTTTAGCGTTAATGTCAATGTTTCTGTGTGCAGTGATAATTATGTTATGGCGAGCATGCCTGGGGAGTAATAGAGACAATTCAAATAAGAGCAGTTTGAATATGAATTAGGAGCCCTGTTCACTGCAAATACCAGCAATGTTGCTTTAGGCTTGCATAATATAAAGGCAACGATTTCCGCTCAATGATTGAAGTATATATTAATTGCAATCTCCGCTTATTTCTAACAAAAACATAAACGTTCGCCCTTACCCACGCCAGCGTAGTTTGAATGTGACAGAAAACCTGTGAGAACGCACTATACAAACTCGGACTGCGTTATACTTATCTATGAGATTATAGGGATGACTAAGTTATTCAATACTTCGCTAAAGTATGCAGTGCTCTTAAATGATTCTGATAATATAATATGCCGGGTCAATAAATGGTACGCCACAGGTGTCATTTAAGTGTTACTCTCTTTTTACCCATTCCAAGCGTAACTCAGCACCAGTGGGCATCCCTAAGTCAGTCTTAACAGATCAGCCTTGCTAAGAGTATTCTTAACGCCAGATACTTCGCTGTTCATCACGAATAGCGTTCTATTATTTCTCCAAAAAAATTGAATGCCTCATCCTCAGTAAGTTCTTTTGCCTATCAAAGTAGTCTCCTCGTATCAGTCATCAAATTTGACGTCGAATTCTGTTCTGGAAGTAAATTTCACGGTTATGAACGGTATTATTTCTTCTCTAGCTTGAAGCCTATGAGCTGCGTCAATAAAATTAACAGTAGCGATGTGATACAGAGCTTTCCGGCGGGTAATCTGATAACAATGTTAGTCTTTTTTAGCACTTGCTTTGCCACCATGAATGTTGACGTTATTCCTTCTCGATGTCCGGTAAACCATGGTACACCTGACGAAGCCACCAAGTCAACCAAGCAGTAGATGGGAATAGGACGATGGGAATGGGATAATTTAGATTCTCGTTTCTTTAAATGCCAGCACATCTTACAAGTGTTATTTCTGTCACGACGTTGAGTGTGCGTAGACTAGGCACGCGTATGAGCCATTGCCAGGTTAATCGTGTTGATGTTTACGCTGATATTAGCAAAGATCGCCTCCAGTCTTATATCGCATTCGCACAAGGCGGTCGCTATTTGATTGAAGAATTTTTTTCTTCAAATGGCACGCCCTTTTTGTCACCTAACGACCATCGCAGTCACTCAAAACCTGTTCAATCGATCTCTCTGCAGTGAGGAGCCTTTGCTAATACTTTAACTTTACATTTGATGGCACTAAAGGCGTAGCGCGTTAGCCGCCAGTCACGTGGTATTTATTTAAAGTTTCACGCACTTTAAAGAAAGCCCGGCAAAAAATTAAACAGGGTAGTTATCTTAGCCTAAATGAATGATTGCGATGTTTCTGCGCAAACTCTACAACTTAAGCATCGATTTTTAAAAAATTGGTAGTTCCCACGATAAGGCGAAAACCCGATTGCGATAGCAATTTAGTAGATAGCTGTACGACGTAAGAATAATAGTTTTAACGGACGTCTCAACTTGTAAACGTTCGCTAACTAAGTAAATTAACAATGACAGATTGCGTAAGCGTGACTCAACGAGGACATAGAAAAAACAGACACATGGAGACAGCGCTGTCTTTGTGTATATGCTTCTTCGTACGTCCTTGTTCACTTCTGCTTACCTATTCTATCGTGGATTCAAACCAAATAGCCAGTAATCGTGTTTTACCGAAGTTAACCAGCACAGTGTCACGTGCGCACGTGTAAACATGTACACACATCGCTGGATGATAGCGGAAACTGTCTGTGAAAAAGCTGGAGTTAGGAATCGCGGCAGCAGCCGACAAGCCAGTTGACCTCCATGCATATCTCGCTTGAACGCGTGGGTATATACGAAGCGTGATACGAATCTAATGCACTACGCACACTCTGCAGCCATCGCAGACTACTTTGAAGGCAGACGAGCCCCGGAAACGCTTTCCTACGCTGTCTGCGATTGGCGTGGCCAACCAAAGCCACCTAAAAAAGATCATTTTTTTCTAGGTGGCTTTGGGCCAACACCGTAGCAGACGCCGCGGTTGTGTCCCCTCTTTACGGAGCGGTGGGAGAGGAGGGCAACAAGGCACCGTAGCAGCTGCCGGAGAACGCTCGTGCTCCATCGCCTGTATTCCCTAGCCTCGCGCTTCGCAGAAGGGTACACGCTCCCGGGCCGTGTTCCTCGCTCTGTCAAACGAGATTGAACCACATTCGCCGGCTGATCCTAACACGCTCTCGCTCATACGGGACCTCACAGCGACGTTGACGGCAGAATTCCGCCTGAAGTGCCCATATGTTTGCTATCGCAATAAAAGTTCATTAGGCAATCTTTGTTAATTATCCAGCTTGGATGATCGGAAGACATATGACGTGTTTCATATGGCTGAGAACTGCGCCAAATCAACACGCATAGCGCTTATGTTTGTTTTTCTTATTTGGCTCAGTTTAGCTGAAATACTCTGTATCTATTAGCTATGGACTGATCTAGAGAAATTGTCTAGAGGCAGTCTGTAGACCAAAATGTACAAAAAGAATAGCGACAAAAGTCCATAGCCTAGATTGGTCTATAGCAATATTCTATAGGTAGTCTTAAAACATTTGCATTGCCTATAGGCGTTTCATAGACTTCAATCACAAATGTAGAACTGCTATGTTTTACTGGGTCAGTGTTTGCTATACCAAAAGCCTTTTTGCGAACAAGTACATTCACTGTGCAGAATATTTTGCTGTTCAATTTTGTGAACACTGTAAGAGACTACTGCATTGATGAGGGTCGTGGTGCTATATGGATAAAAGTATTTTCGATAATAAAGCTTCCGTTCTATGTAAAGGAGGTCTGCGTTGACTGGCATTTACTTGTCGCTGTACAATCCCCTATTCTGCGGAAGAGAGAAAGGGAGATAGGAGAAAATGCCGCGAGGCGGTTAATGAGGCTGTTTAGCTTAGTAGCCTACAAACACTGTAGCTACCATAAAGCCTGGAACAAATATAATGGTAGGGCAGACGATTACAAATGAAGCAAACAAGAACAACTTTCGGGGTTGCTAGGTTTAGTTCATAATCACACCCACGTTTCTAGGATATACACCTCACGATCTCAATATACTTGTTGTCCTACTCGCCAAAGTACTCGGACAACTGAGAGTAGCCACTGCTTGTGAATAAACCCCGCTGACTGAGTAACGTGCACTAAATGAAGCTCGCGAAACTCGACCGGTCCTTTATTCATTGACTGATTATTATTTTTACTAATCTTAGCTTTCCTAAACTCCAAACAACTTTTCGGATCAATAGTCAAAGGCTAGCGATAGGTCCGACAAAATAGTGCGGTGAACCCGAAGGCGTGTTTCGAAACTGCGCGTTATGATTGGACAAGAGACGAGTAGTGGACAGTCACTGAGTGCGCGAAAGCCATGACTTCGGCGTAATGTTATATTGATGCCTATCAAAAGGCAAAAACAGAAGTCGTTCAAAAATACCACAGAAAATTACTGTTTTTCCCGAAGGCAAAGCAATGAAATCGATAGCGAGGGTTTGCGTTCCGCTGAAGGAGTTTCAAAACGCTACCATTGCGAGGAGCGCCGCCAACGAAGTTGCAGACATCGTACCGCAATGGTGTAACACTAGACCGAAGGAAACCTAATGCATTAGTGAGCGCAGTTGAAAGAGTGACTTGAGTAGCATGGCAGCAATACGTCGAGTAATATTAAAGTAGTTAAGATGGCGACCAAGAGTCTGCGGTGCAATGTATGGGGTGACTGAAAGGCAGCGGCATAGTCATTCAAGGGGCATCAGTCCCAGTCGCTCAACGTAGGTGTCGTTACGGCGGCATCCAGAAATGGCGATACCCTGGGTTGAGGCGCCAAAAAGGCATATTGACGTCTGGGACTTCGGAATGTGTTGGTGAGGGTGTTTCAAAAAATATATTTAAGAAGGTAAAGAGAACGGGGTAACCGAAAGCGGAATGACAAAAAGGGGGGTGACGGGTGCCGAAGTGGGCGGGAGCAAGCGTACATGGAAGAAAGGGGTCGTACAGTTGATATAAACGTAAACGAAGCTGAAGGAGTATATTAAATTGAGGATTAGACAGGAAAAAAAATTTTGAAATGAAAGAGCAGGTGAGGTTAAGAAGTAAGGTTAGCTGGTGGCACAATGTGTTTTGTGCCTTGGTTGATCATATGAGAATTTCAGATTTACGTTACCGCTTTTAAAGATTCTAAGTTGCCACGGGCCAAATTAATTCCCGTCTGGCGTAGGCAAATAAACTTGTTTATGAGGTATGATTCCGTATATTTCCTTTCGAGAGGTGAACGGAAATTTGTTTCCAGTATTTAGAGCGTTGCTTTGTCAAATATATGACCACATTCAATAAAGTGGCTGGCTACTGCTTTAGATAAATTGTGTTTTGCGTACACGCGGCGACCGTTGAGTCTTGTATAAATTTGTTGTCCAGCCTCACCAATGTATTGTTTGCTACAAGCGGCACATTCTAGACACTAGACGGCGTTCCTTGATGTGCAGGTAATAGCCGAAATTACCTTGTGTGCGTAATTCGACGCTGTACTTTTTACTGTAGTAGTAGAGTGAATATGTTTTCAGGTAGAGCACCTGGGCTGGCCACAGGGACTGGTTCCCGAATTCCTCTTTGAGCTGAGTTTGGCATGCACAAGATTTTCTTTAAAATTTGTGTTGCGTCTGCAGCTTACTGTGGGCGGGTCAGGAAAAATCTTATTCAGTTTCTCGTTGCTGGTGAAAATTGGATAGTATTTGCTTAGGATGTTATTCCCGTTTATGGAGTGCGTTTGAGAATTTAGTAGTAAGAAGAGGCATTGTTCTTGTGATCCTCGCGTGAGGCTTGAGGACCTCGGCTCGATCAAGCATGGTTGCAGCGGTGTAGGCTATTTGAACGTCAATGTTTGGGTGGTTCCTGTTTGATAGGGTTTCTTTAAGGTAATCGAGCCTATCTATGAAGAGTTGATTTTTAACGCAAATGCGACGTAGTAGTGTGGCTTGGCCTTTAAAGGTGCCTTGTTTGCAATGTCGGGGATACTGGCTCGTATATTCTAGGTACTGTTGTTTGTCGAAAGGTTGCCTATACAGCTTTGTCTTTAGCCCCCCATTGTCCATGTATATTGTTGTGTCCAGAAAGCTTATGCGCTCAGTTGAGGATTCTGATGTGAATTTTATTGTTGGAGAAAAAGAGTTTAGAAATGCTACATATTTATCTAGATTGTCTTGACCATGTCCCCAAATTATGAGTATGTCCTCTATGTATCGTAGGTATGTGTGGGGCTTGTCATTGCAGCGCGATAGGAAATCTGTTTCCAGAATCCCCATAAATATGTTCGCGTAGGTTGGTGCAAAAGGCGTACCCATTCTTGTACCATGTATCCGTAAGAAGTAACTCTCCTCAAATTCGAAGTAGTTATGTGTTAGAACTAATTCAAGGAGAGACGATTAGACTTCAGTAGAGTGTTGTGCATTGTGTTTAGAGAGCCATTGTTTTATCAAAGAGAAACCATCAGGGGTTGGAATGTTGGTGCACAGCGCCTTGACGTCTAGTGTTGCGAGAATTGTGTTGTGGGGTAGTGTGCCTTTAGTATTAGTGTCCTCTATAATTCTCAGCAGGTGGGGCGTATCTTGTACAAATAACGGAAGTGCTTTTGGCAAGTCACCAAGGTAGTGGTTAAAGAATGTGACAATGCTCTCTTTTGGGGTGTTGTTTAATACTATCGGGCGGCCTGCGATAATAGTGGTGTACGGTTCAGCGGATGGATGTTTATGAATCTTTGGAAGGACGTAAAAACGCCCGGCAGTTTTGTTGCCCTGGTTTAAGGAATTTGTATTCTGACGGTGTTATCCATTCATCAGCCAAAAGTAATTTCAGCCTGTTGGTAGTTCTCCCTGTGTAGGATATTGTCGGATGGTTACCTAGCTTACGGCAATGTTCTGGGTTGTTTAGTAGTCTGTAAGCCTCGTGTTTGTATTTTGCTACTGGCCAAATAACTATACTTCCGCCCTTATCTGCTTCCTTATTAACAATATCATTCCGGCAACTAAGATCTGAAATGATATGACTCTCCGACGCAGTTATATTTTTGCGTCACTTAGATGTCTTGGATTGACTTATAATTTCTTTACTGACAGTTTTAAGGTATATGTCAAGTTCTATGGCTTGTTCTGTTTCCGGAGTACAAGTGGATTGGGCTCTAAGTGGTGTATTCTCGGTGTCTGGTGTGTCTGCGAAAAACTGTCTGATACGCACTCGTAGGGAGAATTCCGAGAGGTCCTTGTGAAGCTCGCATTCATTTATCTTGTCGTTCGTGGGACAAACGTTTAGGCGTTTGCTGAGTACGCCTATTTCTTTTTTACTTATTGTTCTTGAAATGTCTACAACAATGGAGTGGTTTAATTTTGTGTAAGTTTCCATCACGTCTGGTACTTCTAAAATCGATGTCCTTTTTGCCGGCCTGTGTTGGCTGTTTGGCTGGAAGGTTGTTTATTGATTACAGTTTGTTTGTTTGTTTTTCTTTGTTTCTGAACCAATTTTCTAGGCCGTTTTTCTTCGTAATGTTCTAAATCTGTCTTCTCATCTGGTGTCAGAGATATCTTCCGAAGCCTGTGGCTAAAACTTTCGATTTGCTCTTCGCAGTGTGAAGTGAAAAGTGAAAATGATGCATTGTGCATTGTTGTTCGCCAGCTTGCACGATGGCGTGGTGGGAGTGTTCCTAGAGCTGGTACAGCCTTCAGTGTTAGACCTTTGGGGATTATTTTTTTCTCTGTGCAGATTGTGTACGTTTTCAGGTGGGAGATGTAGCTCGCATGTTTTTTGGTAAGTTTTCTAGCCTGTAAGAAAGCGGTGCTTCGTGGCAGAGAAGAGGTATTGATTTGCGATGTCTGTCATTTATTTGTCTTTTTGAGGGTAGATTTGCATGGCGTGTTTTTCTCTTTGGCCAGTTTATTACCGCATGCCTGGCTTAATTCGAGCTCGTTTTCTGTTTGACTTTGTGCGTGTGCAGACCGGCGTGTGGGACTCTGTGTGAAAACTTCGGTGGTGGGTTTTCTGTTGTATGTTTGCGCTGTGGTTGATGTCATTTTTGGTGTAGTGTGTGCTTTGTGGCTTCTTTCACATTCCGCTGTCTGTGTTCCCTGTGTTCTTGAGGTGACTGTCGCAGTTGTGTTGTTCGCGGTGGCAGGCTCCGCAGATTCGGTGGGGTAGGTATTTGAGGTGGATTTAAAGAGTGTTTTTCTGTACTTGTCCTTACCAAAGGATTTGATGTGTTGAGGAACTAGCTTTATTCCAACTACAAACAATTTCCCGTTCACCACTCGAAAGGAAATATACGGAATTGTACCACATACATAAGTTTAATTTCCTACAGCCGACGGGAATTAATTTGCACGGGGCAACTTAGAATCTTCAAAAGCGGTACCTTAAATCTTAAATTATCATTTCATCAACCAAGACTCAAAACACATTATGGCACCAGCTAACCTTAATTCTTAACCGTCGCCTGCCCTTCCATTTAGAAAATTTTTTCCTGCCTACTGCTCAATTTAATATGCTTTTTCAGGTTTTTACGTTTATATGAACTGTACGACCGTCTTCTCCCATGTACACTTGCTCCCGCCCGTTTCTGCGCAAGTCACCCTCCTATTTGTTATTCCGGTTTCGGTCCCCCCTCTCTTTCCTTTTTAAATATATTTTTTGAAACACGCGCACCAGCACATTGCGATGTCCCAGACGTCAATATGCCTTTTTCGGCGCCTCAACCCAGGGTTTCACCAGTTCTGGATGCCGCCGTAACGACACCTACGTTGAGCTACTGGGGCTACTGCCCCTTAACAGACCAAGCCGCTCCCTTTCTGTCCCCCCGTACATTGCACCACAGACTCCTTGTCGCCATCTTAACTACTTCAATATTACCCGGTGTATTGAGGTTACGCTACTCAAGTCCCTCTTTCAACTCAGGTTTCATTTTTATTTATTTTTTTTGTCTTTTGTGTACTCGCGCACTGACCGCCTGACCGGCTCTTCTAATGCCACAAAAACATGTCGCCAACGACACCCCTGAATTCTCCCTAACCTCTCGCATCCCCAAAGCCCTCCCATGCCCTCTTCTTTCTTTATTTTTTCTCTTGTTCTTTCTGTCTTTCTTTTTTTTTTGTCTAGGTGTCACCCCAGTTTTTTTGCTTTTCTTTCTTTTCTTTCTCCCCGCCTTCTCACTCTCCCGCTCTTGTCCCCTCGTCTTGGGAACGAAGCTCACAGACGTCGGACGACAGCCCTTATTACTTCTGAAGTCTCGCCCTTAATACCCAGCCGCCACCGACAACCCCCGCACGTGACGTCACTGCACTAACTATTTAAAACTAATATGCCGAGAATGACAACGCCGCCTTTGACGAAGATATGTCCTCCTATCGAAACGTTGGCCAGCCTTTCTGAGGCGCCTTATCCATGTTTACAAACTTTATACCACAGTGTGCTATTCCATCTGTCAGCCCCTTTCTTGATTTTGGAATAGACGGCAGTAACGTCGATCGTAATCTAATTGGGATCCTACCGCTCCAACGAGACCGAAAGAGCCTTTACACACTGAATATATACAGACCACCAAAGCAGAAACGGGCCAAGTTCCACTACTTGATCACTAAACCGATTGGCATAGCCGAAAATAATTGTCTGCTGATTGTAGACGACTCCAACGCGGCTCACCAGGCATGGGGCTACACGACAACCACATCAAAAGGCACTGCACTCCAGTACACAATGCGGCAGCGCCGTCTCACCATCCTCAAAGACCCCGCATACCCCACACGTCTAGGAAACAGCGTCTCGCAAGATACATGCCCTGACCTTACCCTCACTAAAAGGATACAACAAGCTATATGGCACTACACAGAGGAAACTCTGGGCAGTGACCACTGCATACTTGCCACCACATTGAACGTTACGCATGCACGCCACCCGATAAAAAAGAAAACACTCACAGATTGGACAGCTTTTCGCAAAAAGTGAGCGGATGACTCCTCAACAGGTATTACGGACATCGAGCAGTGGGTAGGAGAGCTCCGACAAGACGTAGCCAGACATTCAAAGCAGATCGCACTCACCACAGACATACCGGCCATAGACCCGCACCTTCTTCACCTCTGGGAAGCACGTCGAGGCCTCGTTAGGACATGGAAGTGCCAAAAACATAATCGTAAATTTAAACTACGTACAGCGAAACTTATGGCAACCGCGGAATTTTATGCTTGGGAGTTCACTCGTCACAACTGGCGACAACTACGCAACAAGTTGCAGGGAAATCTCAGCATGTCCAAAACATGGTCGCTGCTATGCCATCTTCTTGACCCCATACAAAGCAAGGCAATTGGCCAGCAAACAATCCAACGTACCCTCCACAACCATCCGGGTTCTGATGACGAAATCCTGGAGGAGTTGTGGGCGCGGTACACAGGCGATTTCGAGCCCGCACGAGGTCAACCTCCAACCTACAGCGGGAGCGACAATTACGACCTCGACAAGCCGATCACTATCACTGAGGTGCAACAAGCACTTCAAGCCCTCACACGAAACACCCCCCCCCCCCCCCCCGACAAGGGCAAAATAATTAGCAAGCACCTGCGGATTATGGTTGATGGCCCCATTCAATCTCTTACTGACCTCTTTTATCATCACTGGGAAGCGGGTGCGCTACCAGCAGACTGGAAGCACGCGGACATCATACTCATTCCGAAACCAGGCAAACACTCCAGCTTAGAAAATATGAGACCAATTTCACTGACTTCATGCCTAGGCAAGCTTTTGGGACATGCATGTTATTCTGAACCGCTTTTAATCATCCAGCGACCAGCCACCTCTTTCCCGAAGAATCCAGTGACCTCTTTCGCGAAACAATGTTCGGATTCCGGCCCCACCTTTCTACCAACGCATCCTTCTTCAGCTAATGGAGTAAGCCCTTGAACACATCTCTCCGAACAACACCGGAGGAATTCTAGCACTCGATCTCAAAGGTGCTTTCGACAATGTGGCTCACCATACCATCCTTATAAACCAAAGTCTCCCGAACTATTGTCGTAATAATTACGATTATATACGCCCGTTTCTAAGCAACCGCACTGCCAGAATAGGCATTGGTTCACTCAGAACACCGACGTTACCCACCAGCAACAAAGGAACCGCACACGGCGCTGTTCTATCACTCACCCTTTTCAATATTGCTATGATGAAATTACCTGACGAACTCAACGCAATACCAGGAATCAGGCATGCAATATACGTCGATGACATCACTACCTGGACCACCACTGGTTCCGAAGGAGAGAAACAAGGCGCCCTTCAACAAGCAACCGACGTCGTCCAGCAATATGCAAAAAAAAGGCGGTCTCCGGTGCTCCCCCGAGAAGTCAGAACATTTAGTCGTTCGACAGAAATCCCGATGAAACCTCAATGAATTACCCCACATCACATTCACCGTCGACGACAAAGAAATACCCACAGTAAACCGCGTACGCATTCTCGGCGTCCACATGCAACAGGATGGCGGAGGCGCATACACAATCCAACGTCTCAAGTAGACGACCTTACAAATCATGCGAATGGTCAGCCTCATCACCACCAAACAATGCGGACTGAAAGAAGACGGCATAATACAGCTCGTCCAGGCCCTGATAATCAGCCGCGTTGCCTACGCTGCCCCGTACTTAACCCTCACTCCCAAGGAGGTAGATCAATTAGACGTACTTCTTCGGAAAACTTACAAGCAAACGCTCGGCTTGCCACTGGGAACAGTGACACTCAAGCTTGAAGCCCTAGGAGGTCATAATACTATACGAGAAATTATAGACGCCCACCTCACCTGCCAAAGAGGACGCCTAGCCCTTACACCAACAAAAGAACAGTCCTAGTGCGCTAAGGCTACACCACACACGGCAAAGGCCACGAACAAGCAATCCATCTGGCCCCCAACTTGCGGCAGCAAATCAACGTAGCCCCTATCCCCAGAAGCATGCACCCGGAAAATCAGGCCGATCATTGCCAAGCTCGCGCAAAAGCTCTACACACAAAATATGGCAGTCTCCCCACCACACTATACACAGATGCCGCGTAATAGCCCCAAAAAACAGCCATGACGGCCAGCGTTGTCGACTATAACCTTCAAGAGGTGGCCTCGATGACGGTCCGCGCTGCCAGTGCCCTCATAGCGGAGGAGACAGCCATCGCCTTGGCCATCACCTCTAGTCTAACCAACGAGTACGTCACAATTATTACTGACTCCCAGGCAGCTTGCCGTAGCTACGCGAGAGACAGAATGTCTTCAATCGCCCACCGACTCCTCATGCAAGCCTCTCGATTCCCAGACGTTGAAATAGTGTGGACTCCAGGACACGAGTCCCTCCATGGAAATCAGCGTGCGCGCGCTGCAGCCCGAGCTCATGCCTACCGGGGGCCATAACAGAGGGTTACGGCCCCATCCATGGATCCCATACCTTTACAATACAACACCATACTACAACACCACAGATTGAACAGATGACAATACCCACCTCCGCACAAAACCCTCTCACGTGAAGACGCCGTAACATGGTGACAACTACAAACCAATCATCATCATCATCATCATCATCATCAGCCTAGTTAAGCCCACTGCAGGGCAAAGGCCTCTCCCATACTTCTCCAACTACCCCGGTCATGTACTAATGGTGGCCATCTGGCCCCTGCAAACTTCTTAATCTCATCCGGCCACCTAACTTTCTGCCACCCTCTGCTACGCTTTCGTTCCCTTGGAATCCATTCCGTAACTCTTAATGACCATCGGTTATCTTCCCTCCTCATTACGTGTCCTGCCCATGCCCATTTCTTTTTCATGATTTCAACTAAGATATCATTAACTCGCGTTTGTTCCCTCACCTAATCGGCTCTTTTCTTCTCCCATAACGTTATACCAATCATTCTTCTTTCCATAGCTCGTTGCGTCGTCCTCAATTTAAGTAGAACCCTTTTCGTAAGCCTCCAGGTTTCTTCCCCGTACGTGAGTACTGGTAAGACAAAGCTGTTATTAACTTTTCTCTTGAGGGATAATGGCAACCTGCTGTTCATGATCTGAGAATGCCTGCCAAACGCACCCCAGCCCGTTCTTATTCTTCTGATTATTTCAGTCTCATGATCCGGATGCGCAGTCACTACCTGTCCTAAGTAGATGTATTCCCTTACCACTTCCAGTGCTTCACTACCTATTGTAAACTGCTGTTCCCTTCCGAGACTGTTAAACAATACTTTAGTTTTCTGCAGAATAATTTTTAGACCCACCTTTCGGCTTTGCCCCTCCAGGTCAGTGAGCATGCATTGCAGTTGGTCCCCTGAATTACTAAGCAAGGCAACATCATCAGCGAATCGCAAGTTACTAAGGTATTCTCCATTACCTCTTATCCCCAATTCTTCCCAATCCAGGTCCCTGAATACCTCCTGTAAACAAGCTGTGAACAGCATCGGAGAGATCGTATCTCCCTGCCTGACGACTTTCTTTATTGGGATTTTGTTGCTTTCTTTATGGAAGACTACGGTGGCTGTGGAGCCGCTATAGATATCTTTCAGTATTTTTACATACAGCTCGTCTACACCCTGATTATGTAATTCCTCCATGACTGCTGAGGTTTCGACTGAATCAAACGCTTTCTCGTAATCAATGAAAGCTACATATAAAGGTTGGTTATATTCCGCACATTTTTCTATCACCTGATTGATAGTGTGAATATGGTATATTGTTTAGTAGCCTTTACGGAATCCTGCCTGGTCCTTTGGTTGACGGAAGTCTAAGGTGTTCCTGACTCTATTTGCAATTACCTTAGTAAATACTTTGTAGGCCAACCAATACATACCCCCATTTAAGCAGACCGGTAGCAGAGGTGGTATTCGAACTCAGGCCTTTAAATTGTAAGGATAGGAGTCGGGCATGAATTAGATGATAGCTGGCCGATGCCGTCGTCCATAGCTCGTTGCGTTGGACACGCTGAGGACGTTGTTGAAGTGAGAAATTTGTTCTCATCGAGAACGAGGAATCTAGGTTTATTTACATTATCTACATAAGGACGTTGCAGTGCATCAGTCTAGTATGACTGCGAGAGAAAAGCACACACAGCAACCACACAACAGCGGCCTATAAACACTCTGTCCTCCCTAGATGAGGGAAAAACGGCCGTTCACCGTCAATTTGCAGCTTCCAACGTCATCGTAGCCGACCCGCCTTTAGCTGGGAGGATTACATACTCACTTCCGCACAGGTTTCACTGCGCCCACCGAGGCGAGAAGGCCTTCGCAGAACTAGGTCTTGCCCTCAGGAGGCGCAACTCAATCCCAGTGCTGAGCCCCGCAGAGTGGCCGCCGTGGTTATCCATTGTCTTGCTCCTTCTATGCTGCGTCAGATGGCAGCGCAAAATATCTTCCAGGGGCTCACGTGCTTCAAACAGCGGCCACGGGGCATTCATGAACATTACCTGGTCCGCCGAGCGCATTTAGTCATAGCGGCAACGAGGGGTTGTTGACGCGGCATATCGTCGTCTTTACAAAGAACGAGTCACCGCGGCAGGTGGGGAAGGGTTCCATGGTCGTTTCTCGGGAACTCGCCAACCTCGCAGCTGCGTCGGGCTGGGGAAATTTTGAAGGTCGGTACCCTTCCCGGCCGTTCGTAACGCTGTTGTAAAGCATGAACACTTTCCTTACAAGATTGCAGAACACAATTCCGCGATGCTCAGATATGGGTAGTGAGTGAAACAAACTGTTTCTTTGTTATTGGGGCTAAGACAAGGGGCTCCCGATAGGGCCTGTGAGAAACAACAAGATCACCAACAGCAAATTTCACCCAATCAAAATACGAAGTCATCATCGTTTTGTAGAAGCGCCGCTTGAATTTTTCCGCCAACATCATGCAGGACCTCGTCCCGGGGGCCTTTTCTCGTTAGCAACTCAGACTTAAATGACTAGCTGTGACTGACGCCAGCAAACATTAACGTTATGTCAAAGGTGGTAAAATATTTAGCGTAATTTATTCTAAAACTATAATATCCCGCCCTAAAATACTTTCTGTACGTTAGAATCGAGAAAATAGGCACACACGTGTCATGTATATATCAGACAGATAGAAGCGTATGCGTCTAAAGGCTAAGGGCTTCTTTCTATATCGGATTAGCCAGAGATTGCAATAATCGAGTAGCAGCTCTCACCACCAATCAAGGCTGCTTGAAGACGCTTCCAGGAGTGAGAGAGTGAGGAATTCATTGCACAAAAAATGCTACGGTCATATTTCCAAGGAGCCATATCAAATCTACCACCTTACTATGCTACGGTGATCCAGGAGTAGCTGCTAATATATATATATATATATATATATATATATATATATATATATCACTGTAGGGATTCAGAATGCTAACTGAGGGCATGGGGTATCCAGTGGACATGTTTTCATTTTTTGCACCTGTAGTTCTGGCCAAATATAAGTGCTGAAAGGTGCTAAGCCTGTTAAGTTTGCTTTGTCAAGCAATGTAACTTGGTACATGTAATGGATAACTGAAAAAGAAATTTCCGATTCCGGCCGTAAGGCAGAGCACCGATTGGGATAGCAAATAAATAGATAGCAGTACGAAGTAAGGACGGTAGATTGAAGGCCGTATGAACACGTAATAAGTTACTTATTAAATACATTAACAATGATAAAATGTGTAAGCGGGACTCAACGAGGACGTATGAAGAAACAGACACAGAGAGAGAGCGCTATCTTTTGTGTGTGGCCTTCTTTCTACTTCGTCACCCAGTCGTGCTTACACTTTCTATCATGGATTCAAACCAGCTAGCCCGCCAAGGTGTTTTAACTAAGATAACTGCGCGCAAAGGTAAACGTGAACACATCTCACTCAATGAGCGCGGAAAACCGCTGTCAACATTCTGGAGGGAGGAATCGCGGCACCAGCAAGCCCTCCCGAACTCACCTTCATGCATCCCTCGCTTCAACGCAAACAAATCGTCAATAGCACAGCGTATAAAAAGCTACCGGCACTACGCGCCCTCTGTAAAAATAGCAGATCGCTTTCAAAATGAGACCCGCGCGGACGCACCCTTTAAGCAGGTCGCAACTCGCTTTCAAACACATGAGCTCCGGCAACGCATCCCTACGGCGTCCGTCAAAGGCGTCTACTACGGCGTCCGCGATTCTCGTGGCCAACGCCATAGTAGACGCCGTGGCTGTGTGCACTCTGTATGGAGTGGTGGGCGAGGAGGTCATCGAAGCACCGAAAGCAACTTCCGGAGAAAAACGACCCTTCTCCCTAGCCTCACTCCCTTGCCCCGCAGACCACAGGAGAGGGAACGCGATCGGGCTGCGTTAAAACCCCCTGAACTTCGTAAGGTAGCCATGCTCTCCTCCTCCGCCTTTATTCCTCCTCGTTTCTGCTGTATTTCACGCTCCCTCCTCGACCGTAGCGCCGCCTACACCCCTCGAGCGTAGCAGACGACCTTTCGCATAGTGAATGCATGCATAGCAAGGCGCGGTGCGCTTTAAGCGTTCGCGTTGGCTTCCTAGCTCCGAGTATCTTTGTGTACAGCATAATATTTTTATACGAATGGTTATACAAGTTCAGTGACGGCAGCTTTTTTGCCTGTTTTGATAGCCCTCTTTTAAAATAGTATCTGAACGTTTATTTTTGAAATGAAATTTAGTTAGTATCTAAACAATCCTCGCCGTGCTTATCATGTTAATTTGCGGCAGAATTCGAGCCCTCTGTCGGCATTTGTACGTCAATACAAATGCCGACAGAGGGCTCGAATGATCGCTGTTCTGAAGTTTCGAAAGAGTATTACAAGCTACAGTGCCGCCAACGTGCGTGCTTTCCAATCTTCGAAGCACGCGCAAGAGCTCAGAGGTGGGCGCTGGTGCTGTTATGTTTCTCGCGCCTCAAAGTCAACAGAAATACGCCCGGCCGATCATCCGAGTCGGGATCCTCTGTATATAAAAAATGAAATCGTTTTTTTTTAATATTCATTCGTGAAGCGGGAATGCGGTAACAGCGCTTCTTTCGGGCTCAAACAAGTGCATTATTTTCTCAGATTAGTGACTCCTCAAGAATAACGTTTCATCTTGCGTTAGATCGTGCGTTCACGAACGGACGTATTTGTCGCTATCCGAGCTGCACTAAGGTGTATGCATTTAGGACGGTCATGCTCGCTCCGAAATAAAGTTTGCGAGATATGGACTTAAGTGAAGCGACGGCGGCGCAAAGAATTGCCACGCTATGACGCGACCGAAACGGCGTTAGGTGAAATGATGCAGTCGTTCAAATTGAGGCTTCATTTGTTATCTCTTTACATGTTTCTGAGAGACATAGGGGTGGAACGAGTTAATAGCTGAACAAACGAGTAAGCGAACGACGACTAAACGAGCCGTTGAACGAGAGGGCGACCGCACGTTTCCTTAGCGAGGGCTCCACCGCCGCATCTTAACCTGCCTACACATTAAAGCTGATAAGAATGAACATGTACGTACATCTCCAAGACTTCTGATGTTGTCGTTCGGCGACGAACGCGGTTTCGGGAGAACACGCACACTTTTCCTTTGTAAGGCAAATTAACTGGGCGACCGCCAATGAAGAACACAAACAAAAGAGGCAAACAAAGCTATTAGCTGTAAACAAGGCTAGTTAGTAACCCCAAATGCAGGGAGTTTCTTTCCTAAAATGAGTTTCCATGCTTGAGCCTCAAATATTGTCAAAAGGAATGCGCTGAATTATAAAGGTTTCATAATCACGTTTTCGCGGGCAGTCATGCATGTCTGCGAATTCAATCCTGTTGGCGTACAGTACGATTGAGCGCCCCAAATACGACCACGCACTGCTTATATAAACAAAGTACACGTCGCGTAGGTCAATCCTATAAGAGACTCGAAACTACCTCGTACACTAGTGCGGAGAATATTATTCTGAAGTTCTCCCTCTCAATTCGATGAATCCATGTCTTTCTTTCTTAACACGTAGCGCTTACCGAGCGGTATCGATAAGAGCTCCTTGTCTTTTCTGAAACTAATTTGGCATACGAAGGCGCAGCGGGTTATGGTGATTGAAAATTCCATGAAGCGACGTCGCACTTGCCACAGAAAGTTCAACACTCTCGCAAACCAAACAACACAGAATAGCAAAGGCGCCTACATGCGCTCATCGCCACTCCGTAAACTCTTTTCAAGCGAAAATGGCGCTGAAGCGCGACTGTGAATAAACGAAGCCGGCGCAAGGGCCCAACGTGATGCCATGCGGCCAATGGCACGTCGGTGGGAGCGCGCGAAGAAGAGGCGCCATTCTTCAAAGCGTGGCGCTACTTCACGAAGTTTAAGTGGCTTTAGGCTGCGCTCCTGACTTACGCACGCGAGATTGAACCGCGCTCGCCGGCTCACCCTCACACGCTTTTACTCATACGGAACCTGATGGTGACGCCGACGCTGACGCCAACGGCAGGAATGCGCCTGCAGTGTTCATATAATTGCATCACGATCAAAAGCAGTAACTGAATTACAGTGCGTGCTACCTATTAACCAAAATAATTGCTAAACTACAAAATTACAAAAAAAATACTCGAGAGAAGCTTCAGATTGGCCTTAAAAGAGTAGAAGGCGACAGCATTCAAAGGCCCCTGACTGCTTCTCGCCCCTCCCGGCAACTGCACCTTATGCAACCATAAAGTTCAGTGGAAAACGCTTTTGGCGAACGCAATGCATGAAGGCAAGCTTTGTTTTTTTTTCTTTGCGCCGAACGGTAGTCGCCACCGCTGTAGTGACGATGATGATGCTTTATTGGCATCGTCTATGAAACGGGTCGGGGACAAAAAGCTACGTAGCCTACCTGAGTGGCTTAGCTATGCGAGTAAAGCCTTGGCTCTTGAATTGTTGCATACATATTTTAATTCATTCTTATTTACATTGTACCGCTGCCCATGCCTGTAATGGCTCCAGTCGTTTCAGTGTCTTCCCTGCTTTTTCTCCACCAATACTCTAAACATCTATTGCATATCTCGACTGCTGACTGGCTAATAGTTTCGTCCACATTAAATCCAAGCGCTTCAGGAAGTTGTCCGTTACATGGTGGCCTCGCTGGGTAATTCCCATCGCATTTCATTACAATGTGGTGAGCGTTCTCCGGATACGCCGAGTGTTATCACAAAGATTTTCCCCTCTGATTTCTCTTTCTATTCTTGCAAACCACCTCGGTCTGTTTCGTTTCCATTCTTTGCATCCAATCGCCTTTCTCTGTATCTCTTACATTCTTTCTGATTACTCCTGGTTGTCTGCCTACACTTTCGAATAATTTGTGATTGGTTGCCAACGTTCTTGACCTCTTCCGCCATTATGTGCCCACGCTTTTTAGGTACAGATACTTGTGAATGCGGGGAGGGGAGTGTCATCTAATGGTGTGTCAAGAAATGGAACGGCGCGCGCCGTTTTTGATTTGTAGAAACGCGGTGTGCGTGATACCGTGCTAGAAATTTTTTGCTCACACCGGATATCTGCGTAAGTGGCTTAAGGGGCCCTTAAAGCTGTCGCATTAAAGCGCCCCTTAACCACCAAGATGTCGAAATTCAGTTGCGGTTTTGCAGTTGCGCAGGTGTCTGCAGCAAACACATAGACGGGAGAATTTTTCCAAACGGTGCCGTAATGGCGGAGTTACAGGCGTTTTACGATCGAAACGCGGCCTTCGTTCGTTTCGCTCTTCCCTGCTCTCCGTTTCACGGCTGGTCTCCTCTTGGCGGAATGTTCCTCCAGATGTCACGTACCATACGTCATTGCCAACGCGCTTTTCAAAACACTGCCAACTGCCGTTCACCGCTAATCCGCATTTCTCGGCTACCCACTGTTGCAGCCATCCCGGCACATGCTCCTGCGTAGCGTGACGCTATGAACCTTATGTCGCGCGCACGTATCGAAAGGCTCGCCAATATGATGGATGCTTACGGTGGCACGCCGTGCCGAAGCACCTCCTCTGGAGAAGAACAGCCGCCGTCGCCGCCATCCCCAAATCTTAGCGACAATACGGGTTGATACGTTATGCTGTTTTCTCCCAAAGCCAGTTCCGCGTTAATGACAGCACCACTGCAGGTGCACGTGTGCTCTGTGCGCGGGGAGGACAAATTCGAGGAGAACGTTTTCTGCAGGGAGGTGACAGAAGTCGTTGTTAAAGGAAAGGGTGACTGCACTACATGGAACCCATATTTCCCCAACATATGCCAAATCCTGCTGTCCTGCAGGCAGCGCACTACGCTTTCTGCAATCCAGACTTTTTTTCTGAGCCGGGTGGCGTATGTCTGCCCTTACTTGCATCTCAGGAAGAGGGACTTGGAACGGATTAACGGTCTAATGCGAACGTTATTCAAACAGGATCTTGGGCTAGCAAAATACGAAGGCACACTTGAGTCTAGGGCTGCATTACAATGTTGAGGAAATCATAGAGGCCCACAAATGGGCTTAAACAGTTCGATTATCCGGCACACACGCGTGACAGCGGATCCTGGATACCTTGGGGTATCGCCCAGGCTTAGACATCCCTCAACAACACCGGATACCTAACACTATCCGGACCAAGATAATTATCCCCCCGCTTAAGAAAAACATGAGCACAGAAAACAGTGGTAGACGCAAAGCTAGGGCGGCGGCACTCTGGCAATGCTACAAAAACCAACCCGCCATATACGTGGATGAAGCTCGCACCAGTGATGGTCGACGCACCATAACCGTCACCACTGGCCACGGACACAACATCAGCTGTGCGACGGTAAACAAATCTTCCATTGTGGAGGTGGAAGAGGCCGCCATCGCCATAGGAATCTCCTTCCGGGGCACCAAGATTAGTATATCCAACTCCAAAACAGCATCTCACAAGTACACCTCGACTTTCCTTTCCCCTTGAAGATTCAGAATCTTCAAAGAACTCAATAAATTGATGTTGGTGTGGGTATCCACCCATGCGGGCAACCCTGGTAATGAGGCAGCTCACCTAGCCGCCCGAGCAGCAAGTAACCGGGAGGTGGGCTTGCTCAACGGGGTTGACGGACATCAAGGTATCCACACCTTTAACAAGGAAGGAAGGAAAGAAAACTTTATGTGGTCCTGCAAGTAGTGATAATTGATCACTAAGCGAGCCGCTCCCACGTCGGGACAGGAAGGCCAAGCCTCACGGCCACATCGTGAGCCTGCTGGACAGTCCAGAATTGTTCATCCAGGTCCGGGCTGCGAAGTGCAGCCTCTCACCTGGACGCATCCTTGATCGCCGAGTCTTCAATTCTTTCGCAAGACCAGAGCATGTGTTCGAGCGAGGCTAAAGCACCACAATTTTGGCAACAAGGCTCTGTATACGTCTCTGGGTAAAACATGTTCAGTCTCCGTGGGCAAGGATGAGTACGAGTCTGTAGTAAGCGTAATGTAAGTGCCTGAGCCCTGTTTAGTTTAGGATGCGGCAAACTGTAAACCCTGCGATTAAGAAGGTAATACTTCGTGATTTCATTGTATGTGGAAGGGGAGTCTCTATTCTCGGGGAGTACCGCCACGCCGTTGCGCGGGGCAGAGCGGAGGGTAAGATCTCGCGCTGCCTCATGAGCGGACTCATTGAGATTCGGAGGGGCTCCCTCAATCATCCCAAGGTGAGCAGGGAACCAACATAAGTAATGTTGAGAGATCTCACATGTCTGCATAATTTTAAAAGCAACCTTAGCCACCGAGCCCTTCTCAAAGGCCCTAACGGCCGACTTTGAATCGCTATATACAAAAGGCCTGCGCCTGTCAACCAAGGCGAGCGCAATAGCCACTTGCTCCGCGACCTCTGGCCTATCAGTCCGAACGGTAGCAGCGTTAACGAGACTGCCCTCATCGTCCACGACAACTATGGTAAACACCTTTCTCTCCTCATTAAAAGAAGCATCGACGAAGCCAACCTTCTGATTCTCATCACGAATGAGTCTCAGTAGGCAAGCTCCCCTGGCCTTTCTTCTACCAACATTTCGCTCCGGATGCATATTCCTGGGAACAGGTTTGACGTGATACTGATTACGGACCTTGACGTGATACTGATTACGGATATGACCGTTTATTACCGCGAATCGAGGCGAATATATCCATCCCCGCAGGAGACACTGACAAGAATACAGGCCACTTAGCTGAGGAGAGTACAGACTAGGTCTGTACTTAGTCGAAAAAGACTAGCTGCAATGACCGGTGGTGAATATCTAGCAAACTGCGAACATTGTAACTTCACCCTGGCGGACCACGATCACATCTTGTGGGGATGCCAAAGTACCCTTCCCTGAGAGAACTCTTTAGGCGAACTTCTTCACATGAAGAGTGGGAGATGGCGACAAAAGCTTACATCCCGGAAGACCAGATACGGTTGGCGGAATGGGCTGATAGCGTCGCGGTGCAGCAGACGGCACGCTAGCCCACACCACAGGGAAAGAAAACTCCACTCAACTTTCAAAATAAACGTTCTTTCTCGCTATCTCTCTGTGCCAGCTCGGCATGCAAATGGAAGGAGAGTTATACAAGTGAGCAAAATGCGCTTTCATTACAACGTTAATAGGATAATTCACTGAAATAGCACGAGTGCAGTCACGGCATTGTGTAGGGCATCATCATAAAGCAGCAGGTGCCACGTCGTTTTGTTTTTTCCAGTCGGCGCTCTTGAAGCCAAGGAGCGCACATGGATACCTTCTAGCCACATTTTTCTGGCGACTTACTCCCACTTTTCTATATGGGCTATGTGTGTTTATAAGCTCTTTCGTGGACCGATTCTAGATGTTGGGCATGCCAAACAGGTCCTTCACGTGGATACACGTAATGAAATAATTGGATTACGTTTTCTGCGTTATTTGTAGTTTCGCTATTATTTTCTTTACTAGGTAATGATCACTGCCGTTCTGTCACTTTTTTTTCAGTCATCAATTGCGTCTAGCGAGTGTAATGTTCACGCAAAACAAGCTCGACAGGCGATGCATTCCTGAATAGTTGCATTTTGCCGGAGCTACAGCGCCCAAAGGAATGAAAACATGTGGTTAGCCTACCTCAATATGCTGTTCGCTGTGTCAAGTAAACAGCGCAAAGAGCACATCATTTTTTTCTTATCAAATGTACATAAGGAGATATTTGGGCCAATTGTAGTCGATAAATATATATGAGTGGCAAAAGTGCAATTATTTATCAGGTTTACATATCAAATAAATTCTTCGTCAAACAAATATGGCTCTTTTCGCAAAAGTTAAATTCAACCGGAAACAAGCACTACTTAAGAGGTACCGCGCATGAAACTTTCATAGGACCTAATGTGAGATGCACTCAAGAGTGCTGGAAGAAGCCTGCATCGAATAACGTTGGACAAAGCCAAGTGGAGCATTTTCTAGTTTGTGACAGATTTTAAGGACGAAATTGTTTTAGTCTCAGAATTCCTGCTAAGGGCACCTGCATTGACGCTGACTATTTAAATTTCTGCAAGTGAGGGATAACCGAACGTGCGAATGTATAGGCACTACTTAATTCACACTTATTATTTCTCTAGCTAATAAGAAATAGCAATATTACATTTCGGCAAGAAAAGATATTAGTATCTCCACGGTGCCGTTTAAGAAAAATTTCATCCTTTCTGCTTGAACCCTGTGGCACATGGAAAGACGATGGTCTTGATTTAAAGGCGCCAGATAACAACACTGTTATATGCCTACTTTGTTCACTTACGGCAGAAACAGTGTATCGATCACTTTGTCGATTTCGTCAACCGTGTTCCTGTGGAGCTTTTAGGATACCTTTTTTTGGGAACTGTCGTCACAAGATACCTCACGAACGTGTGAGTTTATCTAAATTTCAAAGCGTGTACGCACGTTCACACGTTTGCGCAATCTGTTCTTTTGTCGACTAAACGTAGAAAAAATGCAATGTGTGCCCTAATGGTTTTCTTCATAAGAAATAAACTACAAATCAGACCGGGTGCGGTGTCAATACACTGCCATAACATAGATAGTTGACGTCCTGTTCACTTATTATAGCTTGGAGGCACCCATCAATAATTGAATTGTTTGTTGTTCTAAGCAGCGCAAATCAAATAGCATAAGAGGAGCATGACTTTCCGTACTGTTAATAAATTCCTGCACATGGTTTTATGTGAAACAAGTGTGGTATTACAGAAGGCAAGGTGTAGGTGAACCCCACTACTTTCTGTGAGGTTACCATTTGGGAAATATTGTCAGAAGATAACTCACAAATATATTGGTTTATGTAAATTTAGGGGGTTTAGAGTCATTCATATGTTTGCAAAGCTTTTGTTTTGTCCATGAAATGTCGAGGAAAATAATGCGCCGGGCGCCCTAACACTTTTCCTTGATAATAAACGAACTACGAATCAGCCGCGTTCGGTGTTAAGTGGTAACCATACCACAGATAGTCGACGTCCGGTTCAATTATGGATAGCTTTGCGGCACCTATCAATACTGGAATGGCTTGGTTTTGTAAGTAGGGCAAGTCAAAGGTTATAAGCAACATTATCGGACTTCCCATGTTGTTGATAAATTTCTACCAAAGTTTTCAAATTAATGTGGTATTCCTGAAAGCCAACGGCTAGCGACAGTCTAGGCAGCCGTCATTAGACGCATCTGCCTTCCCGCAATGTTAATAAATCTTTACACATGAATGAAAACTGGTATGCCCTAAAGACGGCGCCTGATTGATGTGTGTGGAGCCATCATCTTTACGAAAACTACACTCATGCTGTGTTTAAATTCCTATACATGAAAGTAAATTAGTGACAAGGAAATTTATTGACCCGTAGGCACGCTTACAACTGTGGTATGAACGAAAAGTACAATATAAAGTACATCACATGTAATACATCATACTTGATGTAAACAAAACAGATTAACAAATGAAATAATAAATGGTGTCTACTTGACACTGGCTTTGCCACACACAACAACAACAACAACAACAATTACCGCAACCACGCAAAAGCATTATTGTCAGCCTCGAATTTATGAAAGGTACCCGGGGCACATACAGATGCAGTCTGAACTCAGGCAACAGAATTGAGCATTATTCTGGCTGTAGAAAGACTTTGCCTCGGGAGACGGTTATGTACCGCGTAGACCAGCGGCGAAGAAACTCGCCTTCACCGAGTTTGAACAACTGTTCTTCAAGATGACCCCATATTATCACCCGTAGTTTCCGCATTCTGGGGTACATTGCTCTATTTGACTGCCGAGATCGTTCTGCGATGTTACGGAAGCACCACAAGATGTAGCTAGCGCTGTAGTAGACGAGACTCGCAAACCGATCTCGGCGCTGTGGTGGCCGCACGATGGATATTCCGAACATTCTTGCAACTAGCTTCCAAAAGGTGCGTGCTACAACGCAGTCCTTTACTACATGCACATTGGTCTCTGTTTGTGCGCAATATATGCATTTATCATTCGCTACCATATGCCAGCGTTCAAGCCTGTCTCTTGTAGGTAGAATGCCCCACTGATATTGCCAATGAAAATCCTTCACTTGAGAGGGCAAGGAGAAGAAGAAGAAGCCGTGGAGTGCGGATGCACATCGCGTCAGCTCCGCATTTTCTTATGATTCTCGGCGGAAAATCGCATTTTGTGGAGAAATCCATTGATCTTCACAAGAACAGGTGCCAAGGAGTCCAAGGACACCATTCTCTACCAGGTGGGCCCGTTTTTCGGCCGTCAATCGTTCCTTCCTCTCGCTACGCGTGGCGGGAGATCTACACCTAACTAGAACGCCTCGACACCTCGAACGGCTCCGCCGCAGCGGTGACTGAGAGAGCTCGGCCTACCGACGGGGATACCCAGGCCCTGCTCCATTATGGAAGTCGTGAGCGTAGAAGGCGAAGAAATGCAACCGGAGGAGTTCGGAAAAGAATCAGGTTGGTGCGAAGTTAGAAGAGGCACAAAGAAGCGATGCAGCGGTGGGGCCATATTGGCGGGACACGAGCAGCAGGGAAGAACCTTCGTCGGGGAAGCAAAAAATAGAAACAAATGGAAGAACGAACGCAAGGTGCGACAAATCATCAAAGCAAGTAGGCTGCCTAACCTGCCAAAAGAAGACTACAGGGTTATCGTGCGTCCACGTGGCGGACTTAAGGTATCAGACTACAAGCTGGATCGCATTTACTACTGTCTGCGCAATGCTGCCGGGGTCGGCCGAGAGACAGCGGAGAAAGACAGCATATGCATAAACAGCAAACAAAATATAGTGGTGCTCAGCACACCTTCCGAGGAGCGGGCCAGGAAATATGGGGCTATCAATAAGCTACGCCTTGGAGAACAAGAATTTGAAGCAAGTGCTTACAGAGCAGCTCCTGATAATACATCCAAGGGTCTCATCAGAGGAATATCCCAGGAGGAGAGTCCGGAGGACATAGTGACCAGTCTGGTCACGCCACGCAATCCTGGAGTCTTGCACGCCAAGAGAATGGGAAACACAGACAACGTGATCATTTTATTTGAAGGTTTTCACGTCCCCAGATATGTGAGGTATGGAGCGATGCTTATCCAATGCTCCTTGTATAAAAAATACATCGACATATGCTATGGATGCGGAAGAACAGGGCACAGGGCTGACGTGTGCCCCAACCCTGAAGACAAGATTTGCCGGGGGTGTGGGTGCAAGAATCCTCAGCAAGATCACAACTGCGACGCGGAGTGCCAACTGTGCGGCAAAGACCATCTCACGGGAGACAAGAAGTGCCAAGCAAGATACAAGATACCGTACCTGGTCAGGAGACGCCGCTGGGAGCGACGGAGGAGGGAAGAAGAAGAGGCCGAAGAGGAAGAGTACTCCTACCACAACTACAAAGAAACCAGAGGGAGCAACAACAATAATCATAAGACTGTAGCGAGCAAGCAGCCCTCAACCGACAGAGAAGAAACAAGCAGGAAAAACTATGGAAGACACCGCTCTGGTTCCTTCCCGAGACTGCCAGGGGAAGCCGGTCGCGAACGCTCCAGGTCCAGGTCCAGGACCAGATCGTGGACGAGATCAAGGTCGAGGTCCGGTTCGAGAACTAATCGAGGGGGAGACGGGAGCAAAGCACAGGTGAGCTGGGCAAGCGCGGTCTCCGGCACTGCTACTCAATCGCCTAAAGTTAAAGGGTCCGCCCTAGAACAGGAAATGACACAGATTAGAAACATGTTAGAACAGATTACCCGAGAGAATGCAACGCTTAAAGATGAGATCAAGCAGCTTAGGGCAGAAAACGCGAAGCTTCAGCAACAAAAGAATGTCAACCAACCCTCCGCCAGTACGATGTCGACGCGTAGTCGGGCTCCAACGCCCGTTCCCACGCAAGCGAATGGAGCAGCACCACCACACAAAAGAAGGGCGCAAGAAACGGCTGAAGAAAAGAGTGTATTTGCAATCAGCGAGGTTATGGGAACGTTTAAAGGAATGTTCGATGGGTTACAGCAACAAATCACAAACATGTATGTAGAGATTAAACAACGATTCGATGGATTAGAGAATAGAGTAGCGGCACTAGAAAGCACACTAGATAGCAGGCCGAATGCGGTAGAAAATATAAAAGGCCACCGGGGAAGAACAGATAAATCAACATGGCGCCGCGTAACCAATACGCGATTTGGCAATGGAACTGCCGCGGGTATCGTCGCAAGCGAGGAAACCTGCAGCAGTTCGTAACAAGTAAGGAGGCGCCAGATGTCATTGCCCTGCAGGAAACCGGGGAGATCGCAAAATTATCGGGATATAAATCGTACAGTGCTTCCGGCGAGAAGGCAACCGTCACGACGCTGATACACAGAAACCTCTCGGCTGTCGAGCTCGATACCGGTGTGCGCGGCATAGACCACGTCCTGATTGAAATAATCCCCTCCCGTAAAGAAGAGGGAAGTCTATTTATTCTGAACATATATAGTCCACCCCGGCACAAGCCCAAATTCGGCCCACTCTTCCGCAAAGTGTTGAGCGTAGCGCAGAAGCAGGCACTAGTCGTGGTCGGCGATTTTAACGCGCCACACGCGGCTTGGGGATACAGGATAGAGAACATTAAGGGCCGAAGCCTATGGGCAGACGCTCAGCACGAAGGACTAACGCTCATAACTGACTCTCAGACACCAACCAGAATAGGAAACAGCGTAACCAACGACACGACACCAGATCTAACATTTACGAAGAATATAGGAGTTTCTCAATGGACAAACATGCAGGAAAGCTTAGGTAGTGACCACTACATCGTCGTCACAACGGTACAAGCAGGCCCAAGGAAAAAGAGGGGGAGAGAACTCAAGCTAGTAGAATGGGACTCTTTCCGCAAAATCCGACAAGATGATGCGGAAGACACTATAACGGACATTGAGAAATGGGCAGCGAAACTGCAAGAAAACATTAAACGAGCTACCAAAACTGTTCCAGAGGAGGCAGGTATAGAGGAGATGGATAGCAGATTATTGCACATGTGGGAAGCGAAAGGTAGCATGCTGAAAAGATGGAAAAAGCAAAAATATAATCGGAAATTAAGGAAGAGAATTGTGGAATTAAACAAGGAAATCGAGATATATGCAAATAGGTTAACCCAACAGAAGTGGGAAGCCACGTGCGACTTGATGGAAAGGCAGATAGGAATGTCCAAGACCTGGAACATTCTCCGATGTCTCTTGGACCCCGGAAGTACAAAAACCATACAAAGACACAATCTACAGAAGGTTATACACAGCTACAACGGTACAGAACAAGAGCTCTTTCGAGAGCTCCAAAAGATGTACGTTGGAGATGCGGAGACAGAACTACTTCCGGATTACCTAGGTAACGAGAATCCTGATCTTGATACCCCTATTACGGAGGCAGAAGTCAGATATGAACTCACCAGGCTCAACTCGAAATCTGCACCAGGACCTGATGGGATAAGCAACAAAACACTCAGGAACCTCGACGATGTATCCATCCGAGCTCTCACGGACTACATGAATAACTGCTGGGAGCAAGGCAGCATTCCAAGTCAATGGAAATCAGCCCAAATCATTTTTATACCAAAGCCTGGAAAGAAACCACAACTGACGAACTTAAGGCCGATATCACTGACATCCTGCGTCGGTAAACTCATGGAACATGTGGTTCTCACACGTCTCGCGAGATACATGGATGATGGAGGACTTTACCCACATACCATGGTTGGATTTCGACCAAAGTTATCGACGCAGGATGTTATGCTCAAACTAAAACATCAGATCATAGATGCGGGTGAGAAAAGTCTAGACACTAAGGCAATACTAGGTCTCGATCTAACTAAGGCCTTTGACACCGTCACGCACAAGGCCATACTACAAAATCTCCAAAAGCTGGATGTAGGACGTAAAACATACGCGTACATCAAAGACTTCTTGACAGATCGTACCGCAAAGATTTCAATTGGAGAATCCAAATCGGACGCGCTCAAGCTAGGTAATAGGGGTACCCCGCAGGGTTCAGTCCTATCTCCCTTTCTATTCAACATGGCAATGATCGGTCTTCCTGCGAGACTTGACAAGATAGAAGGACTCGGACACAGCCTCTACGCGGACGACATCACCCTTTGGGTGGCGGGTGGAAGCGATGGGCATGTGGAAGAGATCCTTCAAACAGCAGTAAACACGGTGGAAGACTACATCAAAGACAAGGGACTGAGATGCTCCTCACAAAAATCAGGACTTCTGCTCTATAGGCCCACATGCCGGGGTCGAAAAAGCATTAGGGAAAGGCCGGGCATTGTGGTCACAGTAGAGGGCACCACGATACCGATAGTGGAGAGCCTGAGAATACTGGGACTCCGCATATCCGAAAACGGCCATAACGGAGAAACCATTAGACTACTTGACAATAGTGTTCAACAAACAATCAGACTAATAAAGCGGATATCCAACAGGCACTATGGCATGAAAGAGCACAATCTCATCCGATTAATAGAAACATTCGTAATCAGTCGCATTGTATATGTGGTTCCTTACCTCAAGCTCTACGCTGCGGAGAAAACCAAAATAGACTGCATTATTAGAAGGGCGTATAAGCAAGCCTTGGGACTTCCGGCAAATACGTCAAACGAGAAATTCTTGGCGCTCGGCGTGCACAACACATTAGACGAACTTATTGAGGCCCAAAGAGTAGCGCAGTATGAAAGGCTTACACAGAGTTTGACGGGGAGACACATCTTAGATGACATCGGAATAACCTACGAAGCACAGCACGGAGTGCGGAGAGACATCCCAAAGAAAATAAGGGAACATCTATCAATACCCCCACTCCCCAGAAACATGCACCCGGAGTTTCACCAAGATCGAAGAAACGCACGAGCGAGAGCTCTCCACAAAAGATTCCGTAGTGCCAGGGACGTGGTCTATGTGGACGCGGCGGAGTACGCAAATGGACAGAGTATGTCCATAGTTGCTACGAGTCTAGATGGTGACTGCAGAGTTAGTGGGACGGTAAAAACATGGAAGGCAGAGGTGGCGGAGGAAGCTGCCTTAGCACTGGCAATAGCCTCCACGGAAGCTAACATCGTAGTAAGCGACTGCAAGACAGCCGTCAAGAACTATGCAAAGGGAAGAATCTCGCCGGAAGCACTGAGAATTTTAAACAACTTTCGTGAAGATCGCGACATCCACATTATTTGGGCACCCGCACACTCCTCCCTTCCCGGGAACGAAATAGCGCACAACCTGGCTCGAGAACTGACAGGCCGAGCAGGTGACACGCAACAAATACTGGGAACGGAGAGAGACCGGATGACCAGCTTTAACGAGATCACCAAACACTATAAATTGGGAAGGGCCCATTTCCCCCCGGCACACTCCTCGTTAAATAGACGGCAAGCGACGGCATGGCGCCTCTTACAAACAAATACATATCCGAACCCGGTGGCCTACCACCGCTACTACCCGGACCTTTACACGGATAGATGTAGATTCTGTGAAGAAAGGGCGGACCTACAACACATTGTTTGGGCTTGTCCTCGTACACCCATACAGGATAAAATAATTAAGTCCAGAGAGCAGTGGGAGACCGCGTTGCTCAGCTGTGCACCGGAAGACCAACTCAAGGCAATCCAGCAGGCCGAAGATGCCGCCAGGGCCCAAGGGCTCGAGGCCGTCATTTAGGTAGAGGCCTAGGTCTCAAATCTGCTGTGCACAAATAAAGTTTATTCCTCCTCCTCCTTGAGAGGGCAAATCAGGTGAAAGCACAGCTGTCCATGTTTGTGTAGTAGCTGTCCGTGGAGGTACAGCTGTCTCACACAACATTTCACAAAGCCTGGAAACTGGTGTCGCACGCCACTTTGTAATTCTTAGTTGTACAAGCTGGCTTTGCAAGCGCGCAGCCGCCGCATACTGCGGTGCTGGCGTTACCGCCGTCGGAAGCAAGTTGCCTGAACTCTGCGGCATAAGCGTTCGACGGTAATGGCCCAGCCAATAAAGGAGCAGTGGCCTACCAGGGTACTCATCATCATCAAGTAGATCACATGTACTCTTAGTGCACAACAGCCTACCGAATGTAACTATGCACGGCAAGCTCCATCCTCCGCTGGATTTTGGCAGACGCAAAAATTGCTGCGCTACGTATTGCGACTTCTTTAGCCAGAACCCCGAAAAAATAAGTGAGTTTACTACTCGTACTGTTGGTGACGGCGGGAGAGCTACCCTTGCAGCAAACCACAATTAACTGCACAATACGTTCTTAATGAAGAAAGCCCTTTCTGCCAGCGGCAGTGGCGACGCAGTCACTGCTTCTGACTGTTCTATAATGGAGCTGACAGTGTCTCGCCACGTGTGAGGTGAAACACCACTTGTACAAAATTTGATACCTAGTATTTGCATATGCTCGGTCTGTTTAATGTCCCCTGGTAGCGTTATTTCGCCGTGACCTAAATTTAATGCGTCACATTTTCTCATATTTATTTTGCCCCCTGACATTGAAGCATATTGATTATAAATACGAAATACCTCTACAAGACTGTCCCCATCCCGTAAAAACAAAGTGATGTCATCCGCATACGCCGATACTTTTATGCACCCGGATCCCGGCATAGGAAGACCTCTTATGAGCGGGCTCTCGCTAAACTGCCTTAACAACGGGTCAATCGCAAGCACAAAGAATATGGGTGACAAAGGACAACCCTGCCGCACTCCCCTGGTCACATCAAATCTAGGTGTTCAAATGTTGTTAAGCAGTAGCTCAGCTGTTGTTCGCGAATACAACACCCGCAGGATGTCAACAAACTCTTCAGGGAAGTTATAGCATCGTAAAACCTCAAATAAGTACTGGTGTTCTAAGCGGTCGAACGCTTTGGCTTGGTCCAAGCTTACTAATACTCCTGAAGCTTCACGCGCTGTTGTGTATTGTATGATATCACGTGTTAAGTTGAGAGACGAAAATATACTCCGACCCGGCACGGAACATGTTTGATGTACACTGACTATTTTCGGCAATAATATCTTCATGCAAATTATAAGAAGGGTTGTAAATATTTTATAGTCTGTGTTGAGCAGCGTTATTGGCCTCCAGGATGAGGGTTCTGCAAGGTTGGAATCTGGCTTTGGCAAGAGCATTACGCGGCCCCGATTAAACGATTTAGGAATACCTTCCCGTGCAAGAATGCCGTTAAGAAGCAACACTAAGGCAGTGCCTACTTCCTCCCAGCAAGATCGGTAAAATTCGACTGGTAAGCCATCTGGACCGGGTGTTGATCCGCTGTTCATAGATCGTATAACATCAAAACTTCTTGCAGATTTGTTGGAGACAATAAATTCTGGCCTTCTGTATCTTCTACCTGAGGTAGGTTAGCGCAAAAGTCTGAAATCTCTTCACTCAATAGCTCTGCATTATAAATCTTTTCCGATGAAAATGCGTCTGAGAACCAGTTCCAAAAAATTCTTTCGATATCTCGCCTCGCACCGCTCTCTGTGCCATCTTCTAGTATAACCCTTTCAATAAAAGAGCTGCCATTCTGCCTCCTGCTGGACGCACGAGCCAGCCGCAGTACCTCAGGATCGGAAATTGGCCTGTTGGTCATCCACGCCTTTGCAGAGGTGCGAGAGTACCAGCTCATAAGTCTATGGTCGCGTTCACGCTGATGATCTAGGTATTCGCGCATTAACTGTGTTTGGGAGTTACCGTCTCGTACTATTCTTATCCTTCTCAGGCACTCACAAAGCTGTTCGGTCTCTTTTCTTTTCCTACTAGCTGCTATGCATACTGACCTCCACCTTTCCTTTAATGTATCCCACGCTTCGATATTGCATTCATAATCGCAAACTGTTGTAGCTACTGACGCTTTTAGTTCGGTTAGAGTCGCCTGGTCACGCAAAGAAGCAATGTCTAGTCTGCACATGTCAGTGCGTTCACCTGGCCTTCCTTCGAGGTTCAATATGACAGCGAAAGGGCGATGATCTGAAATGTACCCGGCGTCCGCGGGGAGATCGAGGATGCTGCACTGGACAATTTGCGTTGTTAATTCAGGGGGGAAATACATTCGATCTAGACGACATTGCGATTGCCTTTGCTGCCATGTGGCGCCAAAACTTCCGCCATGCATATGGACCCAGGCATCCGATAAATTGTATTCTTTCACTATACGAGATAATTCAGTTGCGTGCGTATTGGAAGCGTATTGTCGTGGCGCTCGTGAGTCGCGCATGGGGTTGAGCACACAGTTGAAATCGCCAACGATTCTGCTACGCTTGAAAGGAGACATAAGAACGTAACTTCTGCATGGAGCCAAAATCCGATCTAAAACTGCCGTCTTGCTATGTTACAAAACCTGCATAGTTGGTATGGCATCCTGACATCAGTTTAATTGATTTCCATATGAATGCTAGGCGTATGCGAACAGCTACTGAGGGTACTTCGGTAAAATATGCACAGAACATGTCTTTATTCTGACATTTTCATTTTTGCGACCGACAAATGCGACTGTTCTTGTTTATCTCTGCAAAATATATTGCTTTTTCCACTACGTAGCTTGATAAAGCCCTAAGCTATGACGTCGTAATGGAATTTCCCGCTAAACCCGTTAGAGCAAAATAGCGCACGCACCGCCACGTTTCTACGACAGTTGTGTAAAGGCTAAAATACTAAGAATAGTATTCAAAAGCAATACATTGCAGGTAGCAGGTACGAGAAGAGAACAGTTATAAATATTCGTCTCTTTCTTGGAAAGATCAGATCGTAATTTATAAATTTGTCACGTACTAAATAAGATTGGTTGATTGACTGATTGATTGAGCGATTGACACTTCTTCATTAAGCTTGACCAGTGGCCTAAGATGCGTTTAACGGATCAGGTAAAAGAAGGGACGCATACCTCCTTTGGGAAAGACAAAAAAGCGTTAGTTTTTATGATAACGACTCCAACGGTACAAGCCAATAGGCGTACAACGCCACCGTTAGAGCTCGGGAGTGCTTGTCCCTGAGGATGGCAGTGGTAGGACAGGAGCAGATCAGATGTTTCCGATCGACGTAGATCACAGGGCAACTGGAGCATACCGATTGCGGTCGTCTGCGCTTGCTGAGAAAATCCGATGCAGTGGATGACTTATCCTTGGCTTTGAAGCGGAGAACCTGGGTTACTCTGGGAAGGAGAGCGGCAATGGGAGGAACGCTGCTAAAAATGGACTCCTGCGCTTTTCTGCCGTGCATCAGTCGGAGAATCTGGTGGTCTGGCACAGTGACGCATGACGAGGAGCTGCAGGTGTGGTCTAGCTACGGTGGGTTCACTTCAAGGCTGCGGTGGACATTCACTATCACTATCAGAAAGGAGCGGGCCATGTGGCCCGCTCCTTTCTTGTTCTTTCCTGGTGTCTATTGCACAGGAATGCGTACAGGTCTATGATCCCGCAGGTGGTGGCAAGCTTGTTTTATGCGGTCCGCTGTGGTAGTCGCTTAGGATTCAGAGTTACATTGCTTGAGGACCCCTTGACTGTCTCTTTTGATGTAAAGCGGCCCTTCTCTGTGCCCATCACAGAAATCAATGGCTTCTTGAAGGCTTGTAGTTTACACTCACTGGCTGTCAAGTGAGCATAGCAGCGGCGGGTCACGGCCTGTGCTTGCCTGTTTTCTGTGTCATAAATCGTAGCGTTATACATTTTGCCAGATGCTTCATCGTATTGTAAAACAGCCGCAGGGTATATTAACTACAGCGAAGCTGTATATGACTAGATTCTGTAAAAAACTGGGTGCGCCCAACAAACAATGTAGAACCAGAATTCTCCTCGAAAACGCTGAAGTCGCGTTTATAGTCCGACTTTACGTGTGCGCCTATTTACGGTGATGTCAACATGGCCTAGCGACGGTATTAGCAGGTGAGTTCTCGACCCGCCATGAGTAGGATGCGTGTCGTGTGCGCCGATGAAGAGCAGCCTACCATCCAATAGCGACGGCGGAAAGCCGCTAACGCCGTGCGCGCGTCAGTGGACGGGCGCGGGCAGTCGCGTAGCTGCCTTCTCGGGTGAGATCGGAGATTGTTTTTCGGCGCATTAGTTCGTTTACCGGCGCGCGCGATTGGCCTATTTCGCGCCGACCTCGCCAGCCGCGGGCCTCGGACACGTTTTCGGTGACGTCAAAATTTCGACACGCTCCTGTCAATCATCTCGCAAATGAGCACGTCGTCTGCTAGGCGCTGAACGCGACAGGAGTGGGGAAGTTTGAAGCGATCTCACGCTCACTACGAGACTGGATTCGCATGGCGCGTCTGGTGGATTGGATTCGATGCTAATGGCGGCTTCGGTCACCGAATGGTTCGTTCGGATGCGATTCATAGTTTTATGAGAGAAAATGGCGCTTGCAAAGACAACTTCGCTCGTTGCATTGGTGTTGCTTGAGCAGGAACGAGAGCAGTGGAGCTGCGAAACGCGTTTGAAGAAATGGAAGAAAGCGAATTCCGGCGTCGCTTTTGCTTCTCGAAACAAATAATGCGTTGGTTGTGCGGCGAACTCGATAACATCATCGGGTGCCAGCGAGCCACTGGAATGTTGTTGTTGCCTCTTGAAAGGTGCGCCACTGTTCCCGTCATTTCTTGTTTCTTTTCCCTCGCTCTGCGCGAACCACCTAGTGACGACGCAGAGAAACTAATAGTTATAAATTACTACTTGAAAACGTGTTTGACCTTGAGAAGAAAAATAATTATATACATTTTTTGGATTTCATTCATTGGAAGACAAGAAACATCTTGTTTTGTAGTATAATCTCCGCAAGTAGGCGACAAACGTGAGAAGTAAACTTCCGGGGAGTTCACCGCTAACCGATTGGTTGCTTTCTCACCCCCGTTCTCACAAGTTTTCCATACTGACGCTTTGCAGCAACCGAACAGGACGCGTATGGAACAAAGATCTCCGATCACTCCCCTGTTCGAATAAGAACAGCAGTGTGACCGCGAAATCCGCCTGCCAGAACAGCAACGAGAATAAGCATGGAGGCAGCGGAAGGAGACCACCGATGACCAGCGCAAAGCGCATGCGCGTTAGCTTAGTGGTGAAGGCGTTGCACTGATGAGCACGAGATGACCCATTCATTCGCGACCACGGCTTATTCAAGTTCAAGCTTATTCACATTGTTTTGCGTACGTGATAAAATCTCTAGTGAGGTTACTATATTCGGTGATCCCACAGTTCTGAAACTGCAAGATGGATCACCTAATGCTGTACATATCAGGTAAATATTGCAGCACAATGTAAAAGGAGTACATGAGCAATAAATATTAACAGAAGAGATAGGGCAAACGCAGTAGCACAAGTGTAATAGCGAACTAATGAGCTGGAAACAAATAAATTTGTAAACATGTACAACATTAGTGCAATCTTGAAAAGATATGTGAGTACAAACAGAGCTCAGGTTTCTAGAAATTATTTATACTAATGAATTAAATAACAGTAAAGAACAAGACCATGCACTATACAAAGCGGTGCTGCAATGTGACAAAGTAAAACTGAAATTTCCAGGAACAATATAAATGCGTACGATGTATTTTACATGATTGCACGTGCACAGTAATGAAAAAAAGGAAAAGCGAATCAGCAGGTCACTATATAATGTGTGTATATATATATATATATATATATATATATATATATATATACCAAGAGTGTCAGTAGTAATTACCATCCAATTCTGCATATTAATCGTCTAGTAGCTGTTTCTGGTGGAGGTGTTGCAGCACATTTACCGATGATGATGATTTATTTTGTACGGTATAGAATTCCAAAATGATGTCGCAGAGGAGACGGCAGGTAATTTTTCGTAGTTTGTTCGAACGCGGGGAAAACGTAAATTATCGCTTGCAGCAAACTTGGTAACGGTATTATTTTGCGGAAATAAGGGGGCGTAAGTTTCATTCATTACTAAAAGTGCATAATGAAGTAGTCGAACTCGTTTTACGATGCTTATTTTCTCCGCGCGCAGCGCCCGCAAAGGAAAGCGGAAATGGCGTCTGATCTGAAATTTCAGCTTTTTCCGCGACACCTAGAGGTGTCATGGTCAGCGGGCACAATGGTTATCGCGCATTGTGTGCAAAGCGCTTGTCAGCTGAAAATGTCCAGACCTGCGCTCTAAAAGCAAAAAGGGCTTGTGGCACTCTCTTCGAGGGAGTATCTGCTTGTCCCATATTTCACTCTCTTTTCGAGAGCAGATCTACCCTCTTTGACAGAGAGTAGAATAACTCCTTTTGACAGAGTTTGTTACTCCACCGCAAGGGAGTGCAACTACTCTTCCATAGACGGCTAATACTTTCCCCACGAGCGTAATAGCACTCCCCCAGACCGAGTGCTTTCACTCCTCCAAGCCGAGTTTTTCTACTCCTTCACAACAGATTGCTAGTACTCTTCCCAATAGTGTGAAAGCACGATTTAGAGATTTATCACCTTAGAAGGGATTCGCAGTACTTACATGTGGGAATATTTCATGCCTTCATAATCAGATCCTGCACTTGCGCTTGGTGAATTGGATATAATCAGTAGCCGCCAAGTTAAGTGAAACATGTTTCTCTTAACATGTCAAAATCTTTATTGAGCGGTCACAAGACAAACTGAATAGTAATTTGAGAAACATGCTGACATACACAATACCAGATTACAGTGATGTCCATGAACTTTACAACACATCTAGTAATAAAACCATCAATACATTCTGTAAAGTTACATCAGTGTAACTGTGTAAAAATATCCTTTATGTCAATTGGCTCCATCTTTTCAGAAAAGATGTATGCAATGGAAAGTTAAACGTAGAGAAAACATGTGCCAACTCACAAATTATCGACACTACGATCGAAGAGAAATATGCGCCATATTACTCGCTAAGAAATGCATTTCTGGCTCAAAATGCATGCACTTATATGGCAGAGGTTATCGGTATTGACTGCTAAGCATGAGCTGCTAAGCATCGGGCTGGTAACGTAAACTGTGCAAGAATCTTATTTCTTGGCCGTATTTTAAGACAGCAGCTCATTATAACGTCCTGAAGAGCGTATGGATGTTCCTGACTGAGAGTACAGTGCATTTAGAATTGTGTTGTATATTCTCATATGAGCCCACAGGTCCAGCAAATTTTGCTTATATTTCACATGAAGTTATTCATGTATGGGCTGCACCCCATTGTTTATGTTTCTAAGCGTGTTTTGTCATGGTTCTGCAGCAATATCCTGCCCAGTCTCAAAGCGGTACAGAGGCGTATCATCTTTCCTGTCAGGTTGTCCCTCCCACGAAAGTAGCTTCCTGGTGCTGTTGGGATTGATCCATTACACTTTCTCACAAATAAATAAAATTAAATTTACAATGTTATCTAGTGTGTAACACATGAGTATAAAACAGCAAGGATCATTCACATTAATAAATTGCGCATGAAATTTCTTGTCATATATGGTAGCTTTTAATTTGCATTACGGTAAGAATTCTATGCTTCGGTGGAGCAGCTTGCATAATTACATGATCAATTATCGTGACTAGTTGAATATGCAATATCTAGCTAAAATATAGCAAGGCTTCAGATGTGAACCAAAAATCAGATGTCATGAATATGATGCATCGAAGACGACATAAGAATAAGTACAGGCAGGGAAGTGCACAAAAAAGACAAAGAAGCAAATCATAAATTGGGAAAGGCACCATCCTGTTTCACATATCCCTTCCTTGCACTTGGATTTTGCATGCGGTTTTGCATATACTTGCACAATGAACCATCTATCTGAAATCAAAGCATTTTTGCTACTGAAGTGGCTAAGATGCGATAACGTGAGAAAAAATTATCGCTTTTCACAGACTCTTATCATCGTCTCAAAACAAGTACATATCTGGCTGGGAAGTATAATACACCGCATCACTGTTCACTCCAAAAATTTACCATGTGCAAAAGTGCTTTAATATTATTTTGCCTCATAAAATTTATCCGCACAGAAGCCATCAAACTAGGGGGCTTTTGCTTCATTGACACTCTAAGTTCACATCCACCAATTGATGAAAAAGTGTTCCACTCAGATGCTCTCAGTCCTTTGATGTGAACACAACTCTTCCTCCACTAGCATACTTGGTTGGCAAGTAAATTGAGTCACCCTAATTTAAAGCTAAATACCTGCCAGAAGAAATCATATGGCTGTTTCACAGGAGAAACCACAATCTTACATGTGCCAAATTAATTTTTTAAAGCCAAGTGACTCTGAGGCTTCTAATTAGGACGCACGGTGCGCACCACGGTGTACACAATGAAATGCTTTGATTGCTTCTTGCTTTCGTTTCGGGAGGCACGAGCGGTTCTAATGAACTGGTTTCGTAAGCATGCATGTAAACGATAATAACTTTTTAATCATGGAATACTCTGCCCAGAATCCTTCCCCTTTCTGGAACATAAGAAGTCATGCTTCTAAAATTAGGTGTAAAAAATTGATAAAAGGCAGGACATGAAAATCTGTCTCCTTCATGTCAACATTTAAAATACAGTATGAATGGATGCAAAACTTTAATGAAGGTCCTGAGGTGCGCGACTCAGCGCGCTGCGGGCCGCTCCCACGTTGGGACAGTCAGGCCATGCCCGACCGCCGCATCGTGGGCCCTCTGGACAGCCCATAGTTGCGGCCCGGCATCGGGGCTCTTGATAGCGGAGAGCCACTTCTCCTCATTGATTTGTTCTGTGCCCCGTAACGAGGGGCAACGCCAGAGCATATGGTTTAGGCTAGCGATGTCATTGCAGTGCCTGCAAGAATCAGTGGCATAGGTGTCGGGATAAAGCTTGTGAAATAAAGCTGGGCTGGGATACGAGTCTGTTTGCAATAATCTGAGGGTCGATGCCTGCGCTCTATTTAACTTCTTGTGTGGAAGGGGAAAGTCTCTCCTGCCGAGATAAAAGTGCTGCGCAATTTCATTGTATGTGGTCGGTTGATCTCTGTTCTCCACCACTGCGGGCCGGCGTTGGAGTTCACCATGGTCGCGGAAAGCGAGACCTCGCGCCTTGGAGTGGGCCAGCTCGTTGAGGTTTGTGTGGCCTCCCATGATGGATCCCATGTGAGCGGGGAACCACGTGAGGGTGTGGGTAGCGATGCTTTTGCCGTCGAGGATGCGAGAGGCTTCCTTACACACAGCGCCAACGCTGAAGGCGCGGATGGCTGCCCTGGAGTCGCTGAATATATGGGCATGTTTGTCGTCCAAGAGGGCCAAGGCAATGGCCACTTGCTCGGCCGCACGCGACGACGTGCTTCGTACCGAAGCGGCGTTAACGGTCGAACCCCTGTGGTTGATCGACACTACCGTGAAATTGTTGCTGTTGTCATACTGGGCCGCGTCAACGAAGCAGCTGGCGCCAGGGAGTTCTGTCGCGCGGCGTAGGAGCGCCATCGCCCTGGCCTTCCTTCTTTCTACGTTGCGCTGGGGATGCATATTGCGCGGGGCAGGCGATATGAGGATGCTATCTTTCTGCTCTTTCGGAAGGCCCTGATAGGCGTCTTTGACAGTGGCCGGGGGGACGCCCATGTCTGTTAGGAGTCGTCTGCCTGCCCTGGTGCCGGAGAGCCTGAGAATCTGTGCCCTTTCTTGTGCTTCTACAATTTCTTCCAGGGTATTATGAATACCCAACTGCAGGAGTCGGTCGGTGCGTGTGTAGTTTGGTAGTCCGAGCGCGCTCTTGATCCCCCTCCTTATCATGGCATTTAGCTTGTCTCGCTCGGCCCTGCCATTGAGGTCGTGAGGCCCTGACCTGCCATTGAGGTCGTGTAGGGCACGACGGATTTCACTGGCTTTGAAAGGCTCGTCCAGCGCGGAGTTCGGCTTCCCTTTGTATACTGGGTATGCCGCATCATCGGCCACAGTTTTGAGCGGCAGGTACTTCTTAGCTAGCATCTCCAGCACGTCCTTTTCCGAAGACGACTTCTTGGCTTCGTGGAGTGCTTTAGCAAGGACACTTCTCTGGTTTGACTTGGTGCCGGAGTCGTCGAGCAAGTGTTTGAGAAGATTCCACTTGCCTCCCGTGCGCATCTGCCCGTCGATTGAATTGCAAATTTCGTCCCATTGCTGCCTAGACAGGGCTTGGCAGTGCTCGTCGATCTGCTTGTTGATCTCGGCTATCTTTTTTCTGAGCTTGCGATTTAAGCGTTGGCTTTTCCACCTCTCGAGAAGTGATTGCTTGGCCTCGAGAAGGTGTGCTAGCCTGCTATCCATTTTGTCTGTCTGTAGATCCGTCTCAATAGTTTTGGTGGTGGAGCAGACATCTTGCAGAATTAATGCGCACCACTGGACGAGACTCTCCGGCTTTTCCCCACAGGCGGCGCGGGCCCTGCGAACCTCACGGAATTTGTCCCAGTCAGGGACCGAGAAGGCCTTCTTTCTTTTCTGCTCCACTTGTAAGCTGGTGACCGTGATGTAGTGATCGCTACCCAGGTCTATGAGCAGATTCGACCACACGGCTGAGCCAGCGTTTTTAACAAAGGCGAGATCTGGGACAGAGTCCCTGGTCGAGGAGGTGCCACGTCTGGTGGGAAAGGCTGGGTCCGTCAATAGTGAGAGTCCCGCATCTGCCGCCTCCTGCCACAGGCTTCTGCCCTTGACCGTGTCGTGCGTGTAGTTCCGCGCGTGAAAGGGGGCGTTGAAATCGCCGGCCACAACCAGTGGAGAGTTTCCGGCGATTTTCGTTGCCCTAGTGATGATGGTTTTGAAACGTTGTCTGTGATCGCTCGGGCTGCTATATACGTTAAGTATAAAAATGCTGGAGATGTTGGATTGACTTGGGATGACTTCTACTAGGGAGGTCTCCGTCTTGCTAGGCCGGAACCCTAGATCGTGTGCGACGAAAGTGAACTTGCTGCAGACTAATGTGCAGATTCCGCTGCCGTGCCCACGGAGAGCCAGAGCTTTGTATCCCGGGTGTGAAACCTGATCAGTCATCGTTTCTTGCAATAATATAACATGTGGCTTTTCTTTGTGAGTGCGAACAAACTGCTGCAGGGTACATCTTTTATGGTGGAGTCCCCTGCAGTTCCACTGCCAAATTCTAAATTGGGCGTGTGGCCCCATCATTGCTGTATAGAGGACCTTCCGGCGTTGCTAGTAGGGTCTCCAGAGAGATGGTTCTATTAATCGGTGCGGGGATGTGCAGTGGTGGCGGCGTAGGTACCGACGCACTATCCGGGAAGTAAACGGGACGTACGTGAGTCGACGTCCTGATGTCCATTTCCTGCACCTTGGACTCTATCTCTGACATTCTGTTTTCTAAGCATTGAATTTTGATGTTTTGCGCGTCTAACTTCTGATGCACGACCAAGAGTCGCTGATCCACTGCAGATAGTCGTTCATTAATCTTCTTGATCTCGAAGCAGATGGAATTCAACATTTCTCTAACTTCCGACTTGGCTTTGGCCTGTACATTATCGGGCATGCTGGGAACGGCCTTTCGTTTCGCTGGGTTGCCCGAGTGGCTTGCATCCACGACCATGGGAATGTCTGCTGTTTGGGGAGAGGGGGTTTCCGAGGGGGATGAACTAGGGACTGGAACGGGTTGAAGTCCCCGAGGGGGATGGGGCGAGGGGGTCGCCGAGGGGGTCCCTGAGGGGGTTCAACTAGGGACTGGAGCGTGGTGAGGTTGATTAGCCTTTCTGAGCTCTGCTATTTCGGCCCGCATTAACTCGATTATGCTGCGCATCTCGGCATTTTCTTTCCTGAGCTGAGCTATTTCAGAGGAACCATGCTCTGGCGCCGCACCCCCCGTTACCTTTTCGGCAGTTCTCGCTCCACTCCGCACCCTGTCTGCCCAGGTGGCGCCTTGGTTCCCAGGACCGGCTGGCTCCTCGAACCGGACCCTGTTCTGTGGGCCCCGGGACCTGGACCTAGAACGGCTCCTGGACCTGGACCGGGAACGGCTCCTGGACCTCGAGCGGCTTCTCGAGCGGGAGCGCCGGCTCGAAGATCTAGCCGGTTCGCTTCCGGCGCATGTCTGGGCTGGTGACGGGTCTCGATTCCTGGATTCCGCATTTCTTTCCCTCCTCCTCCTTCGAACGATGTACGGGAGCTGGAATCTTTGCTTGCAAATCTTGTCCGCTGTGGCGTGCGGGCCGCCGCAGAGGCCGCAAGTAGGCGAGCAGGTGTGGTTGTCGTCGGGGTTGTTGGCCCCACATTTCCTGCATAGTTCGTCCTCCGGCGTTGGGCAGACGTCGGCTCTGTGGCCTAGTCTACCGCAGGAATAGCAGCAGTCGTGCTGCCTCAGGTACAAGGAGCACTTGACTAGCGCCGAGCCGTAGAAAACGAAGTTGGGGACCTTGTAGCCGTCGAAAACGATGACTACCGTTTCGCTATTCTTGATTCGCTTGGCTCCCAGGGCTAAGGGATTTCTCTCGTTCAGGATGCTTCTGCCCAGGTCGGCCTGGCTCTCCGACACATCAATTTGGCGTATGACACCCTTGCACGCGGCGTGCGGTGCGGCTTCGTAAGTGCTGAGTTCGTATTGTTTATTTCCCAGAGTGATGCAGTTCATTTTGAGATAAGCATCTGCGTTATCGCGAGACGCGGTGCTGAGGACGATAATATTTTGTGTTGCGTTGGGGCAGACGATGTCGTGGCTAGCTTGCTCGGACGTGAGTTCTGCCGCGGCGGCGACGGCCCGACCAAGCCTTGCGGAGCCCGTTTTTAGAACATCCAGACCACCCCTTGGGCGGGCGATAATCTTCCAGTGTTCCTTCGGGAGCTGAGGAATTCGCGACGACTTGATGATCTTGTGCTTTAGGCTAATGGGCTTCCTGCTGCCATTGAGACGCTCGCGGTGCCCCTCGCTGCTTGCCGCTTCACGGATGCTGTCGCGACGAGAGACGCGCAGGGCGTTTTTCTTGACAGCGGCGGAGCGCCAGCCGTGCTCCGCACGAAATTCTTCTGGAGGAAGATCCTCTCCTTCCATTACAACGACCATTCCTGCTGTCATGACGAGGCGGGATTAACCCTGCCCGGCGAACGCTGGTTAGGCCTTGCCGTCAGACTGACGGAAGCGCGGCGTCACGGAAGAGAAGCAGCTCGAAAAATCCCCGAAAAGGCCACCCACCGTCGAAATGTTGGTATCCGTGGGTTCCTCTTTTCCTTATGCATCCGCTGGTGCAGAAATCATCGAGATTGAGATGAATTGCTCACCGAAAATATCGAAGAAAGCAGGAGCCGATGTGGGCACGACCGTACTACTCGGCTTCTTCTTCTTCCCTCCTCAAAATACAGTATGACTGGTTTTTATTTGCACCCTTGCATTCGCCGGCTGTTAAATTATGTGTGTAGAAAAAATGAATAAACGGAGCAGGCGGGCACTGCAAAGAGAAGAAGAAGTTGGAACAATGAGTAGGTCTTTTTCTGGTTTCTTCGCATCTCGTTAGTTTTTGGGCGCCGAAAACCTCCGTGCCGAAAACCTCCCTTCATCGCAAGTCTCCAAGGGCCTTCTACTCCACCGCTTCGCTCGGCGAGCGGCGAGGAATGACTGGATAACGCATGTTTCATGATCGGCGTGGAGAGCAGACATCTATCAATAGCTAATCGGCCGGATTGCCTCACGACCAAGCGGTCGGCTCGACGAGCACAGAATACGAAGATTATGCAGGAAGCACAGTTGCTACTTACAGATCCTACCATGGACAAGCCAAAGCTTTCAGGTATTTTTGACCGTCTATCTGCTAGCAACAACGAGCTCTCAAAACTTAACGATGCACTCGAAGAGCACATTGCCGACGATGTGCTCGAAGCAGAATACATAACTGCTGCAAAATATAACGATCAAGCTATCAGCATGTTTGCCAAGATTCGGGGCAAGATCGACGCATTGGGACGTGTGGACAGTACAGCGGAGTCTGCTCTTCAGAATGCAACTCCGACAGTTTCTGACGCTATGCCCAGAATTGGCCCAAGGCTACCGTATCTTGATATGCCGACACTTAAAGGTGACATTCACAAATTGGCACCTTTCTGGGAGCAGTTCGAGCAGACCCTTCATCTCAATAACGGTATATCGACAACGACGAAGTTTTTTCTATTTACGGCACTATCTTGCCGGAGAAACGGGAGCGGCCATTGCCGGTTTACCGACTTCTGAAGCTTGTTACTCTGATGCCGTACAACTTCTCAAACAACGTTTTGGCAATCGTTAAAGGATAGTGCAGCACAACCTGACAGCGCTTCGCTATCTGCCTCATGTAAAGTCCGGAAGCGACGTAGGCGGCCTCAGGCAGCTGTATGATGCCGCGCAACTAAATATCCGCTGTCTTACTGCATTTAAAGTACCCACTCTCAGTTTCTCTGCAATGCTGATAGACATTTTACAGAAGGCATTGCCAAACGAGATCGTTCTTGCATATACGCGAGGAAAGTGAAGTCCGACTTTACGTCAATATGGGCCTGATGCGAACCTCTCGGAGCCAGCACTGGCAGCTGCAACATCGGAAGCGGATTTAAAAGAGCTGCTCATGTTCACCCGTGTTGAGGTAGAAAGCCGAGAGCAGTGCAACGCATCGTCACAACGATTTGTTGATGACCGTTCTGAGAGAACTCGAGGGAGCAGCACCACTTCCACACTGCAGAATGCATCATACAGCTGGAACGAGTGTTTCTTCTGTCGGTCTAGGAAGCATGGTAGACGCGCCTGCTACGCCAACATATCTCTTGTTTCCAAAAAAAGCTAGCTAAAGATAACCGCTGTTATACATCACGAGGTCGCCAGGCACGGTGTTGCCATGTCAAACTCACGTGTTCAGCTTGTCACGGAAGACGCGCCTCGAGTATGTGTCAGCCGAACTACAGAAAGAAAGATACTACAGCGGAAATTTCGAGACCAGCAGTGGCTTCAGGTAGCACAGCAGAAATAGTCTCGTCGCAATCAGTAATGCTTGCCACAGAGATTCCACAACGCTTGCGCAAAGACGGACAGGGAAGTGGACCTGCACACTTTTCGCGCTTTTGTTAAAGATAACCGGTCCAGATACATCAAAGGGATTATGGATGGATGCAGTCAGAGATCATTTATCACAGAAGATCTGGCTGAAAAAATACAACTGCAGGTACTAGGAGAAACCAGAATTTCATTCAACAAATTTGGCAACGCATCCCCAAGTTCTGCTGAAATACGAATGGTTTTTGAAGTACCACTGCGCAGTCAGCACTGTTCCAACATCCATATTGTTGAAGCAATTATAGTTCCAGTTATCCGTCCCGACATTGCTGCGCCGACAGCTGATAAACAACTTCACTCGGAAGCTGCGATGTGAGGGCAAATGTTTTGCTGACGGCACGAATTTTCTTGAAGCGGATATTGAGAACGGCCTCAACTTGTTGATTGGAGCTGACCATCTTTGGGAAATCATGGCGGCAGAAGTTGCAAGGAGCATAGAAATTCCAGAACTGGTCGCAATCAACACGGCATTCGGATGGACACTGCATGGACCGAATCGCCAGAAAACTTTTCTTGACTGCGACGCTGACGTTATTGTCTGCGTTCTGCGAGTTGAAACGTTTACTGACGATGACACAACCTCGCAGATTCTACAGTCGTTCTGGCAGCTCGAAGCAATGGGCATCACAGATTCTGGCAAACCTCCCTCTCCTGAGTCTATTGCACGGTTCTGAGGAAGAATTTGCAAGAAAAATGGCAATTACACCGTGGCGCTGCCTTGGCAAAAAGAACAGAAATAGCTACTTGGAAGCAACCGTGATACTGCACTCGCACATCTACAAAAACTGGCAAAGAGGCTATCAATGAATAAAGGATTATTGGAGCGATACAACGCAGTCATCCGACAATACCTGGAGCTAGGACACGCTCAAATGGTACCTAAGAGTGTTCATATTGTTCGGGCCGCCTGTTATATGCCACATCGGGAAGTTATACGAGAGGAATCACTGACCACCAAGCTGCGGGTCGTGTTCGGCGCATCGTCCCACGCTCAAGGCTTTTCATCACTCGATTGCCTGGATAAAGGGGTGAACCTCAACCCAGACTTACTACAAGTACTGCTTCACTTTCGGTGGTTTCCGGTCGCCATCAACTCGGATATCGAGAGAGCATTTTTACCAATTGATACAGGAGACCGACCGAGATGCATTCCGGTTTCTCTGGTTTGATGCGATTCCTGTCACCCAAAACAGTAACATTGTCGATTGGCACATAACCCGGGTACCGTTTGGATCAACATCAAGCCCGTTCTTTCTCATGGCGACTATTCATCACCACTTGGACAACGCTTGTGAGGACAAAGCGCTTGCTTCTATTTTGAAGAAGTCCTTTCATGTAGGCGATTTACTGGTGGGTGCAGAGACATTCGAAGGTGGTCTGAGCATCTATGAGCGATCGAAGGCTATTATGCGAGATGTAGTCACGAGTCTCAGAAAATGGAAGACCAATAAGCAGCAACTACAGAACATTTTCAACAACCAGGAGGAGCAAGTGGAAAGTACATCAATGGAATCAACTGCAGTTTTGGAAATGGAATGGGATACCGAAACTGATTACTTCAAATTTTCTTCCAGATCTGTAGCCTAATACTTAGCCTCTGTGCAGACGGACAGGAAACGTACATTTCTCCAGGCTGCTTCATAAATTTTAGACCCTCTTGGCATTCTCTCGCCTTTCACCATCACTGCAAAGTTTTTCTTTCAACGACTGTGGGTTTTAGGCCAGTCTTGGGATGACCAGTTACGAGAGGAGATGAAGACGACGTGGACAGTATGGTTCGCAGACGCACTCCAGCTTGGCTTCATCAAGATTCCACGCTGCGTGAGAGATGGGCTATATGGAGTGGTCAAGAAGGCACAGCTGCATATATTTGACACCAGCCTGAAGGCTCATGGAGCATGTGCCTATTTGAGAACAGTTTATGACGGCGGAAACCCAGCTACATCACTAATAGTAGCGAAGTCTCGAGTAGCACCTACCAAGAGTTTAACACTGCCGAAGCTCGAGCTTATGGCTGCGGTAGTTGTAGCCAGATTATTAAAATACATGAGCTCATCGTGGGATTCAACGCATTTTCCCTGCGTCATGTGGACAGACACAACGATCACACTGAGCTGGATCAAGGGTGACCGTAACACGTCGGGTCCGTTTGTAAAGCACCGTGTGACTGAAATTGCAGCAGTTGCTGACCCACTGCTATGGCGTTACCGTCCAGGAGAAGACAACCCGTCAGATTTATTGACTAGGGGCGTATTTTTAAAGATTCTACGTACATGTCGCAGCTGGAGGAGAGGACCTGAATGGTTATCCCAGCCAAGATCAACCTGACCTACAGACTCGTGCATAAGCACACCGATCTGCGAAGAGTGAGAGTGTGAGATGCAACATGCACTTCTTGAAGCGCTGAGAATAGTGGATACCCTGATTCGTTTAAGGAAGTTTGGCAACCTACAGAAGCTCCTGCGCGTCACCGCCGGGGTATTTCAATTTGTGGATCGATGTCGTCGTATTCAAGCGTCGCTCGCTGGAACTATTTTGACAGAGGAGCTAAACAAGGCTGAAATGTTCTGGATCTGTCATGTCCAGCTAGAAGTATTCATTAATGACATCAAACACCTTCGGCTGAGCGACACTGTCCCGAAACACTCCGTGCTGCGCGATTTCCACCCTTACCTTGATCACAGCGGGCAGTTTTGACTTGATGGCCGACTTCAAAGAATGAACGCTACGTATGACGAAACGCACCCGGTTATTCTACCGCAAAGGCATCCCTTTATGGCCTTAGTTCTTACTGAGGCTCATTGCAGAGTTTTACATGGCGGTGTGGCAAGCACTATGATGCAGATTCGACAGCGTTACTGCGCTATACGTGGTCGACAAGAAGTTAAACGGATCATAAATGCTTGCTTTCTCTGCAAAAATACAACGGCAAACCTGTAAAGGTGCAATTTGCGCCAATGACTGAAGACACGCTTCTCACATTACGGCCGTTTGAAGTTGTGGGATTAGACTTCGCAGGCCCAATATATGCAAAGCAAGATGAGCCTGATGGAGTTACATACAAAGCTCATATTCCGCTGTTCACATGTGCGACCATGAGAGCTGTACACCTTGAATTGACGAGTGGAATCTCTACAAGCTCCTTCTTACTAGCGTTTCGTAGGTTTTTGGCTCGTAGAGGAGTGCCCACAACACTGTACGCCGATAATGCTCTCGCATTTAAGAGAGCATTGCGAGACCTATGGGACATTTGGAACACCATGAACAGTTCTCCATTTGCATCTTTGCCCTTGGCGTATCGCATAGAAGGGAAATTTATTATGCCAGCTGCGCCTTAGTAGGGCGGCTGGTGGGAGAAACTTATCCGAGCAGTCTTGACATTTTTACGCAAAACGCTGGGAAAGAGCAAGCTCAACAGCGAACAATCTGAGACTGCACCGCTGGAGGTAGAGGCGGTTATCAATTCAATACCCCTGACCTATATGTATACGGACGCTCGACAGCCCTCTCCACTATGTCCTCTATGTTCTGCTCATTTTCTGTTCGGGAGCTCATTTCTTGCTTCTCCAGAGAATCAACAGCGAAGACGAAGCTCTAAGTGCACAGGCTACGCGACGTGACCTCAGCAAGAAGTTGCGATACCACCAGAAGCTCTTGGACCAGCTGTGGATTCGATGGAAGAAAGAGTACCTCCTCGAGCTTCGGGCACTTCACCTCTACCCATCGCGCCGTAGTACCAGTCTACAAGTAGATGACGTAGTACTCATCGAGGAACCTAACATCTCTAGAGGTATTTGGCCACTGGGTTGAGTCGTGAACGTGTTCACTGGTCAAGATGGAATAATCCGAGCCAGCCGTCTGAAAGCTCAAGATGGCAAGCTTATAAAAAGGATAGTGCAGAAATTGTACAAGCTTAAATTGGACAACGCTACTGGGGGGCGAGTGTGTGTAGAAAAAGACGAATAAACGGAGCAGGCGGGCACTGCAAAGAAAAATTGTAACAATGAGTAGCTCTTTGTCTGGTTTCTTCGCGTCTCGTTAGTTTTATACAATGTGAATACCTAGCCAAGCATAAGCTGCTGGTTTTCATGGTGAACACAGGTACCGTGCTCATTGCAAGTATTTATTATGTCACTAAGCAAATATGCAGTTTTCATTGTACCACTAGTTTTTTATCACATGGATATATCTCTTAAGAGGCAAGACAAAAAGTAGGCACTTCCCACAAGATAATCAGCTTTTTTGAAACATATTTCGAACTTTTAAGTGGCACTTGTTCCTATGTGTTTGTCGCCAGAGAGCATAATTGATCTTGACTTTCTCATCAGAGGCATTACATAAACACACCCTGTAAAGCCTAGAGCACGTGAGAATTTTCACCTTGGTGGGACATACTGTACTTTGAAAGTTTTGTTGACATTTAGTGAAATGGTACGCCCAATTTATCCACATTCTAGTTATTTCACCCAAATTGAATGGCAAGGTATTTTCATTCTTTGGCGACTCCACTACGTGAAGCCGCGCTGGGCTGGCTCTTTGACATCCTTGTGTCCTTGCAGCGGCCTTCTTGGGTTATATAAAGCGAGTGCCTGCAAAATATCGTGTGAAATGTTCAAGAGGACATGGTGTAAAACATTAAGAAAGTCAAGAAATAAGGTCACGGCACTAAAAGAACGTCTTATCTGTTAGATTTCCTACTGAAATGCATTCGAAACATTTAAATGGCTACAACAGTTAACTGCTAAACTTACTTCAATTTTTAGGTTTAAAGAAAAAAGAAATAACCGACAATTTATGCTCGATCAGTAGCAATGTTACAATACTGCTACTAATAAACAGAATATTCGTCATCGTCAGATGTCATAAGTCTGTCATTAGTCTGGTGAATCTCAAACAGCATATGTGACACATACTAAGCACGTTCCCATGTTCCCCGCGATTTTCTTAGACTTCCAAGAAGCATTTGACAATCTTCCACACCAATGGCTACTCATAAAGCTTGCCCGTCACAAGATTAATCCATTTGTACTAGACTGGACACGTAGCTTTCTCACTAACCGGCAGCAGTTTGTACTTGCGAACACGCCGTCATCTAAACGATCTTCTGTACTTTTGGGCGTAGCACAAGGCACAGTTCTCGGACCACTACTCTTTCTAATTTACATTATTTACCTTCCTACTGAGGTCTCTTCTAATATTCGATTGTTCTCAGATGATTGTGTAGTTTATCCACGCATAACTAACACTTCAGACATGAGTTTGCTTCAAAATGACCTAAATCACATTGAATTATGGTGTAACGAATGGTTGATGTCTTTAAATACTTGAAAAACCTCACTAGTTTCTTTCCATCGCAGACAGCATCACCAATCAGCGAAATACACCATATACGGCTCAGAAATCTCATCCGTTGACTCATATAAATACCTCGGCAGAACGTTTTCAACTACCCTAACTTGGTCACATCATGTCATTAACTTAGCCAATGCCGCGAATCGAACCCTCGGTTTTCTCCGCCGGAACCTAACACTTGCTCCTCCATCAGTGAAATTATGAGCTAATGGTACATTTGTCTGCCCTAAGTCAGAATATGCATGCTCTGTCTGGGATCCTCATCAACATAACCTATCTAATACATTTTAATCAGTTCAAAACCGTGCAGCCCGGTTTATCTACTCTGAATATTCGTATCATGCAAGCGTGTCTGAACTAAAAACCCGTGCCGCTCTTACTAATACAGAATCACGTCTTATCTTTCGACTGTGTCTTTTTCACAAATTCTATCATTCACCACTCCAGATTTCAGCTATATTACCAGCTCATCGTCAGTCCCACCGCATTAACCACAGAAAAGCCCCGGCACAGACTGCATCCCATCTACGATAATTTTTTTGTGAAAACCACAAGGCACTGAAACCGTCTGTCTGCCGATGTTCCGCACCACTCCGAAGCACATCACTTCAAGACTGCTCTCGAATCACTGTTTTGTTATAGTAAGCGCATCCCTCATGTAATACCGCATCTCTGGGGCCTTTCAAGTATAATAAATAAATAAATAAATAAATAAATAAATAAATAAATAAATAAATAAATAAGCATAGTAATTAGACGTTTAGTAATTGGCTTACTCATGTATCTGTCAGTGAAAACTCTATGGAGAATAGAAGAATGCTGCTGTAGGCTACGCGGCAAGTTTCCAGCGCTGAAATTACCTTTCCTTTGTAGACCATATCTATGTTGTATTTTATATGAAAGCCGTGAGCGTAACCAATGTGATGTTTTTACAATGGAGTTTCGGAGAAGTTGCAGAGGAGTTCCAAGGCAGGCGAAGCGGACTTACTTAGCCAGCTTTGCCACAAATACCGTGCATCCTAATTTAGAAAAAAAATTTTTAGCCAGTTTTTGTTATTAAAACCTTGGGGGCTGTTGTTTACATGGAATGATACGGAGTTAAACCGGTCATGGTTGCTTGCTGGCTATGGTGCTGTGCTGCTAAGCACAAGGTCGCGGCATCGAATAACGGCCTCGGTGGCTACATTTGCATGGGTACGAAATGCGAAATCACCGGCGCACTTACGTACACGTTGAAGAACGGCATGTGGTCCAACCTTCCAGAGTCCTGCACTGTGGTCTGCCTCATAATCGAATCGCGGGTATGGCGCACAAAATCCCACATTTATTCTGGAGGATATACGCTTTATTACATCCTCGCATTTATTAAAGATCATTAAAATTGACCTGATTGGGCAACATTGAAATTGACCACTCCCGACTGTTGCGTCAGACGGAAATGCCTCGTCACAAGGTCTGCGACAAAGTTTGAATGATAGCGTGTCGCGGCATATTCTTGCACGAGAAAGCTTGACCTATCGGAATCTAGGGCAACTCGCCGCGACGATCAGTGTCAAACTTCGTCGCGCGTTCTATAACCTGGCGTTCCCGTCTTGTGGAATGTTAAGACGGCTCTTTCTGCACTCCAGGCAGGCTCGGTTTCCTAACTGAGTTGCAATTCGATGATAGATTTATCAAATTAGGTTCGAATTTACCACTTAGAAAATAAACAAAAAACGCGCGTTTCCATTTACATGTGACAACCTCTAAAGTTGTCACTTAAACAACTCTTACCACAGCTCTAATGGTAAAGTAAAGAACTTTTTTGGTAATGAGCCTCCCGTCTCACACTACTAGCGGCAAATATGTGCGCCTCATCTAGAATACCCGATGCAAAAGAAAAAAAAGCGTCGCGTTCGCTACACTTATAAACTTTTTATTAAAATCTGCATATGTGAAAGAAAGCAGAGAGAAGATTATGTATGCATGTCTGAGAAAAGTGTTGTAAGGTTCTTTCTAGTCCGAACATGTACAGTAGCCTGCAAAATAAATGTAGCTTCAAATTATATGAACGAACGGCTACGTTCCCGGGACCTAACAGGGAATAATGTTTTCGCTTGTCTTGGGTTCCGCTAACTTTTGGGGCCAAATGTAACATCTAAGTGAATTGAACACTGCGTTGGTCGCACGTAGTAATGTGTTCTGCATTGCTCCAAGCCCTACATAGGCTACAATATGCACACTTGCAAAATTTGGAAGAAAACCAACATTGTTTTCTCAAATATTTGCAATATCTTCTAACCTGCGGTAATATGTCCAAATAATTATAAAAACCGCCACATAAGGTAATCCGAAAGGGGACGTATACACTGTCAGTCGGCGTTTAATGCACAGATACCCACAACACGTAACTTCGAAGCCCCACGGCATGTTACCGCATGTCTAATACGACGCCCGGAGTTGAAGTTGAAAAGACATAAAGGAAAACACTAAATCCATTTACGAAGTAAGATGTTGTTCACTTCAATATAGATTGAAGGTCCATGTCCCATTTATAGAGTGTCGTGCTGTAATCAAAGCGATGTTACGTAACTTCAACTTATCTTCTCATATTTGCGTGTCAAGTTTGTGAAATTCAGCATTCACTGCTTAGAAATATAAGGGATATAACGAGAGAACATAGAATAATTTAGAATCGTCTTTGGCAAATAGGGCTGTTGTACTTGAGCTGAAAAACTCGAGTAGTCAGACAACACTTCCGCGAGAAACCGAAAGGTACGCTTAAATATATATATCGGGAATCAGGTAAATACCGTTTATATTGCTTACATTGCGGTGCATGGCAGAGTAATAATTATAACCGGGGAGTTCGCAAGGTGTATACACTTGGAACGAATCGTATTTCACGCGCAATTAGGCCAACCTTCTTTAATATCGCGTCGAAGCTTGCTCAACCTGTTTATTATTACTAATTTATCTTCTTTCCCGGTGAACAGGTGGGCCCATCCCAGAGTCATTAATGCCTATGACGGAATGTGTCTAACTTTTGACTATATTAGTGTTAATACACCTGGGCTTTTAATTTCACCAACTTTGCCGGTAATTATTGTTCTTTGTGGGCCCCAGCGAAGCCACCTTGCAGATACCATTGCCTCATTCCAGGCAATTGACTCACTTCACTTCCCAAAATCCGCAGTTGGGCGGCTTTCTCTCTGCATCCCAATATCTACAGCGGTGCACCCTTTACAGGCGTTTAGCACAATGTAACATTTTTTTCCTGTATTTCCTCTAACTACACCCGTACGGCTACTTTTACCTCCTCTGCAGCATATTCACACCTTTTCTATCGTTCAAACCTACATCTTCGTAACATTTAGGACTTGGTACGGCGCCCTGGAGGCACACGAGGGCCTTTTGCTTCGGGAAGTGGTAATAAAATTTCCAGATCTTAGAAACGCCATACCCGTGCGAACTCAGCTAGGACCCTGTTTTCAAAAAAGAACAGTTCGAAATATAATTCCTATAATCATTTGAATTAGAACGTGTAAAGAAATCCCTTTGGTCTTGCTGGAATGCGATGACAGATGAAAGCAAACAAAAACCCAAATGCTTTGGAAAGCTGTTTACGCTTTTGCTGGAGAGTCGTCACACATTGTGAACAAGGCTTTCCTGTGGAATCCGCTGTGGTAAGCCTCGCAAAACGAATAAATTTTTTTGGCTTTTTAGTTCAGTTTCGTGAGCGGTGATAGGAGGTTCCAGTTTCGCAGTTTTCACAACCGGGAGAAAAGCACGTATGGAATAGGGGTCGCGAAGCGCGTTCTTCGTCGAACCACGCAAATTATTCAAACCATTCAAACGAAAACGTTGTAAACGTGTGCTACCCCTACATAGTGGTCTCATAAACAGCTTTGTTCTCATCGGAGTTATGCTATAAAACAATATGCTACATAAATATCCTCGCTGCAAGGAACATATAGGCCCTAGAGCGTTTCATTTTTTCATTAAGGTGATTAGAGTTTTAGAAGTATTCTGGTATTCGCTCACATAGACGATCATCGTCAATGAATTCTGCGCACGTGTTTTGTGGTCGATATTTGTCTTCACCCTTCTTCGCTGTCCCTTTATCATCACATCGCGACTGTATTCAATGAAAGAGCAATCACGACATTATCCCTTTGCAGGAGTGGCTTATGCTCTACTTACGGGCGCAGTGCGATCCCACTTGTGCACTCTACGTACCGGAGAAGAACGGGGGTATTGCTGGAGCGGAATTGGCTGGCGCGTGGTCAGGAAGAGCGGGTTTTGCTGCTCGAGCAGCTCCGGTGGCGTGGTATCGATGTTCCTCAGTTCCCATGGTCCCACTTTGGGCTCCACGGCATGACGGCCGGCGATACGCAAGCGTCTGCTCTTCGCCTGCGCTAAACATAATCAATCAGTCAGTTAGTAAACGAATCAATCAATCAATCAATCAATCAATCCATCAATCAGTTAGTCAGCCAGTTAACCAATGGTCAAAACGCTTACGGCAACAGAAAAAACATTTGAGGGCGCTTAAGCTTCGCCTTCACGACTGGAACCCGATAGAATTCAAAGATGCCCGAGTGCATCTCGCGCTTCCCGGCAACTGGAGCGCATGTAACCGTAATGTTTACTGGCAAACGCTTGCCGCAAACTCTCTGTGGCTCTGTGGTAGAAACGCGGCCTCTTGCGCGGGTCGCGATGCGACGGAGGCGAGCGCCAGCTGGTACTGCAAGAAACCGAGGGCACCGCTCCATGGCCCCAACGTGCACATCGCGGGTACTCTGTGAATGGTAGAAACGCAGCAAAAGGGGTTTCTTTGAGTTTTCACCTAACAGAATTATGTTTTCTCGTATAGTAAAATTACAGTCAGGGATCTATTATGTCCGCAGTGTTGTGCGTAAGTCATAGTTCACGATTTTTCCGTGTATCTTACTTTGAAAATTTTGACTTCTTCAGTACCCAGTTCAAGACCCAGTTCGACGGCAGCGCATTGAAGTGTGCACACGCTAAAGACAATTCTGCATCCTTTGCAGCCATCGCAAGAAGCGGCCGAGATAATCAGCGCTACTGGTAAGATCTGCGACCGTCAAGGCTCTACCACGTGACGAAGAGAGCTGGGGGCGTCGCTGTACCTTCCCGACGGCGGACGGCTTAAATACGGTCCCCCTGAGCCCAGGCGTCCAGTTCGGCGGCAGCGCATTGAAGTGTGCACATGCTAAAGACAATTCTGCATCCTTTGCAGGTGAGAAATAGTGTCGATTTGCTTTGAAATCGGCTTTGCAACTCTGCGCTGCTGCCGCACACGCCTGTTGTGGTTGTATTTTTTTTCTATGAAAGTAATTGGATTGATACCTGTGCTATCGTACAATGACGCCGGGGAAAGGGAAAGAGGGGGAAAGTGATGTAGCAGTCTTGTTTATAGCATTTAAGCGGGAAATGCGTGCTGAACTCAGGGACCTGAGAAAGTCTGTTCAGCACTGCAGTGACGTGTGACGATGTCAAAGACGTGACCCGGCATCTAAAGGCGCTAAGAGATGAATTAAAAAGCTTGGTATCTGAGAATCAAAAACTAAAAACTGAAAACAAGCAGTTAACTCTGAAAATACAAGAGTTGGAACAATATCAAAGAAGTAACAACCTTGAGATAAAGGGTGTTCCGGACGAGTGCGACTCTTTAGTAGCCATTCGAAAAATCTGTGAAATAGTTAGAAAGGCAGTTGACGAGAGGGACATTGATATATGCCATAGGGTTATAACTGCGAACTCAACAACCAAGAACATTGTTGTTCGTTTTGTGAGGCGTGCTAAGAGAGACTCGATATTAGCCAAGGCTAAGAAAATAAGAATTGACGCAAAAGACATTCGCCTGATTGGTGTTAACAGTGCGATTTTTGTCAATGAACATTTGACACGCCACAACAAGCAGTTACTTGGAGCAACAGTGGCAAAGCAGAAATAGTTCAAATGGAAGATCGTGTGGACAGCAGCTGGCAAGATCCTAGCAAGGGAAGACGAAGATAGTCCTGTCCTGCGAATCACTTCTTCCGATGAGCTTGCCAAAATGAACTAAAGATTGTATCAGCTAATTATAAGCTTGCTTTCTTTTTACTGTAGATGAGCACGTGTGATGTCTACACAGCAGAAGTATTTACACCGCATTTAAGACCAAGCAAAGTAACTTCTCTCTGATTCATTTCAACATTAGAAGCATAAAAAACAAGCTTGACAGCCTACAAATTTTCTTGGAGTCTCTCGTTCTGAGATTTGAAGTCATTGTTCTTACGGACACTTGGCTGACGATTACCGCTGATACACCCGTAATTATTAATTACACCTGCATACGCTTGGACCGCGTAGGGAAAAGAGGAGGGGGTGCGGCGGTATATATCAGTCATAGCTATGCTTACACCATTATTGAGGAGTACACAATTTCAAATGCAAATGTTGAATGCTTAGTTATAAAAACATCTCAATTTCAGCTTGCTGCCATAAATAGGCAACCAGCTGGCTCTAAACACGAGTTCTTAGATTTGGACTAAATTGGACTATCGTGTATGACTGCAGTGATCCTAATGATGCTTACAAGGAATTCTACAAGAAGTTAAAAGTAAGTTATGATGATGCGTTTCCTTTACAACGTGGCCGAAAGAATAAAAAAGCAATAAGAAAACCTTGGATTAACCCTGTACTATACAGAAGAATAAGAGAAAAAACAAGCTGTATCACACTTTTATTAGTACGCGCGATGTAAACCAATTTAAGGAGTTCAAGAAACTTCGAAATAAACTAACTTCAGATCTAAAGAAAGCAAAAGAAAATTATTATGAAAGTTTGTTTCTTCGCCATCAAACTAATGTAAAAAAAAGATATGGGAAACAGTAAACAGATTGACAAGCAGAAACAATGCCATAACCAGCGTACAAGAGATTGAGATCAATGGAAATGCGATAACAGGCCAGTGTTTGGCTAACACATTCAATGAGTACGTTATACAGTCAGGAAAGGCAGATAGCGCAATCGTAGGCAGTCAACAACCAACAAGACACATCAGTTCTTTACCAAATTCGTTTGTTTTGTATCACGTCCCCCCGCAAGAGAATGAAGAGTTACATAATACAATGAAGAATGTCGCCGCTAGTTATGCCGAATTTAGGGCTGAGCCAGTAAAGTATATTTCCAAGTTACTGAAAAACGTTCTCACCTATATTATTAACTTAATGTTCGATACTGGTGTCTTCCCTGACCAACTGAAAATAGCAAGGATTGTTCCGATACACAAATCCGGAGACAAAAACGCCCTTACAAATTATCGGCCAATATCCGTATTAACTGTTTTATCAAAAATCTTTGAGTGGGCAATTAATGATCGCATAACAAAGTTCTTAGAGAAATATAATATCATATCTAGTTCGCAATTCGGATTTCAAAAACACAAGTCAACTGAACAGGCACTACTTCGTGCAAAGGAGTAAATTATTGAAGGTACTGAAAATAAGGATCTTACTTTAGGTCTGTTTCTAGATTTGCGGAAAGCATTTGATTCGGTGAATCATGATATTCTACTTCTAAAACTGCAGTGTTATGAAATACGTGCCATGTTATTGAAGTTAATAACCAGCTACCTTGAGAAACGCTTCCAATTTGCAGATGTTAAAAATTATTCCTCGACGTCGTTAAATGTAACAAATGGAGTACCCCAAGGATCAGTATTAGGTCCTACCCTGTTTTTGTTATACATTAATGACCTAACTCAGATTGACAACACCCTTGATATAGTAATGTTTGCGGACGATACTAACGTATTTTTTACTTCACGGACGAAACGCGAACTTCAAGAAAAGACTAATCATTATCTACAAAACCTATCCAAATGGCTAAATGATAATTGTCTACAATTAAATGCCTCTAAAACTAAATACATTGTAACGAAGAAGAGTAGCCGCCTGCGCCACAGCACCATCGCCACCGGCATGAGCTCGTGGTTGCTGTCTTTCGCCGAACGCTTGTGACAGCTACCCGTTCGCGCCCGTTGCTAATAAATCTCTTAGCAAGTGGTGGACGTGCTGGGTTTCGACCACCCTGGAACTTCGGAGTCGCACTCTACCCCCCATCATGCCCGACGACGCACGCACTCCTCCAGCTCCTCCAACGGCGCCGGCCACCTTGCTTTGTGCCGGTGCCTTGCGTCAGCGAGATCCCCCTATCTTCTCCGGCACAGATGACAAAGACGTTGAAGATTGGATCTCGTCTTATGAGCGAGTGAGTGCCCATAACCAGTGGGACGACGCTACCAATTTGAGAAACGTCGCATTTTATCTTACGGACGTTGCGAAACTATGGTTTCTAAACCATGAAGCCGACCTCACTTCGTGGTTGGTCTTCAAGGCCAACTTTACCCAAGTTTTCGGTCGGCCTGCAGTAAGAAAGTTTCGTGCAGAACAACGTTTGCGCACATGATCCCAAGAGGCCGGAGAAAACTTCACAAGCTACATTGAGGACATTGTCGACCTTTGCAAACGGGTGAATGCGTCGATGTCAGAGGAGAAGAAGGTCAAACATATAATGAAGGGTATTCAGGACGACGCATTTCAAACGTTATTATCGAAGAGTCCTCACACTGTCGCTGAAGTGATGGAATCGTGCCAGAGTTACGACGAGTTGCGCAGGCAACGGCTTCACACCCGACGTCCCACCCCACCCGCCGACTCTCTATCAAGCCTTGGAGTCGACGACAACCATGCTGCTCTCTTCGTAAAAATCCAGGAATTCGTTCGCGCAGAGGTCGCCCGCCAGCTATCTTTGATATCTTCTGTCCAGGAACCACTCCCTGCTTTGCATCCTACGATCCGCGACTTCATTCAAGAACAAGTCTCTCAAGCCGTTCCTCCAGCCGTTGAGCAGACACCAGTCACGGCTCCTCTCACTTACGCTGAAGCAGTTTCCCGATCTCGTCCACAAACGCCCCTGCCGCCCTCTATGCATCGACCACCGACATTTTTGCCGCCATCTATGCCGCTTCACGACCGCCGGCATTTTCCTCCTATGCCGCTGCCCGACCGACAGCATTTTCCGAATCCTCAACCGCGACTCGGACCTTATCCCCACCAGTGGCGCACTTTCGATGACCGCCCAATATGTTTTGCTTGCGGTGGTGCTGGTCACGTGGCGCGCCATTGTCGTCGTGGCATGGTTCCTCTTCAGAACATCCGGCGAGCGCCACCTTTCCCCGCTCCGTTTTCCTCTTCGCCTTCCAGCCTTCCTACCTCTTCCTTTTCTCCTGACCACCAAACCGCCTCTACTCGCCGCTCACCATCTCGCCGTCGTCGCTCGCTTTCTCCGATGCGGCGCCGTCCCGTGTCCACCGAGCAGGAAAACAGATGGCCGCAGTTCCTGAGGCACGAACTGCGTCCACGTCGCAACGCCCAAGTCCTCGTCCCTCTCCAGCCAACGTCATTGAAGTCTCTGTCGAAGGAATCACCGTCCTGGCACTTGTAGATACAAGAGCCGCCGTATCCGTAATTTCCGCCGAACTCTGCCGCACACTACGAAAGGTTTTGACGCCTCTCTCCGAGTTCTCCCTTCGAACTGCGAACGCTCAAAATATAACGCCTCTCGCTGCCTGTACTGCTCGCGTCTTCATTCAAGGTCTACTGTATACCGTCGAATTCGTCGTGCTGCCCACTTGTTCCCATGACATCATATTAGGCTGGGACTTCCTTGCAAATAATAACGCTGTTATTGACTGTTGTCACGCCGAACTCGAACTTTCTGCACTTCCCGACGTCGAGCCTATCGAAAACGACCCTTCCAGTGTTAAACTGTTTGTTTCCGAAGACAATTCCGTCCCTCCACGCTCTTCCCTGCTTGTGCCTGTGTCGTGCGCCGCTTTTTCTGATGCCACTGTTCTCTTTACGCCCTCTGAGCTGTTCATTCACCGCCGATGTTTTCCGCTGCCCTTTGCTCTCCTTACTCTTCGCAATGGCGTCACGAAAATGGTCGTCGACAATCCCCACAGCCTGCCCTTTAGCTTTATCTCATGGTGAATGCCTAGGCCTTGTTCAACCGGTCGACACCTTTTGCATCTTTGACACTCCTGCCGTTTCTACTTCTGCGGGCCTTGGCGCACTTACTTGTGACTCTGCGATTGATCAGTCACTCCTCGACGCTTTCCACTGCTCCATCGACGATGGCACGTCATCTTCAGAACGAAGCCAGCTTATTGCTCTCCTGCAGAGGTTCAGTGCTTCTTTCGACAGCCATGCTTCCGGTTTGGGCCGCACATCGACCGTTTTTCACCAGATAGATACCGGCAGTCATGCACCTTTACGGCAGCGCCCTTACCGAGTTTCCGCCTCTGAGCGCCGTGTCATTGACCACCAGGTTGCTGACATGCTCAAGCGTGGCGTTGTGCAGCCTTCCAACAGTCCCTGGGCATCACCGGTCGTCCTCGTTAAGAAAAAGGATGGCTCTATTCGATTCTGCGTCGACTACCGACGTCTGAACAAGATAACGCGCAAGGACGTTTACCCGTTACTGCGCATCGACGACGCCCTCGACTGTTTGCAGGGAGCTGAGTTCTTTTCTTCGCTGGATTTACGTTCCGGATACTGGCAAGTCCCCTTGGCACCATCTGATCGACCTAAAACAGCATTTGTAACACCTGATGGATTGTACGAATTCATCGTAATGCCTTTCGGCCTGTGCAACGCTCCAGCCACTTTGGGAGAATGATGGATAATATTTTACGCGGCCTCAAATGGAACACATGTTTATGCTACCTGGATGACGTAGTTGTCTTTTCCGCTGATTTCCGAACCCTCTCAGCCGTCTCGAGCAAGTTCTCAAATGCCTTACTGACGCGGGACTTCAACTTAACTTAAAAAAATGTCGTTTCGGCGCCCGAAAGCTCACTATTCTTGGCCATGTTGTATCACGAGACGGCGTCCTTCCGGATCCAGCCAAGCTCCGCGCTGTCACCGACTTTCCGCAACCAAAGAAGTTAAAGGAGCTTCAAAGTTTCCTTGGTTTATGCTCATACTTCCGACGTTTCATTCGAAATTTCGCTTCCATAAGTGCACCCCTGACAGGCCTTCTAAGTGGCAACAAAGAACTTTCCGCTTGGTCACCTGCCTGTGATGACGCCTTCACGAAATTACGCCGCCTGCTAACCTCGCCACCTATCCTCCGCCACTTCGATCCTGCAGCGCCCACAGAGGTCCACACCGATGCCAGCGGCGTCGGACTTGGCGCCGTACTCGCACAACGAAAAGCGGGCTTTGATGAATATGTCGTTGCCTACGCAAGCCGAACTCTGACAAAGGCCGAGGCTAATTACTCTGTTACAGAGAAAGAGTGTTTAGCCATTATTTGGGCACTTGGAAAAATCCGTCCTTATTTGTATGGCCACGCTTTCGATGTCGTCACTGACCATCACGCCCTTTGTTGGCTGTCTACCCTTAAAGACCCATCTGGCCGACTTGCTCGCTGGGCCCTTAAGCTACAGGAGTACGACATCCGCGTCCTCTACCGTTCCGGCCGCAAACACACGGACGCTGACGCCCTTTCTCGCTCCCCGGTCTCCGCTGACTGCGCTTGCCTATCCGCCCTTGAGCCCACAGTTCCATCTCATGCACTGCGCAACATGCCGTCGGCGCAGCGCAAGGATCCCTGGATCAGTGCTCTCATCAGCATCCTTTCTGATCCATCCACCTCTTCACCATCTCGCGCTCTTCGCCGCCAGGCTACCCACTTCTGCATTCGCGACGGCCTTCTTTATCGTCGTAATTACCTCTTTGACGGTCGCAAGTGGCTTCTCGTGATACCCCGCCATCTCCGTGATCTTATCTGCGACGCTTTCCACGCAGACCCTCAGTGCGCACATGCCGGCCTCTTCAAGACCTATGCTCGACTACGCATCCGATTTTATTGGCGCGGCATGTATAACTATGTCAGAAAGTTCATTCGCTCCTGTGCTCAGTGCCAACGCCGAAAATTACCTCCCGGACAAGTCTACCCGTCACAACCCCTTCCCTGCCCTCGTCGGCCCTCTGATCATGTTGGTATCGACATCTACGGACCGCTACCCTCCACTCCAGCAGGCAACCGCTGGATTATTGTTGCAGTGGATCACTTGACCCGCTATGCTGAAACAGCTGCTCTGCCGACTGCCACCACCCGCGACGTTGCATCGTTTCTGTTACGACATTTCGTTCTTCGCCACGGTGCCCCTCGCGAACTTCTGAGCGATAGAGGCCGCGCCTTTCTTTCCGATGCTTTGAAGGCACTACTCGACGAATGCCGAATCGTTCACCGCACCAGTACAGCGTACCATCCGCAAACTAACGGCATGACCGAGCGCTTCAACCGTACTCTTGGCGATATGCTCTCCATGTACGTCGCCTCTGATCATTCAAACTGGGACCAAGTTCTCCCTTTCGTGACGTATGCGTACAATACTGCGACCCAAGCAACTACTGGTTTTTCCCCTTACTTTCTCCTTTACGGACGAGAACCTTCTACTACTCTCGATGCCATTCTGTCATATACACCTGATGCGTCCGAAAGTACTCCGCTATCTGAAGCTGCTCGTCATGCCGAGGAATGCCGCCAGCTTGCCCGCTCTTTTTCCACCGAGGACCAGTGGCAGCAGCAATCCCGTCAACCTGACGGCCGTTGTGCACCAACTTTTTTGCCTGGCTCTCTCGTATGGCTTCGGGTACCCGCTACTACACCCGGCCTCTCCTCAAAACTTGTCGCAAAGTACCTAGGACCCTACCGCGTTCTCGAGCAAACGTCCTCCGTCAATTACATCGTAGAGCCGCTCACGCCATCGACGGACCTACGCCATCGCGGCCGCGAACTTGTCCACGTCTCTCGCATTAAGCCGTACTACGACCCAATAGTAGGCTCTTCGCCTTAAGCCGCCAGGATGGCGCCTTTTTCTGCGGAGGGCGATTGTAACGAAGAAGAGTAGCCGCCGGCGCCACAGCACCATCGCCACCGGCATGAGCTCGTGGTTGCTGTCTTTCGCCGAACGCTTGTGACAGCTACCCGTTCGCGCCCGTTGCTAATAAATCTCTTAGCAACATCATTTTTTCTCCTCCAAATAAACGTGACCAACATGACATGCATATTACGTATAAAACCGAGATTATTCAGCAAACACCTGAGCGAAAATTCCTAGGCGTTTGGTTCCAAGAGTCTTTGGTATGGTCATGTCACGTCGACCATTTGGTAGTCGATATAGCTCGATCAATACGATGTATTAGAAAGTTTTCTACATTAATACCTCTTTGGCTAAAAAAGAAACTCTTTATTACACTCTAGTATATTCTAATATTGCCTACTGTTCGCTAGTATGGGGCACCACCACTCAGCGCAATTATAATAGATTAACGGTACTACAAAAGCGCGTGCTACGTATTTTTGAAAATTATGCAGGAGATATGCGTGACTTACCTACCAGGGAGTTATTTCTGAAACACAACATGCTTATGGCCAATCAAATTTATCTCTATAAATTAGTGCAACATATGCACACCACAAACATATACAAAGACAGTGATATGGTAGTTGAGCATAAGTACGGGTTTAGACAGCATAGGAGGACGCTTCCGAAGATTAGGACAAATTACGGGAAATAATCGGTAACGTATCAAGCTATACATATTCTAAATAAAGAGAAAGACATAATAAATTGGGCAGACAGCCGTGGTAAACTTAAAATAATGTACAAAACGTTCCTTGTCAGAACAGCATGTGTATTGTAGACTGTTTTACATTACTTTCTACTATGTCCATGGCATTCCTGATTTTCTTCTTTTTTTCTGTTTTGTAAGCCCAATGTACGGGTACATAATCGTTCTCTACATATCTGTAACATGATAAAGGGTCTATTAGCTATCTAACACATGAATCCTGTGTGACCTTTTCTATATGCATATCCATCTGCGTGACCTATGTACACATGTATGCATTTCATACTTCTTTTCTGATGTATTAGAAGTCACTTTCTTTCCTTCATCGGCTGTACATTAAGTGCAACTGTAATTTTAATATAATGTGCACCTTATTGTATATGTTATTATACGCGTAAATGCTGTATGAACTGAACGGGGGCAGAGGCCCAGTCAGGCTATTTCTGCCTTTAGTCTCTGTCTCCGCAGGAAATACCCTGAAATAAAGTGATTTTGATTTGATCTGATTTGAAATACTCGACGTCACAGGCAGGGCTTACGCATAGGTGATCCGAAAATGGCGAAACGATATCCGACACTGGACGCCGATGCCGAAGCCGGATTTTCGGCGACAAGGGCTTGTTAATGCTATCGCGGTAAAATGCCGACAAAGAGAGGCAGAAACGTGCTAGGGCTGCTGAATTTTTCGTGCCCCTTAGGCTGCGAAAATTTTTTTACCCTAGTTTCAACATTGAAGCCTTAGATACCTGCCTTGTTTCGGCGCCCCAGTCAATGAAATATTCTGTGAATGATTCACACATTTCCTCAGTCAAAGATTCAGTCAGTCAAACGATCAGCCAGTCAGTCAATAAATTAACTTTTGAATCAGACAGTCAGTGAAATAATCAATCAGTAAGTGGTTCAATTAACCCGTCACTGAATCAATTAGTGCATGAATAAATATCGCTATCAACTCTATTCTGCGGCACTAAATCGAATATTCATTCAAATTCACTCATTTTGACAGTCAATCACTGTAGAAAGACTTGAACGGTAAATCAAACAATGAATATTTGGAAAGCATACGTAAGGTGAAAATCACAAGCAGTTCCAGCAGTTCTGAAAAGCTTATGTCTTTTGGAAAACCAGCAGTGCATTAGTTATCAGTGCAGTGCGGATTATATCATCGTTACGCGTAGAAAGACACAGTGAAGCGAGACTTTCTACAGGGAATATTAACTGGGGGCCATCAGCTGCGCGTAGATACTCGCCCGCGCCAAAAGCCCAGACACTTCATCGTCTTGAGTCTGTTGAATATCTTTGTGCCAAAACATTGAAATGTTTGTGACGCAAAATTTGTTTAAATTATAGGCTTTATAATGTTCAGAGTGCGTACAGCGGTTAATGGGAGAAACCATAGATGAGGGCTACGCATTATTTGTCAATCTGCTGGGGCTGTTTAACGTGGAGCCAAATCACTTTATACGAGCGTTGTTATGTTATACAAATGTGGGTACATGTTATCGACACCGCCACACATTTATTGATATTCGCGTGTTGCGTGGTTTCTAAATAAACTAGCACAGCGCGTGCAGCTATCTGCATATAGTACGCATGTGCCCACTGCGCCGGCATGCTTTGCTTATCTTCCATTGTCGGGCCTGACCTAAGCCAACTAACCTAACTTGATTCTTCGTACGATACCCTAACCTAGCCTACAGAATCTACATACTAGAATGAGGACAGTATGCTTGGGAGTCCAAAGAAGCGCGCTCATTGATAATGAGCTCTATTTGATGCGCTGCAGTTTTATCGTAACTGCGAGCATCGAACACGTGGTACTATCACACATTGTACCACACAATGCGCTTGACCCGTGGCTAAAGTTAAAGAAGACTCCCAAAGCATTTGCTTCTATAGAGCGGCTACCTTTTGTTGATGAAATTGCTCTTTCTTTCATTTATTAATAATTTTTGGTGCTATCTGTTCGATTCAGCGTCTTTATGCACGTAGAATCTTTCTAAGAAGCTACACATATTAGCGGCTGTTGGCACTGAAGCATCCGCCCCTTACAATGCAGCGTCTTGTATAACATTGAACTCGCTATCCGATCCCTGTGTGTGCGAAGGAAAGCATACGAGGGTTGCAGACTTCTATGATTGAGCATGCGATGCTCAATGATGGAAGTCTGCTGATCGACGGCACGCTGAAGCGAGAGAGCCGGGAGGGGGGTAAGGAGATGGTCTGTCGTGGCTGCACATGGTTGTCCGTGCGGTGGAGAACATACGCTGACCCTGCTTTGTCTTGGAGTTAATCTGGAGTGGGGGCATGGTTAAGCGAACAGAGATGGTTCGTCGCTTCATGTGCGATGTCTTCTCGCGCGCCAAGTGAAGAAGATGGCGTAATTCCGCTTGCTGGCAGGCGTTGAAGCAAAGGGCCACTCCAAGGCTCGCTTCCTGATGTCGACGTTCTTCATCATGACTGCATTGTTCACGTTTGCGCTTGCGCAAGCGACACGGTGCTTGCTAAATATATTTCAAGGGAATGTTTATTGCGACTTGGGGGTACCTATAAAACCATGAAACTATACTATGCCTAATTGCTTAATACTTCGCTATCGATATGAAATTGTTTGTCTGCTTGATGAAACTTGACGGCACCATTTGTTTTTTTACAAAAGGTGCTGTTTAAACACGCACAACTAAATTTTCACAGAGAAGGGCTATAGTTTTATCCCTCTTTTCTACGAATTTTTTTACGGTGGGAGGTGTTATTACGGTGGTACTAATTTTGATATGGTGGTCCTCGCGCTCCCTAACTGGTCTTATACGTAACTTAGTACAAAGGTCATAGTTTTACTTCGTTGGCGCATTAAATATAACATGCACCCCTTATTATTAGGCAATCTTATAAAACTGCCTTGTGCGGTTAACCACTGAATATGGGTAATGGTACAAACTGTGCATAAAGAATGATAACAGAAAGAATACATGGTCTTGTTTTCTTTGCAGGTGTAACGAAATCTACGAAGCTCAAATTTTCAGCAATTCAACTAAAATAACATGATCCCCGTTTTCGCGACATATAAACTTGGAGTGACATAGGAATTTCTAAATATGGCTAAATGGCTTATTAACACAGTAAAACGAGTTTGAGCACTTCATCTTGCAACTTTTGTACTGAATGAAACCTATTCTCTTAACATTTCTAGCGCATCACGCCAGAAATTTAATTAGGAGGTTTACGTGCATATACTACCACTTTATTGTTAGGCACGCCATAATGGTGGTTGCCGGACTAAGATTACAAAATTGGGGCTGTTTAACGTGTATCTAAACACGAATGGTTTTCTTTTTGCATTTCGCTATCCTCAAAATTCCGAAGCCTGAGCGCGATTGAATTGCCGATCTCGTGCTCAGCATTGCAACACCTTTGCCACTAAACTACCCGGTGGTCATCACACTAGGAAGCCTGCAACGTCTAGCCATAGAGTTAATATAATCAACTCCCGAGCAAAAGCTCTCAGACCGCCCATGCATTGAAATTGGTAAATTAAAGGGTGCCACTTTGTTGCTACTCTGCACGGACACACAAACACACAGGCGCAGACGACGAGATGTGATTCCGGCTAGATACGCAAGCAACGCGATACTGAGCCTCCCTTTGCATGGTGGCGCCATCTACTTCCGGCACCTGAAAGCGCATTCTCTATCGCACCGTAAGCAAACAGAGGCTGCGTATCACGTGGAACGGTCAACGACTGCTCTCGCGACTGCATGGCACGAACCTGAACCAGCCAGAGCAGGACTAACTCCTTCTCCCCTAGAATGTAAATAGGGTTACGGAACGCAGACCATGCACTCCAAGAAAAGTTTACACCCTTCGGAGTGCCCTTTCTGCCACACAACAATAATCGTCACCTGCCTTGATCCGTTTCCTTTCTTGAAAACGCCGCGCCGCCTACTTTTCTGGCGGGAATGCTATCATGCTTATAACGCGCATGGCGTTCATTACTGGAAAGTACCGGGCTCGCAGCGTTAAAGAAAGGAAATGCATCAAGGCAGATGACGATTATTGTTGTGTGGCAGAAGGAGCCCTCCAAAGTGTGTACACTTTTCTTAGAGTGCAAACCCACGAATACCAAAGGTGAAGACAGCGCACACCGACAACATAGTGCCTTACACGCGGAAGCAAATCGCTAAGGACCACAAATATACACGGACGCTGCCTGACAAAAGTTCCTCTAAAATGTATGGCGCTACCTTATGTCACACAAAAAACGGGCAGGCACACGACGTGAACTACAGCGTCTATGCTTAGTGTATAGACACAAAGCTTAAAATTCAAGCAGTTGGAGACGCCATTAAAGTCACTGGTGGGCAAACAGGGCGCACGTTTCACATCTACATTAATATTCAAGAAGCCCTCAAGCAGCTGAAATCCCGATCATACAGGATTACCATAGTGCTGCACATAAAGCAAGCCCACTGCCACCTGCGGGATAATAAAGGCGTATACTTTCTCGTGTAGAGGACAGGAGGCCACTGCATGAGGGCAGTGGGGAGCGGCGAGGCCCATGAGGCTGCAGGCGAGAAAACTAGAGAGGACCGCCATCGCAGTATTCACGTGAGCCCACCATTGCTGGACCATACCTATAGCTCTCCGTCAGCTGTCGCTGTACAATAGTACCCAAAAGAACACGAGTGGATAGTTATAGTACTGGAGTCTATCCTAGCATCATTCCTCCCACTTCCATGTGCCTTCCACGAGCAGCCCCGTTTCTCATCGGGAAAGAAGGGCTAAGGCAAACATTACACCGGACGTTTCGAGTAAATAGAAAGAAACAGAAGTGGGTTGCCCTAACTGCCCTGCGATAAGCGCCGGTCTCAAACATCAGATCTGGTCCTGTTCTCCTACACCCAGCCTCACAAGCAAGCACACACGACCTCTAATGGAAGTGTCGTAAGACAACTGATTCGCACTACAAAAAGGCGCCGCCAGAAGAATGAACCCTTGAAGTTTGGAGTCCTCCGCTAAGGATGCAGGCATCCTTCCTTTCACTTGATTCCTTGCCCTCAATGTTAGACCACATGACATTGTTTCTGATAAAAGTTTCAATCAATCAATGTTCAATAAATTAATTCTAAATATTACACGACAACATTATAGATGACCATCCGTTCTTTACGAAATATCGACGAATCTTTTACAGTTTATCCACACGTACGTGCTACCTTAAATTAATATTTTTGGATAATGTGTTGCATATTTTTAGCCTCACAATATAGTGTCGTAGAAGCATGGCGGTACTCTCGAGACTTCAACTACTGAGCCCAGCCTTTCCTAGAATGCATGTCACGTTAAAAACCATTACAAGGTCATAACTTAGTGCTCTGTCAAGCTATGTGGTAGATAAGGACATATACATATTACAGAAAAATAGCCAGGCCCAGCCTATTTAAAGGGCAAAAAGAAATATAGGAATAAAGCCATGAGCAGCGGATGTTTTACGTAAAAATTATTTTGCCACCGTTTTGCACAAACCAAGAAATTTCTGAAAAATGAAAAGTAAGTTACGTTAACATCCCCGGGCATCCTTGGAGGCTTTGTGACACAGCAGGAGTGCAGTCTTCGTATGAGTGGCGGCTCCATTGGCATTACAGACCTTACCGCAGTGTAGCACATTGTACTTTTCGTTCATACCGCAGTTGTAAGCGGGCCTACGGATGATTAAATTTCCTTGTCAGCATATTCGTCGAGTGCTGTTTTCGTCGTAATGGTGTCTCCATTAGTAGTAAGCCCAGGCTTTGTGAACAGGCACGAGTGCAGTTTTCGCCATAATCGTGGCTGCAGTAGTAGTAGGCCCACGAAAACAGGGGTTTGATAGCACATTTGTTTCACGTAAAAACATGTGTAAAAATTTAACGAACAGTATTAGAAGGCAGATGCTGCGGCTGATACCACATATACCCTTTGACTTGCACTACTTACAAAAGGAAACCAATCAATTACAGATGGGTGTCGCAAAGTTATCCATAAATAAACAGGACGTCAACTACCTATGGCTGTCTTTGAACACCGAACCCGGCGTGACATGATGTTTGCTTTTTTTAAGCAAAGCTAGCGCTGAAATGTGTAAGTTTGTACGCCCGCTGAAATCACATTATAATAATGAATCCTCAAGTTATCTAGTGATAATATTCCGCAAATATTACCCTAAGAGAAAGAAATGAGGTCTGCTCTTTCACGCTTGCAAAGGAACACGGTTGCTGAAATCTGCAAGGTGATCAATTTTTCTTTCTGACGTAAGTGAATGAAGTAGGGACAGAACACATGTGCTATTTGGCGGCTTTACATCAAGGCCATCTTCCGTTCATATTCCCCCTGGTTCAAGCAGAAAGAAGACGTTTTTATTAAACAATACATTCGAGATCATAAGCGTTTATTGCGAAAACGTACAATTAGTTATTTCTTGTTCCCTAGAAAAATAATTAATATGTAATAATTAGTTCTACTATACTAGCTCGTGGTCTCGTCCCTCAATAGCAGAAATTTGTGTGGTCAGCATCAGTGCAGGTCCAATAAGTAAGAACTGTGAGAATAGCACTACTTTTGCTGTGTTCGTTCTCAAAATATGTCACAAACTAGAAATGTGTTCTAATTTAATTTGACATGCGTTACAAAGCGCGGCCTTCTTGGATCACTTTTAGTGCAACTCCGATTAATTCCCAGGAAAGTTTAGTGCGGGGCACCGCGCAAGTAGGTACGCGGTTCAATTTCATTGTCGCGAGAAGGGCCCTAACTATTTCCTTTTGAAAAATATTTGTCATGTATAGCTAAAGTAATTAGTATACACCTAATAAGTAAGTATATACTTAGTAGGTGTACTTAGTAAGTATAAGTGTATACTTAGTAATAGCTCAGTAATTCAATATATACCAAGACATTTATTCATACAGAATATACGAAGCATCAGCATCACTTTACGTAGATTTGACAAAAAAAAAAGGATGAGCTACGCTAGGCTTTTTTGATGTACACACAGCGAACTCTGTGGCTTCTGTCTAATGAGCCAATTTCGGAATAACTGGTGCAAGGCACTAACGACGAAAAACATGGTACCATAGTTACCATGTACTATGAATACGACTACCACTCAATTCTGACCTTCACTGAATATTTTTGCCTTATCCGCTGACGTTGAAGTGTCAATTCCGGTAATTTTTGAGTTCCACGGGTGTCAGTGAAGTTCGCAGAAGACGTTCCTTTTCACATGCTCTTCGGTTAGATATTCAAAACAACAGGGTTTAGATTTGCGTAGATTTTTTTACAAATTAAGGTATTTGCCTGCAGAATTATTGGTCACATTGTGTTATGAGGTAAAATAGCGGTAAAAGCAGAGCATGCTGGGATATAATGCCACGAAGCTATGAGAAGTGGAGAATCGTGATGCGGGGTTATGCGCGAGATGTTTCTGTCGCAAGAAATTGCGTTCCCTGTGAAAGGGTGAGTGACGATTGAAATATGGTGGTGCGATCATGGATGCAGAATTTTCTGTCTTCGCTAGCCGAAAACACAGTTTGAGCCAATGTCGATCGCATTGATCCGATGAGATTAGGCCTAGAATAGTCCCCGAATTTGTGCGCCTGCTACTGACGCACCTCGCCGGAAGCATAAGTCATGAGGACGAAAAATGAGGGCGTTTATATTGTTGAGTTTCAACCATACAGATTTCACACCAACAATTTGTAATTTCTTATAGTGTACACCCAAAAATTCAGAACCGTTGGCACGGCCCACTGTTAACGTCGGTGCATTGCCGTTCCGCAAGGCTGTGAGTCGCACTCACCGCCGCGTCCCTTAATAAATGAGACCACGCACGTGGGTGTATTCATATATATGGTTAAGATGACTTGTTATTCAACTTCCGAGATGCACATTTGGGGTTTCATCCGAAAGAGGCAACAAGCTGTGGCCTCTTTAAAACAGCAGCCTGCAATAACCACCTCGTTGAGCTGCCAGTGGTTTCAGGATGGGTATCGGCGTGCGTTCATGCGTCGAAACTATGCGTTGGCTAATTGAGTGATCATGTGATGTAAGTCCTAATATCTGTCCGCTCTATTGAACAAGTGAGCTGCTCGCTTTAAAAGCGTGCGAAGTCTATAAATAGTAAGAAGTATTTGTGTCTCTTGCTCAGCTTTTTCGAACATGTACCGTGGCCAGGCTTTTACACGTTACAGCAATAAAATAACCGATAAGAATGACTTCTTTAAAAATGTAATTATTCACGGTTACTAATAACTGCTCCATAAAAATATTTAAGAAAGTATTTTCTACCCTCTTTTCGCCTACTGCGCTGCACAAATAGAGTAAATAGAACGAGCTGCGCTGGCATATTCAATGCGGCTTCTGCAAGGCTTGACAGGTTGTTTTTTAAATAGAAATTGCTTTCGAATTTTTTCCGATAACCTTTCCTCGCGTTTTTCTTCAACACATCTGCAGCGACAATGAACCCTCACTCAATGTGTGCGATGGAGCGAAGGGCTGTGTTGTAAAGCACGAACACCTGGCTTACAAGATTGTGGTTACTCAATGTGTGCGACGCTGAGATATCGGTCATGTATGAAACGCTGTGTCGCATTATTCCTGCGGATGAAACAAAACTCTTCCAATAATGCCAGTAAGAAAGTGCAAAATCAGTCATGGCTAATTTCCTGTGATATCAAAGTGCAAAGTGGTAATCGCTATGCAGAAGCACTGTTTAAATCTGTCGGCCAGCATGATGGACCTCCTTTCGGTGCCCTTTACTCGTTTAGGCGTTTACCTTTAAACGCCTAGTTGTAGCAGATGCCAGAAAATTTTCAAATTACGGGAGAAGGTGGGCAAATCTATGATGTACTTTTTATTGTGATAGCAATTATCTGGACAATCCGGGCGCATTTATGCCGTCGCCGTGAGGTTCCGTTTGAGTAGCAAGGTTTAGTTTAGCCTTTGCAACCGAACGTAAAAGCATTACGTACGTAAAGAAATGGCGTCGTCCTCACTGCGCATGCTCGGAACGTTATTATATTTCTGCCGTTTACGCGCGCTATGATAACGTACGTTAGTTGGCGAGTTTAACGTCCGTAATCTTTACAGACGCTAAGTTATAGCGGTATCGAACATGGCGGCACCCATGGTTCCCCCCTTCAGCGTGAATTCTCGTGATGGCTACACTGTCACTCGTGTTGATCGCCAGTAACTATTGTGATGACCTTTCGCTTTCTCTAAACACACCTGAAAGATAAGTTATAAGCGCATAGCACCTCCATTTTCTGAGATCGTTCAGCGATTCTGGCGCCCACACGCCTAACGAGACGCGTCCACATAGCAACAGCAGAATGGTTGCTACTGAACCGTCTTGGCTTGGATATGTTTGGCACGACGCACCAGATGGCGCGCTGATATATAACGTTTTCTTTACGTTTGTGTTTCCGTAAGGTAAACTAAAAGACTTGAAAGTACGCGCACCGTAAGGTTCGGCAAGGGTGCTTACGTTTAAAACGACCGTAAGGCGAGAAGCGTTATTCCAAAACTGTCTAGTGAAAGCGTGCGAAGGTGAGCATGCGAACGCGGTTCAATCTCGCGTGCGCCAGTGACGAACGCGGTCTGGTTGCGTGCCCTCTCCTCTGGCGCGCGAGGCAGTGAAGTGAGGCGAGGGTAGGAAGGGCGTTCTTCTCCGGTGGCTGTCATGGTGCCTCGATGTCCTCCTCGCCCGCCGCTCCGTACCCAGCGGAGACATGACGGCGTCTGCTAGGCGTTGCAGCAGACGCCTTTGGCGGACGCCGTAGGAACTTTGCCGGCGCTCGTGTGTCTTGGAAGCGATCTGCAACGTGGCCAAAGAGCGCGCCCGCGCGGGCCTAATCTTCAAAGCGATCTGCGATGTTTGCAGAGTGCGCATAGTGCGGTAGCTTCGTATGCGCTGTGCCTTCGTTTGCGTTGAAGCGACAGATGCACGGAGGTCAGTCTGTTTGAGGCTGCTGCCGCGATTCTTAACTCCAGCGTTTGCACGGACTCTTTCCACTGTCATTGAGCGAGATGTGTTCATGTTTACCTGTGCGCAGGTGATACCGTGCTGGTTAGTTTAGTTAAAACACGTTGACGGGCTAGTTTGTTTGAACCCACAATAGATTGGGTAACCGCGACTGAATAAGGATGTAGAATAAAGCTGACATGCGAAGACAGCGCTGTCTTTGTGTGTCCGTTTCTTTCTACTTCTTCGTTGAGTCATGCTTACATATTATGTCATTGTTCATTTACTTAGTAGGCGAATGTTCGCAAGTTGATATGGCCGACAAAACTACTATCCATACTTCGCACAGCTATCTACAAATTTGCTATTGCAATCGGTGTTTCATCTTTCGCGGGGAACTACTAATTTTTAAACTGCATGATATTCAACACCAAAATACTGTTTTGTGATAAAATCAGAAAAATAGGCGTATGTGCATGACGTGTGTATCAGAAAAACAGGAATCATATGCATTTCAAAGCTGAAGGCTTCACTCTATATCAGGGAAATCTTAGAATGCACAAAGCGGTAGGTAATTACCACTTATGAAGGCCGCTAGAAAGCACTCCCAGAAGATGAGGGAGAAATTTATTAAAACAGCAAAGCAGAGGTTGGACGACATTACGCAATCAGTGTACCACCGTGTACAGCCGTTGTCATCAAGGTAGTCCGTCCTGAGTCTTTCTACGGACGCTAACGAACTCTGGGACCTCATTTTGTATGTTCTCCTATAAAGGTTCTTCTGTTTTTCGCTTTCCTGTTCTGTGTGCCGCATCGGGACGATGTTTTTAGAAGAAGGGGGGAGGGGGGGAGGTTTCACGTATACTTGATAATCTTTTCTGGTGAACGCGAATCAGCCGCTAACAAATGCAACATGCTCCCGCTCAACGCAAGACTCGCCTTTCTGTGTCGGAAGTTTCTCGAATGTTATCGCTAGTTCCATCTGTTGACTACGTTTCGCCGGGGCTTCTGTAATCAGATTGCATATGCGGCGCAACTAGTTTTGAACACTTCAGAATGCGTGCTAGCACCAGTGTTCATGTTGGAATCTACGTCGAGTCATGCATAAATAACCGACGAGTCCGACCGGCAGAACGAATTTCAATGATCACTACCGGTACTCGCCCCTGTCCATGTGCTACAGTGTTGCTTGCTTTACATGGCAGGTATTCGGCCTGCAAAGAGTTGACTTCATTACACGTCCTCGGGCTATTTCTGTTCGTCACAATCACTACAACACGATAATTTATATTCTCGCATTTTACGTGCCAAAACCCCGATTTCATTTTTAGGCACGTCATAGGGAGGGACTCCAGAATAAATTTGACCATCTGAGGTTCTCTAACGTGCGCCAAAAACACGGCACATGGCCGTTTTTACATTTCACGCCCATCGAAATGCGGCCGCCGTAGTCGGTACTCGATCCTGTGGCCACCGTCATAGTAGCGCGACGATATATCCATTACGTCACCACGGCAGGATAGAACTTAAGACTACTGCCCTGTTTTAAAACAAATTTTGGAAAAATTTTAATATTACCGGAAGTCAGAAGTTTTCTTTCAGTTATACGGAACAATTTCGGAGTTATGCTTCGCCTTGTAAACATATGTGATTGACCTCACAGGGCACCGAGTATACTGTACGTTTACGACTCTGAAATTTGTCGAATAAACCTCTACCGTGATGGCGACGATCGGCTTGAGCTGTTAGTCGGCCGAATTATTTTTTTATATATGTGTATGTCCCTCATGACGTTGTTAAATGCAACCTCATTTTTTTAATAATCAAACAACGTACCTGGCTCACATAATCAATCGTTAAGGATAGAAGCTCTAGAGCGGTAAATTTACCGCTCATGACGCTTTATGTATCTCAGACAATCTTTTAAAATATGATTAAATTTTCTTTCATTAAGTACTTCTAAGGGTCTTTAGAAGTACTATATCATGAAACAACAAGATTTTGAAATGTAGAAGCCGAAGTTTGCTCCTCACCGAGTATTACTTTGGAGTAAAATTTCACATAGGAAACATACAAGGCACAAAAATAAAGGAAAAGAGTGTAAGGCACAAAAAAAATTGTCTAAGCACGTTGCTATCTTCAGGTTTCGACTTCCACGTTTCGGGCTCGCGCATTCATTGCTTCATCCATACGCTCAGTCTTACTTATCATACAAACACGTGACTCTAAGACAGCATACTCGAAATGGGACAGCGGTGCTGGTAACATTCACTTCATGCTGAAGCAGTGCTTCTATGTTGCGTCAACAATGTACCATATTGCAAATTTCAGGGATGCTGATATATCACCTTCCCGCTATATTACTCGACTCACTTTATCACTTTTCAAATTTAAGCGTATTGTTAAATGTTTCTTCGATATTGGCATGTGATTATCGCGGCAATCGCTCACGCGGCAGTTAGGATATATTGTCTTTTTGCACCATATGAAGGACAGTCACAAAAAACGTGTGCGAATTGATTACCATAGCGTTTTCCCTAACTTCAATGGATGATAGAACTCCTAACTATAGCTGACAAAGCAGTCCACATGGTATGGTTTCCACAGGGCGATGACGACAGTGCTACATTTCTTCAATTAAACCAAACTGCAAAACTGATTTAGCCGAAATAAGTGTTTATCGTGCCGAAGACGATCCTGCACCGTGCTATTGGTTATTCTCACGATCTCGAGGGGGCGCAACATTCGAGCAAAGGTGGCAGCTGGATCAAGGATTCCGTCCATGTTTAAGCTCCATCACTTCAACTCTCGATTGCGATAACAGATCCTGGTGTTCTCTTTTTTTTTCAGGACGAACTTCTTGCATTATCCAAGCACTCTGTCGCTGTTGGCGTAAACGAAATAGAGTGGATGCAATCGAACACGTCGACCTGAGCTTGGAAACGTCTGCCGTACAAGCATCGCCAGTATGCAGTGTCGGAGCGTTTCGTTGCTGTTTTCAGTGAAGTCGACCTTAGTGAAGCTGAATGTTCCGTTACTGCAACAAGAAGTCGAAGCATGTCTCGGGTATTCTCACAAACTTCATCAGGTAAGAAATCCCGTAATTCGGCATTTTGCCTGGTACATAGGCAGACATCTGATGCGACTCCCCGCGGTGACGCGCATAATTTAGAGTTGCGCAAACCTAGACCGGAATTTAATCAAGGGCACACAATATTGATCGCAAGAAAGTGTTTCTAGATTACAGATGGTGATATCTTTAAAAAACGCAGTTGTACATCTGTGCTATCAAAAACTCCGAGCGGTAATTTAGTAGTATGGGGGGCACTTCTTATTCAAGAGCATCCAGTTCGCACAGCTGGTAATTCTCTCTATTTGTGGCCACTCACGCGTAACACTCACTCTATTGTCGCATGGTATTATTTGTACTGCATAAACTTAACACATGAAGTTTCGTGACGCTAATGCTAGGATGTACGCCCTAGGTAGTGAAGTTTACTGCGAGTTTAAAAGTTCCTTTTGCAGCATCTACATCAATAACTCTCATGTGCGCTTTCCTTTTCGCCGGCTTTCCGCGCTAACGAACTGCTTGTTGAGAGAGCAAACGAACAACCCCCGTGCAAGAGACACGCTCAGCCGTTCAGGTGGCAGAGCTGTCCTCCTTTCCGCGGAATTTTTGGCATTGTCTGCGTGTGTCACAGATAATGACAGCATAAAATTGTTGTTGTGTTGACATACATACCACAGTCCAACCTCGTTCCGCATACTCATGTTTACAAATGAATACATCTAGTTTATTCCACAGAACACGTAATATTGAATCAACGAAGTGTAAGCCAAAGCAATTCTTCATCACTTTCCTTTTCGTTGATAGAACAACCAGTTAGAATCGCGAGGAAAGCTACACTCAGTCACAACCCAGACTCCTGCAAAGATACCGCTCTTATTCTGTCATCGTCTGTACAATGCATGGAGTTAGCCACTTTTTCTGACCATAAACACGGGGCTGAAAAAAAAAACATACTGAGAAAATATTCGGGAAGGATGTTATGCACGCGCGCAATGATATTTTTGTAATCCAAGTTTTATTGAGGCTGTTTGTTGCGAATACTTTTCGGAGAAGCCGTGGTTCGGCGTTTGTTTCAGGAAAAGCGAGAATGAAGTGAGCAGAGATCGAGGCTGGCAATTTCGGTATCTTCATCCTCTGCGGGGCCAACTACCTCCGTTGTCCACCATTTTCGGATACGGTTAGCCTCACTGCTTTATAGCTTAGTTTGTATACAATTCTCTTTCTCAGTGTTCCCTCATTGGCAGATAATCCTAGTACATTTGCTTCAAGCAGAGAAAGAAAATCTTGCGAATAATACCTATTAGTTACGGACTACATACCACACAATTACCCATTTCATCTGAGAAATAAACACATTAAAAGACTCTTTGGTACTTTGTGCGCACAAAAAAAATTGCTTTTTGAATGGTGGATTCAGCTCCCCATTTGTGTATTCACGTATTGGTAACTCTTCTCGGATTATGGCTGTATTGCTTTAATTTCATTCTTGAGTTGTAAATATGTTTACTGTCATGGTAGTGCTATTAAAAATGTCCTCTTTGTTTGTTCATTTACTTGATTTCATTATTTAAAAACTGCTTGTGCGCAAACAAACAGGGAAAAAGAAGAGGAGCAACACAAGGACGAGTGCTTTGATTTCATGGGTTTGATTTTATGGCTTTGATTTGATTTTCATGGGATACTACAGAGCAGGATGTGGCGCAATCAATAGGGAAAACATGTTTGGTACTCGGCTATAAAGGCAAACAGATGAAATAAAATTATATACGTAATATTCAAGAAAACAATAACTATTTCTCTAGGTTGTGCATGCAAAATAAACAAAGTGATAGTAATAAAGGATATTGCCGCAAAACAAGAAATCTTCAATAGGAACCGGAAACAGAAACGTACGCTGCATTGGAAAACCTAGAATATACAGAGCATGATTCAGAAAAATATATATACACTCATGAAAAAAGCGCGCACGTGGTGGCCCTAACAAGAGATTAATAATGGTTGTATCAGTATTGCAAGAGAAGAGGCAGGACACACTGCCAAGACGGCGGCAACGCCTGCGAAAGGCGGCTGAACTTGGCTACGCGACACGTTAACTTGCGCTCATATTTCACTTCCTGCGGACATGAGCGTGAATGTTCGTGCAGGGACGTGTGCTTACAGAACGAACAATAACATCGTTAAATGCAGCGTTCGGGACCGTAACACTGAGGGGTTGACGTCACTGAAACCGGAAGCACGGGTAGTACACACACCTGGTGGGAGAAAGAAGCAGTCGACATTGTCGCAGAAGGCCTGCTTACAAGGTGTGTCCCACTTGTGCACCACACGACGACATGAACTAAAACTAACCTACATTCCAGTGGATTTCATGAAAACATGATTTTACTGGCTATAACTGAAGAAGGTTTCCCGCGCACAGACAAAAAAAGGCCGCCCACATCCGAAGCGGGAGAGTGCCCAATTGAGACTGTGCGTACCCGACACATGGCGGTGGCCACTGTGTTCGAGACATGTCAGGAACGAGTGTCGAGAGTAAGCTGTGGTGGCATGCACGGCGGGCTTATCGAGACTTGTGTGCTTTGCTGCCGACAAACTTACGGCGTGACTGAGTGGTTTCACTTATCAGACGGGCCTGGCCGCATTTGGATCGTGACGAAGCGGTTTTTGTCGTGCGACGCCGTAGGCACGCGTGCTTCGTATGCCAGCATCAGGCGTGACTGTTTTTCACGTCGTCAGCGACAGAAAACTGAAGACATGAAATGAAACGCTGTGCAGATGCGGTCGTTTTTCAATGTCTAAAAGAAAAAAATCACCACCCTAGCACTCCGTACAGATAGTTAGCTGACAAAGCTGAAACGTGCGGCTCCGGAGTTCATCACTGGCCAAAGTTTTGCGTGTCGTCCAGGAAGTCATGGTATACATTGCCGCCGAATCAGATTTACAGAGCCACATAGGCGTCGCGTTCACCCATTGTGAAGACGGAGGAAGTAGATGCAGCTAAGGCAAGCAATGGACGCGTCACCATGTGACGAAACGTCGCACCGCCAACAGGATCGCCCTGAAAAGTGTGGATAATTGTTTTAGAAATAAAGAGGACTAAGAGTACTTACTACGTCACCTAACAACCTTGTTAAATGGTGAAAATTGCCACCTACACAGTTGCAGCCAGGACAACACGGATAAAGATATAGAGCGCTTCAATTAATTGTTTGCTATGGCCTTTTCGAAGCTGCGGACGCGTCAATGTTGGAAAGCCCAAGACGGGCTGTGAAAGTTTGCCTGCTGAATGACAGCAGAGTCGGGCACATCATCATCATCATCATCATCATCATCATCATTATCCTAGTTACGCCCACTGCAGGGCAAAGGCCTCTCCCATACTTCTCCAACTACCCCGGTCATGTACTAATTGTGGCCATGTTGTCCCTGCAAACGTCTTAATGTCATCCGCCCACCTAACTTTCTGCCGCCCCCTACTACGCTTCCCTTCCCTTGGAATTCAGTCCGTAACCCTTAATGACCATCGGTTATCTTCCCTCCTCATTACATGTCCGGCCCATGCCCATTTCTTTTTCTTGATTTCAACTAAGATGTCATTTACCCGCGTTTGTTCCCTCACCCAATCTGCTCTTTTCTTATTCCTTAACGTTACACCTATCATTCTTATTTCGATAGCTCGTTGCGTCGTCCTCAATTTCAGCAGAATCCTTTTCGTAAGCCTCCAGGTTTCTGCCCCATACGCGAGTACTGGTAACACACAGCTGTTATACACTTTCCACTTGATGGATACTGCCAACCTGCTGTTCATGATTTGAGAATGCCTGCCAAACGCACCCCAGCCCATTCTTATTCTTCTGGTTATTTCAGTCTCATGATCCGGATCCGTGGTCACTACCTGCCCTAAGTAGCTGTATTCCCTTACCACTTCCAGTGCCTCGCTACCTATCGTAAACTGCTGTTCTCTTCCCAGACTGTTAAACATTACTTTAGTTTTCTGTACATTAATTTTCAGACCCACCCTTCTGCTTTGCCTCTCCAGGTTAGTGAGCATGCATTGCAATTGGTCCCCTGAGTTACTAAGCAAGGCAATATCATCAGCGAATCGCAAGTTGCTAAGGTATTCTCCATCAACTATTATCCCTAATTCTTCCCACTCCAGGTCTCTGAATACCTCCTGTAAACATGCTGTGAATGGCATTGGAGAGATCGTATCTCCTTGTCTGACGCCTTTCTTTATTGGGATTTTGTTGCTTTCTATGTGGAGGACTACGGTGGCTGTGGAACCGCTATAGATATCTTCCAGTATCTTTACATATGGCTCATCTACACCCTGACTCCGTAGTGCCTTCATGACTGCTGAGGTTTGGACTGAATCAAATGCTTTTTTGTAATCAATGAAGGTTATATATAAGAGTTGGTTATATTCCGCACATTTCTCTATCACCTGATTGATAGTGTGAATATGGTCTATTGTTGAGTAGCCTTTACGGAATCCTGCCTGGTCCTTTGGTCGACAGAAGTCTAAGGTATTCCTGATTCTATTTGCGATTACCTTAGTAAATACTTTGTAGGCAACGAACAGTAAGCTGATCGGTCTATAATTTTTCAAGTCTTTGGCGTCCCCTTTCTTATGGATTAGGATTATGTTAGCGTTCTTCCAAGATTCCGGTACGTTCGATGTCATGAGGCATTGTGTATATAGGGCGGCGAATCATTATTGGACAGTGTTCCCACCATCCTTCAACAAATCTGCTGTTACCTGATCCTCCCCAGCTGTCTTCCCCCTTTGTATAGCTCCCAAGGCGTTCTTTACCTCTTCCAGCGTTACTTGTGGGATTTCAAGTACCTCTAGACTATTCTCTCTCACCTTATCGTCGTGGGTGTTACTGGTACTGTATAAATCTCTATAAAACTCTTCAGCCACTTGAACTATCTCATCCATATTAGTAACGATTATGCCGGCTTTGTCTCTTAACGCACACATCTGATTCTTGCCTATTCCTAGTTTATTCTTCACTGCTTTTAGGCTTCCTCCGTTCCTGAGAGCCTGTTCAATTCTTTCCATATTATAGTTCCTTATGTCCGCTGTCTTACGCTTGTTGATTAACTTAGAAAGTTCTGCCAGTTCTATTCTAGCTGTAGGGTTAGAGGCTTTCATACATTGGCGTTTCTTGATCAGAACTTTCGTCTCCTGCGATAGCTTACTGGTTTCCTGTTTAACGGCGTTACCACCGACTTCTATTGCGCACTCCTTCATGATGCCCATAAGATTGTCGTTCATTGCTTCAACACTATGGTCCTCTTCCTGGGTTAAAGCCGAATACCTGTTCTGTAGCTTGATCCGGAATTCCTCTAGTTCCCTCTTACCGCTAACTCATTGATTGGCTTCTTATGCACCAGTTTCTTCCGTTACCTCCTCAAGTCAAGGCTAGTTCGAGTTATTATCATCCTATGGTCACTGCGGCGCACCTTGCCGAGCACGTCTACATCTTGTATGATGCTAGGGTTCGCGCAGAGTGTGAAGTCGATTTCATTTCTAGTCTCACCATTCGGGCTCCTCCACGTCTACTTTCGGCTATCCCGCTTGCGGAAAAAGGTATTCATTTTCCGCATATTATTCTGTTCTGCAAACTCTACTAATAACTCTCCTCTGCTATTCCTAGAGCCTATGCCATATTCCCCCACTGACTTGTCTCCAGCCTGCTTCTTGCCTACACTGGCATTGAAGTCGCCCATCAGTATAGTGTATTTTGTTTTCACTTTACCTATCGCCGATTCCACGTCTTCATAAAAGCTTTCGACTTCCTGGTCATTATGGCTGGATGTAGGGGCGTAGACTTGTACCACCTTCAATTTGTACCTCTTATTAAGTTTCACAACAAGACCTGCCACCCTCTCCCTAATGCTATAGAATTCTTGTATGTTACCAGCTATTTCCTTATTAATCAGGAATCCGACTCCTAGTTCTCGTCTCTCCGCTAAGCCCCGGTGGCACAGTACGTGCCCGCTTTTTAGCACTGTATATGCTTCTTTTGTCCTCCTAACCTCACTGAGCCCTATTATATCCCATTTACTACCCTCTAACTCCTCCAATAACACTGCTAGACTCGCCTCACTAGATAACGTTCTAACGTTAAACGTTGCCAGGTTCAGATTCCAATGGCGGCCTGTCCGGAGCCAGGTATTCTTAGCACCCTCTGCTGCGTCACAGATCTGACCGCCGCCGTGGTCAGTTGCTTCGCGGCTGCTGGAGACTGAGGGCCGGGGTTGGATTGTTGCATTCATATATATATATAGGAGGTTGTGGCCAAGTAATGCATCAGGGTGGCCAATCCTGCTCTGGTGAGAGAGTGCGTTACCGGTTCTGGTCACCGGGATCAGGCCGCACTCCAGGCCTGTTTGTGCAATTTTCTCAACACATGGTTTCTTTTGTGGTATTTTCCGGTGGAAAATTGTGCGGCACCGGGTTATGAATCACGGTCCTCTTGCACGGGAGGCGGATACTCTACCCTCCCCGCAGGAGTTAAATTAAATATTAAATGTGGGGTTTTACCGGGCAAATCCACTTTCTGATTCTGAGGCACGCCGTAGTGCAGGACTCCGGAAATTTCGACCACCTGGGGTTCTTTAACGTGCACCTAAATCTAAGTACACGGGTGTTTTCGCCTTTCGCCCCCATCGAAATGCGGCCGCCGTGGCCGCGATCCGATCCCGCGACCTCGTGCTCAGCAGTCTAACACCATAGCCACTGAGTAACCACGGCAGGTCCCGCAGGAGTTGTACGCCTCATTTAACCTACAGTGGTGCCCTATTTGATCAGTCAAGGTGGACCAATCTGAGCTCGGTTATGCCGCACGGATGGCACTCGGCTAGAAAACCTGGTATTTATGACCTGCACATGTGTGGCCATAGATAATTGAGGATATATATCTTTTCTTTTCTTTTTTTAGGAGGGTTCCCGTACAGTGATAAAATAAAAGAAAAGGCATTAAAAGAAAAAAAGAAAAAGAAACATAACAGGTGATTTGAACTCGTGACCCTTGGACGTTGCCCGGAAAGATGGCTCAGTCGGTTGGTTCGTCAGGCCCCAGGTTACTTTCTAGCGCCATAGCTCCTGCTCCGAGCCTCATACTTACGTGGAAAGGGACTGATGTTGTCCGCGATAGTCGATGTTTGCTCCGAGTGGTTAGAAGGCATACTTTCTTGGAAAAATGGCCGCCCGAGGAGAAGAGCGAATTTGAGCGGCTTTAGAGACTAGGAAAAGCTTGATCCCTCGAATACGACGAGAGAAATTATTGAGACATGGAAAATTCCCTTGAAATAAATATGGTTTGCGAGAGAAATGCTTGTAAGTATTGAACCTCGTAAAAGATGAGGGAGAATATGCGCTCACCGAGAGGGCATCGTCGGCACGAGACCACCACCAGGCACCTTACTGAGACGTGGAGGGCACTGCGACCGGAACAAAGCCTCCCTTCTCCGCCGGGCAAGAGGAGAAAACGCGCTTTCGAATCGCTCAAGGTTGCGCGGACATAGTATAAGTCTAGCGTCTAGGAAAAGCTTAAACAGGCGCGAGGGCGGCACGCCTAGCGTGGGAAGCTAGCCGCCAGAATAACTATCTCAAGGACTGCTGCTGACGAGGGCGGAATACCTTCGTGTAAATATAATAACCCTAATAGGACTACTTTCGAAAGAAAAAAAAAAGGAAACGGCCCATAGGGCTATACCACGAGAGCTATGACTGATAATTTTCTATATATATATATGTATATATATATATCCATCTCATCCATTGGATCTAATGCACGCGCTGTTGCTTTGTCTCGGCGTGTAGTAGTTAAGAGAGCCAGTTTTAGGGCGGTGAAGAAGGAAGGAAAGGAAAGTCTCTGAAGCACAATTGCAGCGCCGTGGTTTTAAAGCGCACCCGTGGTAGAGAAGCGGAAGGCGATATAAGCGTGCGTGGCCATGATACGCACACGACAAAGTGCCTTAAAATATTTAGACTTGAGGGGAAGCTTCGTTAACAAACGATAACACGGCAATCAGCACTCGAATATAATTATAACCCTAATAGTAATTGTAAATATTCATCTCATCTATGGGATCTAATGCGCGCGCTGTTGCTTTGTCTCTGCGTGTAGTAGTTAAGAGAGCCAGTTTAAAGGAGGAGAAGAAGGAAGGAAAGGAGAGTCTCTGAAGCAAAATTGCAGCGCCGCGGTTTTAAAGCGCACCCGTGGTAGAGAAAAGGAAGGCGATATAAGCGTACGTGGCCAGGATACGCACACGACAAACTGCCCTAAAATATTTAGACTTGAGGGAAAGCTTCGTTAACAAACTATAACACGGCAATCAGCACTCGAATACGACGAGAGAAATTATTGAGACGTGGAAAATTCCCTTGAACAACAACAACATGGCCACAATTAACACATGACCGGGGTAGTTGGAGGAGCATGGGAGAGGCCTTAGTCCTGCAGTGGGCGAAGCCAGGCTGGTAACGATGATGATGATGATGACTAAGAAAATAGGAAAATTTCTAGCCCTATACAACTTTGTATATGCTAAGAAATTATAGGCAATTTGACCCAAGTGAAGTTTGCTTGCTGTAGGCGTTTAACCATTTGCTCACTGTCCTTGAACGACCAATACGTCAATATTGTTTTCAACAAGAAGACTTTTAACTTGGCAATGTCTTAGACACGCGACAAGTGCACGCACTTTCAACGTCACGATAGAAATGCCACTTGTAAGATTAGCTGATATTTATATAGAAGAGAACCTAAACTAGGTTCCGCACATCGTCCCATGCACATCTCTTGCATAGTTGGTTTGGAAGCTTAGCCAGGACGACCATGGTTTTCTGCACTACAAGAAAGCACAGTATTAACATTCATGGTCGGAAGCCAAGTGGGAAAGCAAATGGGAATGAAGTCGTTAACGTTAGTTTTGAGATCACTGGCAGCAAGCTTCGATATCCCTTCCATCGCTGACTGCTAATTGTACTGATGCAGCTCATAGGTTTCTAGCTAGGGACGGAAAGATACCGCCTATCATTATCATATTGCATAACACAATGAGGCACATGGCTTATCAATCTCAGAATGATGATAACAGAAAACATTTTCATCAGCTAGATTTTCGAGACTGAAATGAGGAGACTGTATTGGAAACAAGGAATGTAGCTGCAACTAAGACACTCAAGATTTCTTTGGAGCTCTAATGGAATGGTACTCGTGAGGAACACCGAGGGAGCTGGCGTGAAGAAAATTGTTAGTAAAGCTTATCTGTTAAGAATAGGTTCGGCATGTCCACTGGGCCTAATTCATGCGCCAACTGGGTAAAAAGAAGGATACGGGTAAATAGGACCCGTGCCACACCATTTATACACGTGGCACACTATTGCATCAGAATTATCGGAAAGCACTGCGTAGAATAAAGATGAATTGAAATCATTAGTCTTCCTCATAATAACAGACATAAGTATAACGCAGCCTGAATACGTAGCGTATGTTCTCGAAGGTCTTCAGGTTTTCTGTGACTATAAAAGTGTTGTGATCTGGGCAAGGACAGTGGCATTTATATTTTTGTTACGAACGGTTGCACGTTTGCATTATCGAAGCCTAAACCTACAGTCCTGGTATTGGCAGGGTAGAGGGCTCCTATTTCATTAATAAAACTGTTATCTAAATTGTCTGCATTCCTGATCAAACCTGCTTATCTTAACATAATAATAGCGGGAGACATAAACACTGATATTTTGAAATGAAGAAATCAAGAATTCGCTGATTATGTAGATTTGATTTGCTCCTATGGTTTACTACATCTAAACGCGCATAACCCCTTGAAGAACACGTAACTTCACTGCTCACGGGTTGGTGTGGAGATGCTCACACTTCCAAGCAGATGCTGCATTTGCATACAGAAATAAAAAAAAGCGGCGGATCATTATTTTACGATCTCATGTATGACAGAAGTTGAGTTGAATTATGCAGGATACTTCATAGCATGCGGAAAGGTTGAAAGGGTAATTGTAAACTGTCTCCAGACGACATTAGATACAACTAACCATTTGACGGCATCAAATCAATTGGTAAATCACTTTAAAATGTGAACTCAAAACGTATACATGCGACGGACAAATACATATATACACATATACATTTTAGAGCTATCTTATCAAAAAGTCTTGTTATGAAGGCTTCTTAGAAGTTAGTTGGCCAACAAATCTAGATCACTAAAAAAAAGTACACAACCTAAGGTAACAATGTCGTGACACTGTTTCGTATGTGTAACCGGCGATACGATGCTGTAAAGTTTCACAGTGTTGCAGTAACATAATAAACCCTGGGTCTTGCCGGATAATTTCGATACTAAGGTTGAACGTAAAAGTCTAGATGATGGATTGTTAAAGACGCTTGCCTTGAAAGAGTGACAACTTTATTGCAAATGTCCGGCGATTTGGGCGGGGTGGAGCCATATGCACCCCAGCCTAGGTGGCGGCCTCGAGTCTTTGGACTCGGGCGGCTTTCTCGGCGTGCCGGACGGCCCACAGTTGATCGGCGAGGTCGTGGCTGAGAAGAGCCGCCTCCCAACGCGCCTCTCGGTTCGAGACTGCCATTTCTATCTTGTTCGTCGGGGACTCCTGCTGCTCGCTACCGGTGCATGCCCACAGCATGTGCTGCAGCGTCGCTCTGGCTCCGCACGCTTTACAGTCGTCGGACGCATAAATGTCGGGGTAGCAAAGGTGAAGGATCGCCGGGTAAGGATATGCGTGTGTCTGCAGTTGCCTCCAGGCAACCGCTTGTTCCTTGTTTAGTTTGGCGTGTGGTGGTGGGTATTTGCATCTGTTCAATCTGTAGTGTTGCGTGATGTCTATGAAGGTGGTCATGCGATCCCCCCCCCCGTGTCCACTCCCGCATCGCTCTCGCGGTGGGCGAGATGTCGGGATTGCCGGCGGGCGCCGCGGCTCGGCATGTAAGTCCTCGAGCCTTGGCGTGGGCCTTCTCGTATCCCGGGAGTGGAGGGCCCGTGTGGGCTGGGGTTCATGCAAGGAAACTGTCGTTCTTGCGCAACTATGCTTGCGGCCGCTAGCATAGTTGCGTATCGCTGCCTGCCAGTCGCCTATTATCACCTCGGCATCCGTGGTGACTACCGCGAGGGCTATCGCTGCTTCCTCGGCCGCCTCCGTCTCTTCCGTGCGTATCGTCGCGCTCGCGACGAAAGTTCCGCTGTGGTCCGTGATTACGACCGCGAAACCACGTCGCCGCTCGTAACGGGCCGCATCTATGTAAACAGTTTCTTTGTTGCTGCCGTATTTCTTTTGTAAATCTCGCGCGCGCCTGTTGCGCCGGCCAACGTGATGCGTCGGGTGCATATTCTTGGGCAACGGCGAAACGGCGATGCGCTCGCGAATCGGTGTGGGTATGGTGATCTTTTCGCCCTGCTGTGTGTGGTAGCTGATGCCCAGCGTCTCGAGGATGTGTCGTCCGGTTCTGCTTTTTGACAAACGCTCGTACTGCGCGACGTTGTGTGCTTCTATTATCACGTCTAGGGTATTGTCTAAACCCAGTTCGAGAAACTTATCCGTGCTGGCATTGATCGGCAATCCAATGCCACGTTTGTACGCCTTGGGGATGAGGCGGTCTAGTTGAGTTCGTTCGGCCACCTGCCACTTGAGGTAGGAGGCGACGTACTTTATAAGACTGGTTACGAATGCCTGTTCCAGGCGGATTGTATTGCTTTCTGTAATTCCGCTATGTCTGTTCGTGATACGTTTCAGTAATCGGATCGTTTCATTGACCGCACGCTCTAGTCTGCGTACGGTTTCGCCGTTGTGGCCGTTGGTCGACAGGTGCAAGCCCAGTACTCTAATTCTGTGAACATGTGGGATGACGGTGCCGTCAGATGTGACTACTCTAATTTCTCTGTCGGCGCGCTCGGCTGCGGAATCGGCGTTCTTGAGTGTGATGTGGTGTTAAAGACGCTTGCCTTGGAAGAGTCATTGAAAATGCAAAATTCTTTGATATGCCTTTCGACAAACACTAACGCAACCAAAATAGCAGTCTGTTGAGAAGCTGTGTTTACATTAAATAGGTTGCACGATTCAAAACTCCTCTGTTCCACCATATGTAATTGCAAGTGCACAGTGGATGTTGGCTAATGCAATTCCACTCAGCAAACCGGCGCGTTATCGTAATAAGAGGGCGAGACATGAAGCACAATTTCTTTATTCGACAAAATGTACTCTTGTTTAGGTTGAATGTATTTTTGCAAATCAGGCATCTTTTTTCAAAAAGGTAGTGAACAAGAACAAAATAAGGAGAGGCTAATTTAAATAATGAAAATTTTACCGCAAATACTGAAGAAATTTTTTTAAACTTGTGTCATATTCTTTTGCGAGAAATTTGATAATCTAAGTGCTCCCAAATATTTAGCAGTGTGTTCAAAGGAGCTGGTTGGTTCATCATTGGAAGAAAGCAGAAACAGCGCGACACAGCACGAGCGAGTCAAGAGCCCAGGGCAGAGCGCTGACTAGCAACGAAATGCTTTATTTGCAGAAGAAGCAGACAGACATCATTGAAGATGGCACAAAAGAAGGAAAAAGAGGGATAAGTGTTTAGCCACGGGGATAATCCCTTTCTTTTGTAGACTGCGCAATGGACGCAGAACTGACGCATGCGTCGCCAGTTGTGAATACGCAATAGGCCTCAAAGATTTCTCCCTCGTGCTGTTCACTATATCTTCCAATTATTTCACACTTCTTAAAGATTGGGTGCAATCGGACGTGTTACAGTGGGCAGCCAGATGACCGCAGGGGTTTCCTTTTAGTGAAGAGCCATGCTTGAGCAGGTCATCATTAAATCACTTGGCGGTTTCCCCGATTAGCAAACTTTACAGCCGAGCGGGATCTTAAAGACTACCCAAGTGGTACAGTCAATGAACCTGCGTCCAGGAAATGAACCAGCGAAAGGACTGCTATAAAAATCATCTTCTTACAGCAGCTCATCTTTATGTTATAGCAGTGTTCATGTTCCTGAAGCACACTTAAAATGCTGCCGTGTTTCTAGAATGCGCAATTTTCTGCAATGGCTGTGGTTAAATAAGACCCTTTTGACTTCGCTTACGCCTTACGCACAAGTTAGCCATTATTTCCAAGCACAAAAATCAAAGTGTCTTCTTTAGTTCACAAATTAATATGGGTAATGGTGAAAAACCCGAGTAAAAATTAAACATAAGCAGAATGCGAGGGGCGACACTATTTTTTTTACAAAGGTAATTAGACCTAAAAAAGGTAAAATTTTCTCAAGATAAGGGAAAGGTGGCTGATAATCGTCGCATCAGGAATTAGAGCGCTTGCTCAAGTCATTTTTATAGTGACCGAAACTGATGCTTCTGAAACGTTGTTTGATCATGACGCAAAAAATTGAATGATGAGGTTTTATGTGTCGAAATTTGCACCCCCTTTGATTATGAGGCACGCTATAATGGGGAAATCTGGACTAACTCTAACATTTTCGGATTGTTTAAATTGCACCTAAATCCAAGTATGCGAATGTTTCTTTTTGTGTGTTTCGCTCCTTTCAAAAATTGCTCGAGGTGGACACGATGGAATGACTGACCTTCAGCTCAGCAGAGGAATGCCTGAGACACTAAGCTACCGGGTATCACACTACAGACTGCAACATTTAAACATAAATTTGAAATGACCAAATCTAGAGGAAAAAGCTTCTCATAGCGCCCATGCATTGACATCGCCACCTGCAAGGGCGCCGCCATATTGCTGCTTTGCGCCGGCGAGCAGCCGCCGACGACAACACACAATTCAAACGGGACTCGTTATCAACGCGGTACGAAGCCTCCCTCAGTAAGATGGTGCCATCTAGTTCAGGCATGTGCAATCGCATCCATCAACACAGTATAAAACTTAACTGAAACCTGTATATATACAATTCTGCATAAAAATTAAGAAATTTGAGGACGCTTAAGCTTTTCCTTTAAGAGTGGAACGCGATAGCATTCAAAGAACTGCGACTGCTTTTCAGGCTTCCTATCAGCTACAGCTTAAGTAACCTTAATGTTTAGCGGCAAACGCTGACGGCGAATGTTTTGCACGAAAGCGAGATTTCTGTAGAAATGCGGCCTCGTGCGTGGGCCGCGATGCTGTCGAGTCGAGCACCATGTAGAGGTGTTGCACGGAATCAGGCCTGGCACTCCGCGGCCTCCGAGATTTGCGCCCGCGGCACGTGGAAATTTCGGACGCCGTGCCCGGTCTATGTATGGTAGAATTGCTGGAAGAAGGGGTGTGTGCTTGAGTTTTTGCACAAGAAAGTTATGTTTCCTCGTACATTCAAATTACAATTAGACGCCATTAGGCAACGTAAAGTTTCGCGTAAGTCATACTTTACAATTTTTCTGGCGTATTCCACTTTGTCAAGTTCAATTACTTCAGCACCTTCTTTGCACTAGACAGAGGGTGTGTGCGGTTGAGTATCGTGATTAAGTTTGCATGGTTCAGAATTATTTTTGCCGGAAAGATAGCGGACGGCGAACGCGTTACGCGACAATGGATTTTCTATCACATGGGGATCTGCCCATATCTCCTCTACAGCCCTACCTAGATTTGTACATTGTCCATACGGAAGTGCTACTCGTAAATGATACTTTTTTAATCATATTTTTAAGGAGAATGCTCAGTTTTGTTTCAAGGTCGCATGGTGAGATACAGAAAATACCACGAGACCCAAGGAAGGCCAGAAGTATGTCCAGCCCAGTACAAAAAACGATTCGCACAGCTAATGAAATATTGATTAGTGAACGTATTGAGGTGGATTGCGATGGATAAAAGTAGATTAAGGTGTATTAATGGTGTCAAGGTGAATTAGGGTGGATTAAGGTCGAATATTGCTGATTAAGCTGGATGAAGGCGGATTACCATGGATTTGAGTGGATTAGGATGAATGAAGGTAAATTAGGGATAATAATATAGAATAATGTGGATAGAGGTTGATTACGTCGGAAGAAAGAGGACTAACGTAGATTAGGCTTATGACAGTAGCATTTAGAAGGCTTTTGCCTTCGCCTCTCTTAGAGGATAGCTGAGGGCACCTGGAAATATTTAGTTTTCCAAAATTTAGTGAAATATGGCGGTGCCTTAAAGGTTGCCGTTTTGTACCCAAGATTTACTCTAATACGTTTAGCTGTAAAATTTTTACGATGTCATGCCTTAGTGTGGTGTAGAGATAGAAATAGTAGATAGGGAAATAAGATTTGCCAAAAAAAAAGATAGGACCAGCATTGTTTTCATAGCAGAAAAGAAAATGTTCTATATAAACATAAACGTTGCAATAATTTCAATTAACTTTTGTTTGATCATCATCTGCATTTGCCTAGTACGTTTCGGCATATGAAGAGAAACCTAGGTAAGGTTCCCACGGCACCTATATAGTCTGTTTAACGCAGCAAGAGTGCGCTTTTCATTAGACCACGGCTCCATGCGCAGTCCCCGAGTATTGCCACGTGTTCACCTAGCGTGAAAATGTGAAGAAATTTTGAAACAGGGGACGTAATTGTCATCGCCTAGTGACATTCAGTGCGCGCTAATTTGACTGCATGAGCAAAACCGGATTAGCTGATTGGCTCATTGAGCACTCGTTCGCGCAAAGGCAATAGTATCGGCAAAGGTGTTCGTCCGAGATTACGTCCCCAGGACGAATGGCGAGATGCTTCTTTTTGTGCTCTTTCACTTGATGAATGTGGTGTTTTGTGGCGCAAGGGCCAAATGTGGCCAAAGACCGCCAGGCCGGTGGTAATGCGTTCGCAATGGAGCTATGAATAACGAAGGGCAGATGTTACGGTGGCTGTAAAGGGGCCTGAAAACAGTCACTCTAAAGTGCATAAAACCTATACAAGATAAAACTATGCCGATGGTTACCGGGCTGTACAATGGACACGAAATACACATTGCGAAATAATGATGATTTAGTGATATATCTCACAGATATACATTTTTCCAATAAGCACTACTGCCCTAACAGAGTCCTTGGGATGCAAGGGCCTGTAGGCATGTGCTATGGAAGACTACCATCACATCGGCATCCCTAGAAAAAGCTAAATAGAAAATAATAGAAAATAATAGAAAATATAAAAAGAAAATAATAGCTTGCGAGTCGATTGATGTAGCCATTTCGTCAGCTAGTGCATTCCCCTCGATGCCTCTATGGCCAGGTACCCAGCATATAATGACATGTTGGTTAGACATATCCGCTCTACAGAGAATAGAATAGAGCTCAGTGAGTACAGGGTTTTTGTGTTTACAGAGTGACTTCAAGGCTTTTACGACGCTTAAGGAGTCTGTAAATATAATTGATTTTTGAAGATTAGATTTTCTGATATGTTTCACTGCCAACAATAGTGCATGGGCCTCAGTCGTAAATATACTTGTTTCAGGGTGCAGTACACCGGATTCCGAGAAGGATGGACTGATAATCGTCGCCAAACATCGTACATAAACATGCGTAGGACACCCCGGCATGCGACTTAGAAGCGTCTGTGTTAAACTCTGTGCACGAGTAGTTGTACTGCAGCTCCAAGAAATGCATATTGATATGTGTCTCTGGCGCGTGTTTAGTGACCTCTACAAAGGATGTGTCACACTTTATCAGCTGTCACTGCCATGGCGCTAACAGTTTCTCTGGAGCCATAAGACAATGTTCAAGCACCGGAACACCCATTATCGACTATCACGGCTACACCCCCTGAGGAGGTGAGTGCGTCCTCGCGGTCTTTGCGGAAAGTGGCATATTTCATTAGAAAGTTGGTCTGTGTTACTTTTAGGTGTGTTTCTTGGACACACAGCACCTTTAGAGTGAATTTGTGAAGGAGTACTTTAACATCATCAAGATTGTGAAGAAGTCCTCTCATGTTCCATTGTAATATTTGGGTATCCATAACGGGAACGAGGTTAGTGCTGTGCGTCTAGAAGAAGAATTTAGGTTACAGGACCCTTTTCCGGTCCTGTAATGCGATGTTTCTCTTTTTTTTTTTGGAGCCGTCGAGCGATTCTCGCCTCTCCTTAGGCGCTAGTGGTGCCGTTTGACTTGGTGTCATGTCCATCGCCTCCTGCGAAGCGCTGGACATCCGCCCTTGTGAGCGATTTGTTTATTGAAAAAGCCTCTTCTCAAAGGATGAGGCCCTTGAGGCCACCAGCCCGGAGGTCGATGGCCCCTTCTCGGATGACGGTGAAGCGCTAGCCGCAACCGCCGAGGGGGCAGGTGACGTCACTGCCGGCTCACTAGGTGTGGGCCGGACAGCCGCCGGAGGCCGTTGTGGCGCTGCCCCCGGCCGCGCCACATCGGCAAAGCTATTCTTCGGTAAGAAGGATACGCGCCTGCGTGCCTCCTTAAACGAAATTTTCTCTTTGGTTTTGATTGCCACTATTTCCTTCTTTTTCCAATGTGGGCAGGACCGCAAGTACGCGGGGTGCTCCCCTTCACAATTCACACATTGTGGAGTGTTCTTGCATGACTCGGACGGATGTTCATGGTCGCTACATTTGGGACAGGTTAGTCGGCCACGGCAGTTCTGGGAACTGTGGCCAAACCTTTGACACTTCCAACATCGGAGGGGATTTGGGATGTACGGCCTCACCCTGATCTTCACATAACCTGCCTCGATTGTTTCGGGCAGAACACTTGAACGAAATGTAAGAATAAGATGCTTAGTCTGAATTTCTTTACCATCGCGCCTCATTTTGATTCGTTTACACTGATCACATTCTGGTCACTCCCGCCTTCAAATAGTTCAGCCTCTGTCGGATCAATCAGGTCACTATCAGATGCAACACCGCGGCTGGTGTTCATGGTGCGTTGCGGTGTCACATTAACTGGAACATCCCCAAAAGAGACAAGATTCGGAAGCTTTTCAAACTAATTTTTATCTCGGAGTTCCAAAAGGAGATCTCTACTTGCAAGTTTGCTTACTTTAAAGCCTTGGCCAAGAATATCGGTTATTGATTTAGACACTAGAAAAGGAGAGATCATTCTCGCTGACTTTGCCGTTTTCTCCGAGTGAATGACATGAAATTTGGGAAAGTTTTCATTATGACGACAATAAAACCTAAATACTTCTTCGGCATGTCCTCATTTATCAGGGCGATCAGGAAGGAGTGGAAAAGAACTTGCCATAGATATATGCGGAAATTCGGCAGCACCGCCAGCCACCCACCCTGGAACCCAACAAGGGGACGCTGCAGGACCGTGAAAAGACACGGCCTTCACGCGCCAGCTGTACGACACTACTATAACCAAATCTGTTAAAACCAAGGTTGGCTATACCGCACAAGGTTAACCCTTGCTGCCTGGGAAAAGTGGAAATAAAAAGGAAGCTAGGAGGAGACAGGAAAGACCGAAAGCAAAAGAAAGACGGAGATTAGAGAGGAGGATAGGAAAAGGCTACTACCGATTTCCCCCGGGTGGGGCAGTCCGGGGGTGGCGTCTACGTGAAGCAGAGGCCAAAGAGGTGTGTTGCCTCCACCGGGGGGCCTTAAAGGTCCAAACACCCAGCATCGGCTCAAGCTCCAGTATCCTCCTTTCCCCAGACACGGCTAAGCCGCGCACGGCTACCTGCGGGAGGGTCCAACCTTCATGTGCTCGGGTCCGTGGTTTCGCAACACACCAAACGCCTGCTGGCGCAAACCTCCCTGCGGGGCCCTTTCACTTGCAACACGAACAAAAGTAAATCATTCAATTGCAGAGTGGGTGCCTAAAAGCTATTCGTTATTTAAAAGTACGTGAGCTATCTGTGCCATGACTGTCTCTTAGCACCTAATACGCCATGATCTGTAGTTTATTTTATAAGGAAGAAGCGTTAGGTCGAACAGCGCATGACTTTCATCCACACTTAGTGGACAAAAAGGAAACCTTCCTCAAAGATATGCCTGTGCGTCCACCCACTGAAATCGGCCTGCACGAATACATTCTTGAGTTTTCTAGTAACAATATTTGGCAAAGCATATCGTAACAACGCCAATGTAACGAGGTCTGTTCTTTCACTCTCGAAAAGGACCACAGTTGCTGAAGCTCGCTAAATTATCAAACTGTTTCTGCCATACGTCAATAATAGCTTTTCATGCACAAAAGTACTATTAATATTTTCCTATGAGCTAAAGAAAAAACAAATATGCGGCAATTGGTTCTTGCTTATTCGCTTTTTGCTCATGCCTTAATTGCAGAAGATAATAAGGTCAGCACCAATGCAGGTCTCCTTAACAGGAATTGTGAGAGAAGCGATTGTTAGGGTGTGTTCGTCCTTAAACTCTAGCTCAAACTACACAGGCGTTCCTCATTGTTCTCCACTGCTCGACACAGGCCTCTTCAAGCATTGTTAAGCGCAACTAGTTCCCAGCAAAGTTTGGTGTAGGACACCCCATAAGTGCGGCTAGTCACTGCCTGAACTTTTATTGTCGCAACAAGTGCCCTAATTGCTTGTCGAAGAAACTATTTGACAAGCATATCTAATGAAGTATTCAGTATACACTACATGTTTTTTTATATTTCCTATACCAGACGGATGGGTGTCTTTACATACACTGCCAAACGTTTACACCCTCAAGGGTGTTCTTCATCGCACGGGTAACACCCGTACCTTATGGACTTACAGAAATTGAGAGCACGGTAACGAAACCTAACTAGACGTGGAGAAAAGGCGTAGTTGAAAACGATGTAATCTTTCTGACAGCCTTCTTCATCATCATCATCATCATCATCATCATGAACCTGGTTACGCCCACTGCAGGGCAAAGCCTCTCCCATACTTCTCCAACATGTCATGTACTAATTGAGGCCATTTTGTCCCTGCGAACTTAATCTCATCAGCCCACCTAACTTTCTGCCGGCCCCTGCTATGCTTTCTTTCCCTTCGAATCCGGTCCGTAACCCTTAATGACCATCGGTTATCTTCCCTCCTCATTACATGTCCTGCCCATGCGCATTACTTTTCGTTTATTTCAACTAAGATGCCATTAAATAGCATTTGTTCCCTCAGCCAATCCGCTTTTTTCTTATCCCTTAAAGTTACACCCATTATACTTCTTTCCATAGCTCGTTGCGTCGTCCTCAATTTAAGTAGAACCCTTTTCGTAAGCCTCCAGGTTTCTGCCCCGTACGTGAGTACTGGTAAGACCCAACAGTTATGCACTTTTTTCTTTAGGAATAATGGCAACCTGCTGTTCATGATCTGAGAATGCCTGCCAAACGCACCCCAGCCCATTCTTATTCTTCTGATTATTTCAGTCTGATGGTCCGGATCCGCGGTCACTACTTGCCCTAAGTAGATCTCTTCCCTTACCACTCCCGGTGCCTCACTACCTATCGTAAACTCCTGTTCTCTTCCGATCTGTTAAACATTACTTTAGTTTTCTGCAGATTAATTTTTAGACCAACCCTTCTGCTTTGTCTCTCCAGGTCAGTGAGCATGCATTGCAATTGGTCCCCTGAGTAAAAACAAATATGCAGCAATTGGTTCTTGCTTATTCGCTTTTTGCTCGTGCCTTAAATGCAGAAGATAATACGGTCAGCGTGAATGCAGGTGCCCTTAACAGCAATTGTGAGACTAGCGATTGTTATGGTGTATTCGTCCTTAAAATCTATCACGAACTACACAGGTGTTCCTCATTGTTCTCCATTGCTCGACACAGGCAACTTCAAGCATTGTTAAGCCCAACTATTTCCCAACAATGTTTGGTGTAGGACACCGCATAAGTGCGGCTAGTCTCTGGCTGAACTTTATTGTCGCGACAAGTGCCCTAATTGTTTGTCGAAGAAGCTATTTGGCAGGCATATCTAATGAAGTATTCAGTATTCACCACATATTTCTTATAGTTCATATACGAGGCGCCTGTGTGTCTTTACATACAGTGTCAAATGTTTACACAACAAGCAAGGCAACTAACGCAGGGGACAAATTGCAATGCATGCTCACTGACCTGGAGAGACCTGACAGCCTTGGGAGCACAGAAATATTGTAAAGAGTTACATATCCATCGCTGTGAAATTCTCTTGTCGGATATTTCTCTGCGCCCATGGCTGTCAGGGCTATTACAATGTTTTTAACTATGCCATTTGTTACCGCACGTCTAGTTAAACATCTATTGTCGTCCTTTATCAATTTTTGTTAAACAATAACGGTAGGTGTATTGCCCATGCGACAAGAAGGCACCCTTGAGGGTGTAAATAATTTTCTGTGTATATGTGATATAAAAAATGATATGGAATGCTTCAGGCTAATAACATCCGTCACAGCGAACTTTGTGCGTTCTCTATCTCCAGTCCATTTTGGAATAGCTTATGCAAAGCGCTAATGAAGAAAAAGAAAGAAAAGCAATCATTATGCTATAATTTGTTTATTCATTTATTTACAGGACTATCAGGGTAAGTATACTATAAAGAGGGGAGGGTCTACATAAATGAGGTAAAAATTATATACAGAAAAAACACAGTATAGATAACAATAAATAGTAATGCTAGCTCAATAATTTATACATTATAAATATAAAAAATAGTAGTAGTTAACCATAAAATCTCTTGATGCTGATTTGAATACATAAGTTGCAAATAGAGTATTTATACAAGGAAAAGTCACTTGGCATATTGAACGCACGCTTCATGATTTAAATGCAGTTAACTAAAGCATTTATAAATTGAACAGGATTACTTATACTAACAATGGATGCTGGCAGACCGTACCGTTCGTTGCATGAATTGGGTAAAATTATTTCGAATGTGTTAGTCTACATCGCGGCACATGTGCCCTATGCGCATGATCTCTAAATGAGATGAAATAAGCGTAGGCGTGATTGTTTCGGGCGATTTACAAGAACCGTATACGCTGCTCACAACGTTTAGACAAAGCGTAATGATTTCACAAAGCGCTTATATGTTCTTCGAAGCTGTAGCCGAAGCTTCGCGTGTCATTCACCCAGTCAAGAATATCTGTGAAAACAGAGGTTTGCAGAGCTTAGCAGAGTTAGCTGAGGTTAGCAGTTTCCGGTTTGTTACATATGATGCAGTTAACATATGTAACAAAGAAGCCCTTGCTTTGTTTCTAGGGTTTGAGGTCCTAAGTTATAAATCGTGTGACATGGAGGTAGAAAACAAGAAAACATCAAAATTCCCATATAGCTTCTTCCTCGTCGCAGAAGACAATTAATTCGAAAAATATGGTTCCAGTAAAGAAAACTAGAATACCTACTTTAATAAATCATTTTGTGTCGGTTTTGGTTAATTTGTTGATAAGATCACCGACTCTGCAAATGTAGAACTCTCACTAGAATAACAGTATGTAAAAATACGTCACTTTCATCCCCTAAAGAAAAAGATCCTACTAATAGTCTGTCTCAAAAGCTAATGTAGTTTAATGTGATGTATTGCAAGACAATGTAATCCCAGCACCCCCATTATCCACGGAATAATTCAGGTTAAACAGGTTAGTTCTTTCCCAAATGAAACAAGGCATATATACACCAAACAATATATCAAATTTATGCTCCAAATTCTATGCCATGTATAACGCTTGCACAACATGATAGATTTTGCTAACTGAAAACTAACAGTAAGCACAAGCATTTAAATACATCGAAAAATTATGCTCACTCCACTTTCCTGTATGACCTTTACCACTTTTTGTTTCTTTGATTCAATACTCCCCCCTATCAGGAAAATTTTGCACTGGAACCACAAGATTTTTCTCGTGGTCGATCTCCAGTTCATCTCAGAAAAATACTCGGGTTTCCGTGGCCAGCTGCATCGACATAAGCCTAGGCAGTTCGCACAGCGGGCAGTACTTCCAGTTGCGGCCAGAAAAAGAAACAAATTATTTCATAGTTGTATGCGCAATCTTTGTCTCTGTAAAATATTGCCACATCATGAGCAAAAGCCAAGAACCAAGTCTCGATTCATAAATAGGCAAATCTACGAACAAATGACTTTTCACTGCTTTCGAAGAAAGTGGCTGAAAATACACGGCAAACAAAAGACATGACAAGCACCATATTAGTTTTACGGCTGACTACACTTTTATACTCGCGAATAATTTCCGAATAATAATAAGTTCGCCAGTGTAATCTTTGTACTACATTATTACTAAAAAACAACTTAGACGGTTTTACGAGCCAAAACCCCGATCTGCTTATGAGGCACGCCGCAGTGGGTGATTCCGGAAATTTGGACCGCCTGGTTTTTTTTTTTACCGGGGTGTCCTCGAATTTCGTCCCTAGCGAAATGCGGTCGTCGTGGCGAGGATTCGAGCTCGCGACCTCCTGCACAGCAGCCAAGATCTCAGCCACTAAGCAACCACTGCGGGTACATTCTTACTCCTTATCACTTCACCGGCGTCAACATCTTCTAAAAGCAAGAATATGACGTCATGACTAACTCTATGGAAACTTTTTCAAGATCAGTTGGTATCATGGCAACTGGTCAATGCTTTGTGCTCCCGATTGAGTTTCTCACTATAACACCTAGAGGGAAATCTGGCGCCACCGTATTGGGAGTTTCTTAAGGGTCTTGGGAATGACGGTATCTGTGTCAGCGAGGCTCAAGTTGGCTGGTGATGTAAGAGGCTTCGTCTAAAACGTGGATATGGCTACACAAATAACGCGTTCTCAAAGTAAAATCTTTATAACATTTTTCCATTAACGCATATTACATCTTTACTCACCTACAATGCATGACCAAGCGAAGAAAAGCAACAACAGACGACAAGCTGTTTCAAAGCGAGCGCGAATCCTGTCGTCTGTCCTCCAACTTTAGCGGCCCGCTGATACTTCTTACGTATCATATAATTGTGCATGCAATAGCACCTTCTCCTAGGTAAACAAAACATGTTTTTGTGTCATAATAAAGCTAAAACAGCTCCTAGTAGAAAATGGATCATTGCGACAGACGGAAGTGGACTTGCCAGGCGCGTCTTCAAGGTGTCCTGGCTCTCCGAGAACGATGCCAATCCGAAGTCACAATATACCAGCGTTCCCATGCATACTACTGCGCAGCAGCGAGAGATTTCCCTCTGGGTAATATATTGAGAAACTCTATGGTGCTCAGTAAAACATTTTTCGTCTTGAAAACAAACTAGAAATCAGGCTGGATTCGTTGCTAGGAGACAGCCATACTATAGGTAGCTGTCATTAATCCGTAGCTTTGCCGCATCCACTCTGCAAGTGAAATATTTGATAATTCTATTATATGCAACTTAAAGAGTATAAGCAGAAGCATCCGGCTTACCGTTGTAGGGAGATATACACGGACGATCACTCACGGCGAAACTATGGCGTTCGCGTGAAGCGTTGCTAACCCACCTAATCAATTCATCCAATTTTGCTGGTAATTATTTTGTACAAGTGTTCGTGTAATATAAATGCGGTATTTGGCCAAGTTTCCGTGATAGCAGTGCTAATGCAGCCGCAACTATAATGAAAAGCAAACCCAGCCAATCAGTTAATTCAATTTTGCTGGTAATCTTTTTCGTACAGGTTATCGCGTGTTCGTAATGAGCCAGGGAAAGTGCAGCTAATGGGGCCACGGCTATAACAAAAAGCGCACCCTTGCTTTGTTACGGACACTCCATTGTTGCACTGCCATCCTTGCATATATATCTCTTCACTTCTCGAAGGAAACTGCGCAAATGGAAACATTCATCAAGAATTGTTTAGCCGAAATATCCGCAACGTTCGTCTTTATATAAATATTTTCTTTCTTCTAGTAAAATTGCCAGTCCCCATTTCTTTATTGCAAAATAAATTTCCTCAGTTAATACGTAGCTTGATAGCGGACAGGCCGCCATTGGAATCTGAACCTGGCAACCTTTAACACTAGAACGTTATCTAGTGAGGCGAGTCTAGCAGTGCTATTGGAGGAATTCGAGGGCAGTAAATTGGATATAATAAGGCTCAGTGAAGTTATGAGGACAAATGAAGCATATACAGTGCTAAAAAACGGGCACGCCCTGTGCTACCGGGGTTTAGAGGAGAGGCGAGAAGTAGGAGTCGGATTCCTGATTAATAATCATATAGCAGGGGCGCTATAACGTATTACTATCCCAAACTTTTCTATTCCAATTCTGCCAGCAGCCGACCGCGACTGGTCAAAATCTTTTTTGGACCACCCCCACTTCACCTGTCTGTCACGCAACGTCACGAAAACAGCAATAGCTCCCCATCTGATATGACGTGTACACACGGATTATGCATAACTTGACCGAACAAAACAAAAATAGTTATTTCTGATTCGACGCCTTTTTGCCATTAGCCCCCGGCTATTCGTGAAATGTTTTCGGGCTGCACCCACTTCACCTGCCTCGCACGCAACATCACAAAAGTGCAAGAACTTAACAAGTCATAGTGACGCGGGCGCGTGAAAGATGCATTAATATGCCGAACAAAACAAAACTTTCTTCTGAATAGCCGCAGGCTGCCCCGTTCCGAAAGGAATAAAAGATGGCTGCCGACGATCACTCTGACACTGGCTATTTGCCCCGGCCGGAGAGCATGAGTTTATTTGCGTGTAACAAAACTTTTTGAGTGGCCGTGTAACGTTTTCGAGAACTTTCGGCACGTTTATGACCTCGTTCTGCCAACTGTCCTTCGCTGAGGATTCGTTTTAGCCTCATTCTTAAGCTTCCGTTGCGTGCCGCCGCAATTGTCGACGAGCCATCGTAAGCTAAGTAAGACAAAACCGGACCAATCGCAGACGCCGGCACCACCCTCTCCATCCGGTTATCGATGTGCAGTGCAGTGGCTCGGACCCACTGAATCCCTCTCCACTTGAGCATGCTCCTCGCCTCTGTGAGCCAATTAGATAAGACAAGCCGCTCAGGGCAGGCAAGGTTATTCGTTTTTCAAGCACACAAAAGTGACCTCCTATGAACGAGGGGTTTGTTCAGAGAACCCTGCGGGTGACCGCCCGATCCTTGCGTCGGTGGTTACGCAAATTTGCCGTCAGGAGATTGGAATAAAAATACTTTGGAATAGATTTACGTTATACGGCCCCTGGTAACGTTCAGGAATTCTATAGCATTAACGAGAGGATGGCAGGTCTTGTTGTGAACCTTAATAAGAGGTACAAATTGAACGTCGTACAGGTGTACGCCCCTACATCCAGTCATGATGACCAGGAAGCCGACAGCTTCTATGAAGACGTGGAATCGGCGATGGGTAAGGTCAAAACAAAATACACTGTACTGATAGGCGACTTCAATGCCAAGGTAGGCAAGAAGCAGGCTGGATCCAAGGCAGTGGGGGAATATGGCATGGGCACTAGGAATAGCAGGGGAGATATATTAGTAGACTTTGCAGAACAGAATAAGATGCGGATAGTGAATACCTTCTTCCGCAAGCGGGATAGCCGAAAGTGGACGTGGAGGAGCCCGAATGACGAGACTAGAAATGAAATGGACCTTATACTCTGCGCTAACCCTGGCATCATACAAGATGTGGACGCACTCGGCAACGTGCGCTGCAGTGACCATATTGTTACGTGTAGCGACACAGACGAAAGATGCTATTTACACGCTATTTATACGCTATTTACACTGGAACCAGGCAACCAGGCTGACACTCGCTCGTGCCAAGGGCACCGACCAACTTCTTCGTCGTTCACGTGGCGGCTCGTCTCTTGAGCATCACTCAATAATATCGTAATATTACCCCCCGGCGGCAAAAGCACCGTCACGGTGCTGTTAAATATCCAAGGTGTGGAGAGTTGTAGGGCTTGAGTCGGGCAACGTGGACAATGTCACTGGTTGTCACAGCGGAGGACGTAGAGGGCGTGTCTAGAACGATTTCATAGGTGACATCGGTCGCTTTGCGTATCACGCGATATGGGCCTGTGTAACAGGAAAGCAGTTTTTCACAAAGGCCTACTTTCCGCGATGGTGACCAAAGCAACACGAGGGCGCCGGGCACAACATGGACATCACGGTGACGGAGGTCGTAGCGTTGTTTCTGCTTGTCTTGAGACACTTGTAGACGAGCGCGCGCAAGTTGGCGAGCATGGTCAGCATGAGTGATTGCATCACGGGCATAATCGCTAGATGAAGCTGTGGCGGACGGAAGCACAGTGTCCAGTGGTAGCGTCGGTTCGCAGCCATACAAGAGGTAAAACGGGGTAAAGCCAGCAGTTTCGAGACGGGAAGAGTTGTATGCAAAGATTATGTAAGGTAGAGCCAGGTCCCAGTCACGGTGGTCGTCTGAAACGTATTTGGACAGCATGTCTGTAAGGGTGCGGTTCAAACGCTCAGTGAGGCCGTTCGTTTGGGGGTGGTAGGAAGTGGTAAATTTAAGCTGTATTGAGCAGGCACGCTTGATGTCGTCAATGACTTTGGCCAAAAAGGTGCGGCCGCGGTCTGTAAGCGATTGACGCGGAGCACCATGCATCAAAATGATATCATGCAGGAGGAAGTCCGCAACATCAGTTGCACAACTGGTCGGAAGAGCACGGGTTACGGCATAGCGGGTCGCGTAGTGCGCCGCGACTGCAGCCCGCTTGTTTCCTGATGTATATTCCGGAAATGGGCCATGGTGGGTGTCATAGGGTACAGAAGGTCCAAAGGTACGGGAATAAGTGGCGGCGTAAGTCCGTGGAGGTGGTGGCCATCGGTTGCGGCAGTGACGGGCGACGTGACCGATGCGACAGCAGTGGAAGCAGATCGGCTTGTCATCCGGGGTACGCCATTCGGACGGGTTGCGGCGAGATGTGGCAGAAAAGGACTGCCGGGGACGAGCAGGGCCCCTAGATAACTGGGGAACGCTGCGTCGAGACGTGGAACACACGGTGTTCAGACCCATGTTTTCAAATTCCTGTCTGACGACGGCCTGAATCATCGCAATGGTGGTTGCTGGCGGATCGGGAGGCGTCGTGGAGAAGGCTGGCGAACAGGCAGCCTCGAGTTCGCGGCGAACACTACGGGTGACGTCGTCACAGGTGGTGGTCTGACGCGGTCGTCCCTCACATGTCGACGTAGCAGCAGTGTTGGGTAGCCGCGGAATGTGGTGTGAGATACGGCGGCTCTTAGCCTGTTCAAGGCGACGGCATTCTTCTAGAATGGCGTCGATAGTCGAGACATTGCCCAAAACAAGCAAATTGAAAGCGTCGTCGGCGATGCCTTTTAGCACATGTGCCACTTTGTCTGCTTCGCACATATGATCGTCAGCTTTACGGCACAGAGCCAAGCCGTCGAGGATGTAGGAAACGTATGGCTCTGTAGATGACTGAACACGAGACGCACGAGCCTTTCTCGCGGCAGCCTTGCGCCCAATGGGGTGACCAAACAGTTCCCGTAGCTTTTCTTTGAAACTGTCCCAACTGGTTATTTCGTCATCATGCGTTTGGTGCCACACGCGTGGGGTGCCGCCGAGATAAAAGATGGCATTGGCGAGCATAATCGTTGGGTCCCACCTGTTATTAGCGCTGGCATTTTCATAGAGCTTGATCCAGTCGTCAACATCCTGTCCCTCCAGGCCAGTGAACACACCTGGGTCACGATGTAGGGCAACCGTGACGATTGCAGCAGTCGGGCAAGCCGAAGCCGTTGCAGAGGCGGGCTCGTCACCCGAAGGCATGGTGACAAGCTTGGTGTGCCGACCACTTCTGAGTTCCGTGGCGAGGACGGGGACCGCTGACCTCCACCAGCAATGTTACGTGTAGAGACACAGACGAAAGATGCTATTTACACGCTATTTACACTGGAGCCAGGCAGCCAGGCTGACACTCGCTCGTGCCAAGGGCACCGACAACTTCTTTTTCGTTCACGCGGCGGCTCGTCTCTTGAGCATCACTCAATCATATCGTAATATTATGATGGTAAGAACTCGAATTAGCCTAGACTTGAGGAGGGAATGGAAGAAACTGGTACATAAGAAGCCGATCAATGAGTTAGTGGTAAGAGGGAAAATAGAGGAATTCCGGATCAAGCAGAAAGAGGACCTTAGTGCGGAAGCAATGAATGACATCTTACGGGCATCATTAAGAAGTCTGCAACAGAAGTAGGTGGCAACTCCGTTAGACAGGATACCAGTATGCTATCGCAGGAGACGAAAGATCTGATCAAGAAACGTCAATGTATGATAGCCTCTAACCCTACAGCTAGAATAGAAGTGGCAGAAGTTTCCAAGTTAATCAACAAGCGCAAGACAGCTGATATAAGGAAGTATAATATTGATAAAATTGAAGGTGCTCTCAGGAATGAAGGAAGCCCAAAAGCAGTGAAGAACCTAGGAATAGGCAAGAATCAGATGTATGCGTTAAGAGACAAAGCCGGAAATATCATTACTAATATGAATGAGATCGTTCAAGTGGCTGAGTAGTTCTTTAGAGACTTATACAGTACCAGTGGCACCTACGATGGTAATGGAAGAGAGAATAGTCTAGAGGAATTTGAAATCCCACAAGTAACGCCGGCAGAAGTAAAGAAAGCCTTGGGAGCTATGCAAAGGAGGAAGACAGCTGGGGAGGATCAGGTAACAGCAGATTTGTTGAAGGATGGCGGGCAGATTGTTCTAGAAAAACGCAATGCCTCATGACTTCGAGCGTACCGGAATCTTGGAAGAACGCTAACATAATCCTAATCCAAAAGAAAGGGGACGCCAAGGACTTGAAAAATTATAGACCGATCAGCTTACTGTCCGTTGCCTACAAAGTATTTACTAAGGTAATTGGAAATAGAATCAGGAACACCTTAGACTTCTGTCAACCAAAGGACCAGGCAGGATTCCGTAAAGGCTACTCAACAATAGACCATATTCACACTATCAATCAGGTGATAGAGAAATGTGCAGAATATAACCAACTCTTATATATAGCTTTCATTGGTTACGAGAAAGCGTTTGGATCAGTCAAAACCTCAGCAGTCATGGAGGCATTGCGGAATGAGGGTGTACACGAGCCGTATGTAAAAATACTGAAAGATATCTATAGCGGTTCCACAGCCACCGTAGTCCTCCACAAAGGAAGCAACAAAATCCCAATAAAGAAAGGCGTCAGACAGGGAGATACGATCTCTCCAATGCTATTCGCAGAAAGTTTACAGGAGGTATTCAGAGACCTGGAGTGGGATGAATTAGGGATACTAGTTGATGGAGAATGGTTAGCAGAGCTGGAAACGTTGTAGAAATGCTCCCCAAGTATATTTGCGTGCTCTTGTAGTGTTGTTTGAGTGCCTGAAAGTGTAAGTATGGGTATCGTGTATGATGAGTAGTCCCCCTTAAACTTCCTGGCCTGTTCCCACATCCTTTTGGGTCTGACGGTGCTATTAATTGTAGCTACATACGTTTCCCAGGAAAATTTTTCTGCCTGTCTCCGGGTATATCGGCTTGTTTAAAATTCAGAAGGTTGTTACATGTTGGGTACCTGCGTAAGATTCCCTAGGCGTTATTTTGCTGCTTTTTTGCTACGGTGCATTCATGTGACCACCATGGATTAAGCTTTTTCCGATAAACGCCAGAATATTGCGGAATGGCCTTTTCAGCTGCAGAAATAATACAGTTAGTAAATTTTTCATTAATTTCGTCAATGCTTGGGTCTGTTAAAGTAAGCTCCTCCAGCTTGGCACTTTCTGTGAAAACAGACCAGTCTGCCATTTGTAGTTTCCAATGGCGTGGTTTCTGAGATATAATGGGCAGCGTTGAGGTGAGGTTGATTATAGCAGGTAGATGATCACTGCCATATGATGTCTCCAGTACATCCCATTTAAAATCAGTAAAAATGTCGGTAGAACAAAAAGCTAAATCAATGCAGCTAAAAGTACATGAACTCGGTGAAAAATGAGTTGGCGCACCTGAATTTAAAAGACAGATGTTATTAGTCAAAATAAAATCTTCGATAAGTTGTCCTCTTTGGTCATTCTTATCGCTACCCCAAAGAGTGCAGTGAGCATTAAAATCTGCAACTAAAACAAAAGGCTCCGGCAGCTGGTCAATTAAATCTTCCAAATCTCGAGTTGTGAAATGGCTATGGGGAGGAATGGGGATGGCTATGGGGACAGTCTATGGGGACAGTCTATGGGGACAGTCTTAAATGACAAAACGGTGACAGCTACTGCCTCGTACGGAGTATTTAATAAAACGTTCCGTGTGGGAACGCCGCTTTGGACGACAATAGCGACACCTCCTGATAAACGACTGGAGTGCTCGCGGTCTTTTCTTACGACAGTAAAACCTTTACGAAAATGTGCATCTTTTAGTCCTAGGTCCGTTTCTTGGAGGCAGAATGCCACTGGTGATAACTTATTTATAATATTTTGATGTCACCTAGATTGTGGATTAGGCCTCTGCAATTCCGATGAATCATAAAAGCTATCTTATTGGAATTGAAAAAAAAAATGCTTATGTGCGTGAGCTTACAAGTTGTAGGTGACGTGTTTTGAAAAAGCTGATTACCTTTATAAAGGGCGGTAAACGTTTAGGTTACCTTTCCCTTTCTCACCGGAGTCACAATATGTTTCTCCTTCTGTAAGCGCTCCAAGGAGCGCCGGTCTCTTGGCGTCAATGACGCCGGGGTTTTAGGATCGACCTCCATCGCCTTTTCCGAGGCACTGGACGATCGAGAGCCAGGCGCCGAGACGCGCGTCTCGGGCCGTGGGGTGCCGCAGTGCCCGGTTTCCGCCGTGCCCGGTTCGACTTCGGGCACTGCGGAAGTGTGGTCTGCCGGCCCGTCTTCGTTTCTGATGGAGCAGCACTGGCTGCAGCCACCAAGGGGGCGGTTGGGGTTTCTACAGGAGTACCGGACGTAGACCCTGTAGATTCCTGAGACCGGTGTGGCGCTGCCTCCTGCCGTGTAACACTGGCATACCTCACTTGATGTAAGTGCGCTAGCCTTTTCCTCGCTTCATGGAATGAAATCTTTTCCTTTACAGTTATTGCGATTATTTCTTTTGCTCTTTTCCAACAAGGGCAGCGCCGTGAGTAAGCTGCATGATCGCCCTTGCAATTGACACATTGTGCGGGAGCATTGCTGTTGTCAGTTGTCACTACACTTTGCGCATGTTTCCTTTTCTCTGCATGATTGTCCGCACCTCTGGCACCTGAAACACCGCCTCGGGTTCGGTATGTATTGTCGTTTATGTTCAGGTAGCCTGCGTCGAGTGAACTTGGCACGGTGCTGGAGCCAAATGTATTACGTGTTCTGTGGGGATCTGTTGGTCGTTTCGTCGAAGTGTTAACCTTTGTACCTTGATTATATGTTGCTCCTAGAATCCCTCAAGGAGCTCTTCGTCACTGAGGTTCAAGAAATCTTCTGATATTACTCCTCTGGGGGTGTTGACCGAGTGATGTGTGGAAATTGTGACATTAGTGTCACCGATGCTTTTGAGTTCACTGATTTTTCCTACTTGTTCTTTCTTTGTCAGTTCGATGAGGAGGTCTCCGCTTGCCACCTTTGATGCTTTGTAGCCTGATTCAATCGTGTTAGGCGTTTCGATACCATGAAAGGTGATAGTTGTCTAATAGTTGTGTTGCCTTCACTTTGAAGGACTTTGAACTTTGGGAAGGTGTCATGGTTTGGTTTTAAAAGGAACTGAAATGTTGGTTCGGTGCGCCCTGAATTTTGAGGGCGATCTTGGAGGGGGGGGGGGGAAAGCGTTTGCCATGTAAACACTGGAGAGAGAGATAAAACTTTATTGTGTCCTTGATGGGGTTAAGGGGTGGCGGGGGTCGGGAGAATAACCCCCAATCCCCCCCTTCCTCAGACGGCGGCCAGTCCTTGCTTTCTGGCGGCGTCTTCGGCCATCCGGACGGCCCAGAGCTGCTCCTCTGGGTCCAAGCTGAGCAGCAATGTCTCCCACTGCTAGGTCGTACTAAGGATGCGTGTGTTAGTGCGGGAGGTGTTGGTGGGTGAGGCTTTGGGGCATTGCCAGATAATATGATTGAGGTCGGCGCGGGCCTTGCACGCTTTGCAGAGTGGTGAGTATGCATCGGGGTACATGCGATCGTAAAGCACGGGGTTCGGAAAAGTTCGTCTCTGAAGGAGTCGCCAAGTGGTGGATTGAGACTTATTCAGTGTTTTGTGTGCTGGGGGTAGCGTAACCGCTCTCTGCGGTAGTGCAGGAGAATTTCTCTGAACGTGACCATTCGGTCCCGCGCGTGGCCGGGATGCAGAACAGAGGGCTGGTCGGGATCGGAAGACGCAGGAGAAGGATGATGCGCCCGGTGTGCGAGAGCTCGGGCGGCATCGTGGGCGGCTTCGTTTCCAGCCAGACCCGAGTGACCAGGGGCCCAGATGATCTGCACGCGGCGTTGCCTTGGGGGAGGAGTGCCAGAGAGAATCTTCAGTACTTGGGGTGCTATCAGTCCTCTTGCGTAGTTACGAATGGCCGTTTTTGAATCGCTGATGATTCAGTGTGCATTGGTAGCCGCGTAGGCCAAAGCGATGGCCGTTTCTTCTCCTACTTCGGGTTGCGTGGCGAATATTGATGCGGCCGCAGAGAGGTGGTACTGCGAACCCGCGACTGCGACGACCGCCATGGCGCTTTGGTTGGGGTACTCTGCTGCGTCCACGTAGGTTACGTCAGCGGCTTGGTCGTAGCGCTTTTGTAGTTGTTTAGCTCTTTCTGCACGTCGCTCCGGATTGTGTTCTGGGTGCATATTGCGAGGTATGGGCGGGACAACTAGCTGATCACGAATGTTTGGAGGGATGGGTACTTTTGGTCCGAATTGGGTGGTGCAGGTTATGCCTAGGGTGCCTAGAATGTGCCTACCCGTGGTGGATTTGGCAAGTCGTTCGCATTAGCTAATACGGTGCGCTTCAATGAGCTCGTCTATGGTGTTACGAATGCCTAGGGCGTCCAGTTTCTCGTTAGAGGTGGTGATGGGAAGATGTAGGGCTTGTTTATAGGCCCTCTAGATCATGGTATTGAGTTTGAGCTTGTCAGTTGCACTGAGGCTAAGGTACGGGGCGACATAGGTGATCCTGCTCAGGGCGTAGGCGGTTACCAGGCGTATAAGGTTGCTTTCCTTCATGCCGTGATGTCGATTTCCGATGCCTGCAATGAGGCGAGTGGTTTGGTGTACATGTTTATCTAATTGCTTGAGTATCTCCGTGCTTCTGCCGTTTTGTTGGATGCGTAAGCCAAGGATTCGAATGCTAGGTACTGTAGGTATGCGTTGCTGGTGCACGTGGAGTTCTATCTCGGGTGGGTGAGGGTTTGGACGTCGACCTCCCCAATTAGGCTTGTACAGAAGGAGCTCCGATTTCTGTGGGGAACACGCCAGGCCGCGCGGTTCTACGTATGCAACGACCTCGTTGATGGCTTGCTGCAGCGTGTTTTGGATGTCCCCGTCACTGCCCCCTGTGACCCACAGGGTGATATCGTCTGCGTAGAGGCTATGCTTGAGGTTGGGGATGCTAGCTAATGCAGGCGGTAGTCCGAGCAAGGCCACGTTAAACAGAAAAGGGGATAGAACCGATCCTTGCGGCGCACCTTTGCTGCCGAAGTGAATAATTGGCGACTGCAACCCTCCGATGGTAATGGTGGCCGTGCGACCTGTAAGAAAATTCTTCACGTAGCTATATGTTCGATGTCGAACCTGGAGTTGTGCCAGTTGGTTCAGTATGGCCTCATGCGTGACTTTATCGAAGGCCTTGGTTAGGTCTAGCCCCAAGATGGCTCTGGTGTCCAGCCTGGAGCTTTTGTTGCCATCGATAATTTGGTGCTTGAGCTGAATCTTGATATCTTGAGCAGAAAGTTTCGGGCACTAGAAAGTTCGACGGCGATGGTAGCCACCCACAACCGAGCCCAACTAGGCGACGCTACTAGGTTAGGAGTAATACCTGCAGACGCCAGCCATGCATCGCTGCTATAACCTAATATATATATACCCAAGACAGGATATATTACACACGGTTAACCCTTGCCGCCAGAAAATACGGAAGTAATGAGAAGTGAAGACAGGAAAGATGGAAAAGTGGGAGAGAAAGACGAAGATTGGAGAGGAGGACAGGAAAAGGCGACTGCCAATTTTCTCCAAGGGGGTTAGTCTGGAGGTGCCGTCTATGTGAAGCCGAGGTCGAAGAGGTGTGTTGCCTCCGCCGGGGGGCCTTGACGGTCCAAACACCCAGCATCGACTCAACCCCCAGGATCCCCATTTCCCCAGCCACGGCTAAGCCGGGCACGGCTACGCGCGGGAGGGTCCACCCCTTGTGTGCTCGGGTACGTGGTGTCGCAACACACCAAACGCCTGCTGACGCAGACGCCCCTGCGGGATGTCCCCACTGGAAATCATGCCATATATCCCTGGAATCAGTGCGAAATATAAAATGCCTCACTGCAGGGACTTATCAAATAGCTTCGGAAGCAACCTGCAGCATTTGATATTGCTTATATTCACCACAAGGCTAAGATTGCTGGGCATTGCCTCAAGTTCCAGTGGATACCTGGCCATGCTGGTATTTTGGGAAATGAAAAAGCGGTTGAAGCAGCCCGAAATGGACTCCAATACCGCAATTTCAAAAGAAAATCTTTTACAAAAGCGGATGCTTCAAACCCATAAGAAAGAGGACGCCAACGAGTTGAAAAATTATATACCGATCCGCTTACTGTCCGTTGCCTATAAAATATTTACTAAGGCAAATAGAATGAAGAACACTTTAGAGTTCCGTCAGCCAAAGGACCAGGCACGTTTCCGTAAATGCTACTCAATAATAGACAATATTCACACTATGAATCAGGTGATAGAGAAATGTGCGGAATATCACCAACCCTTATATGTAGCTTTCATTGATTACGAGAAAGCGTTTGATTCAATCGAAACCTCAGCAGTCATGGAGGCATTACGGAATCGGGGTGTAGACGAGCCGTATGTAAAATTACTGAAAGATATCTATAGCGGCTTCACAGCCACCGTAGTACTCCATAAAGAAAGCAACAAAATCCCAATAAAGAAAGGTGTCAGGCAGGGAGATACGATCTCTCCAATGCTATTCTCAGCGTGTTTACAGGAGGTATTGAGACATGGATTGGGAAGAATTGGGGATAAAAGTTCACGGAGAATACATCATAACTTGCGATTCGCTGATGATATTGCCTTGCTTAATAACTCAGGGGACCAATTGCAATGCATGCTCACTGACCTGGAAAGGCAAAGCAGAAGGGTGGGTGTAAAAATTAAACTGGAGAAAACTAAAGTAATATTTAACAGTCTCAGAAGAGAGCAGCAGTTTACAATAGGTAGCGAGGCACTCGAAGTGTTAAGGGGATACAACTACTTAGAACAGGTAGTGACCGCAGATCCGGATCATGAGACTGAAATACTCAGAAGAATAGGAATGGGCTGTGGTGCGTTTGGCAGGCATTCTCAGATCATGAACAGCAGGTTGCCATTATCCCTCAAGATAAAAGTGTATAACAGCGGTGTCTTACCAGTACTCACGTACGGGGCAGAAACCTGGAGGCTTACTAAGAGGGTTCTGCTTAAATTGAGGACGACACAACGAGCTATGGAAAGGATAATGATAGGTGTAACGTTAAGAGATAAGAAAACAGCAGATTGGGCGAGGGAGCAAAGGCGAGTTTATGACATCTTAGTTGAAATCAAGAAAAATATATGGGCGTGGGCAGGACATGTAATGAGGAGGGAAGATAACTGATTGTCATTAAGGGTTACGGACTGCATTACAAGGGAAGGGAAGCGTAGAAGGGTACGGCATCAAGTTAGGTGGGTGGATGAGATTCAGAAGTTTCCAGGGACAACGTGGAGATAATTAGTACATGACCGAGGTAGTTGGAGAAGTATGGGAGAGGTCTTTGCCCTGCAGTGGGCGTAACCAGGCTGATGATGATGATGATGCTTCAAACATGGCGAAAAAGTATGCCTATCAAGAAAAAGACCGCATCTGGAATCTGCCTCTTCACCAAGATAACTTCCCGTGGTACATTGAGCCAGAAGTGAGACAGAAAATTCCACGACCACTTCCTCGGCACTTTGAGACATTGTACCTTCGTCTTCGACTGAACGTGGCATACACGAACAATTATATGTATCACAAAGGTCTTACCACTAATCACTGTGGTAAATTAGATATAATTGAGCACATATTACTAGAATGCGCCGCGTACCGCGATGAGAGACATTTTTTTGAGCAACAAATCGGCATGATTTGCCACGATCCTTTACCATTACCCAGCATCCTAGGTCCAAAGCCCGGCCCTTCACAGCAGTGGAGGGTTTAGGATTTATTGTTCCAATACCTGGCAGAAATTGGTCTAATAGGAAAGCTTTAATGATTCCACACTTCATATACAAAAGCCTAAAATTGATGATGATAATATTTGGTGTTTTATGGTGCAAGGGCCAGTATGGCGAAAGAGCGCCATGTCCGTGGTAATGAGTTCGCAGCGTAATTATGAGTTCTATGGAGTTGGTGTGACGTGGCTGTAGAGGGGCCTTAAAAATGGTCGCGCTAAAGTGCGTAAAATCTGTATAATAAGATTATGGCGATGACTTATGACGTGTACTATGAACATTAAGACGCATTTAAAAAGAATGATATGATGTCTAAAAATATATCAGGTTATATAAGACATACAAGAGCACTACTGCCTCCTTAGAGCCCTTGAAACACAAGGGCCTGGAGGCATCTGCTCTTCAAAACAATTATCGCAGCGGCATCCTCTGGAGCGAGGATGCTCTACGAATTTAATGGGCTTATAACATGTAGAAGTACATCCTTTAAGAAGTCAAGGACTGCCTTGGTGTTAAAAAGCGGTTCCTTACCGAGAAACATAGCCGGGTGTAGAGGTATGCAATAACAATATGCAAGAGGAAAATGCTTCTTTCTTACAGGTTCGTCTTTGCGACACTCCAAGAGAACGTGGACGACGGTTAGCCTATCAGCACATCGACCACAGGTTGGCGGTTCATTTCCAGTAAGCAGAAAATTGTGGGTATCAAATGCGTGCCCTATTCTGAGGCGACAGAATAAGACATCTCTTCGCCGAGATATTGTTGAATAGCGCCAAAAACCTAACTGTGGCTTTATAACGTGCAGTTTATTATTTGTTTTTGCGTTCCACATGCGCTGCCAGTGTTCTCGCAGTTTCCTTCTTATCATAGGCCTCAGATCTGTGACAGGGACAGCAGCCGTAGGAGAAGTGGTTAGTGATTTGAGTGATGTGGCCATTTTGTCAGCTAACGCATTACCCTCGATCCCCCTATGGCCAGGCACCCAGAATATTACTACGTGTCTATGCAATAGCTAAATATTGCATAAGAGCGAGTAGAGTTCAATGAAAACAGGATTTGTATGCTTTCGTAAAAAGTTCAGCGCTTTTACAAGGCTTAAGGAGTCTTTAAATGCTATTGCTCGGTCGAGTTTCATTTATTTATATGTTTTACTGCAGACTGTACGGCATAGGTTTCTGCAGTGAAGATGCTCGTTAAGGGGTTCAATACATGAGATTTAGAAAAAGAGGGACCAACAGCAGCATAAGATAAACCAGAATGTGATTTTGATGCATCTGTGTAGAATTCGGAAGATCAGTATTTCGATTGAAGCTCACGGAAATGCATAGCGATTTCGAGGTCAGGAGCATGCTTTGTGACCTCCACAAAGGATACATCACAGTCTATCACCTGCCACTTTCAGGGCAGTACTAGCTTAGCTCGAGGCATTAAGTAATGTTCGAGAACTGGAACATCCATTTCCTTGCTAAGTTGTCTTGCACGCAGTGAGAAAGGAGGTCTCATAGAGGGTCTATTATGAAAAAGTGTTTCACACGTCAAGTAGGTAACGGTTGTGAAACACGGATGTTCCTTATTAGAGCGAACCTTGAGAAAATAAGTTAAGCTGATGCTGGTTCTCTGAAGATGGAGTGGCCACTCATCGGACTCTACATATAGACTTTCAACAGGGCTTGTCCTAAATGCGCCAGTGGCCAGACGGATACCCAGATGGTGAACGGGTTCTAACATCTTAAGCGCGCTCGGTGCGGCAGAGTGGTATACTACGGCACCATAATCTAACCGTGATCGAACTAGGCTCCTGTAAATATTCAATAAACACTGTCTGTCGCTACCCCACGTTGTGTGGGATAGGATTTTGAGTAAGTTCATTGTTCTAAGACATCTTTCTTTAAGATGTTTTATGTGAGGAATGAAAGTAAGCCGGGAGTCTAGTATAACACCAAGAAATTTGTGATCTTTGTTTACAGGAATTTGTTGTCCGCCCAGTTCTACGCAAGGATCTGGGACCAGGCCTCTCTTTCTTCTGAAGAGAACACAAGAACTTTTGTTGAGGTTGACTTTAAATCCATTTTGCTTTGCCCATTTGGACACCTTGTTTAAGCCCTGCTGTACCTGTCTTTCGCATACTGTGAGGTTGCAGGATTTGAGGCCTATTTGTATATCGTCTACGTATACGGAATAAAAGATGGCAGGTGGTAGTAAAGCACATAGTGTGTTCATCTTAATGATAAAGAGAGTGCAGCTGAGCACGCCTCCCTGGGGTACACCAGTTTCCTGCGTAAAGGGACGTGACAGTGCATTGCCGACTTTTACACGGAAGGTACGATTGTACAAATAGCTTTCAATTATTTTCAACATATTTCCACAGATGCCCATTCCCGACAAGTCTCGCAAGATGCCGTAGCGCCATGTTGTATCATATGCCCTGTCCATATCAAGGAATATCGAGAGGAAATACTGTTTGTGTAAAAGGCATCGCGAATGTATCCTTCAATGCGCACAAGGTGATCGGATGTTGACCGCCCTTGTCTGAAGCCACACTGATAGGGATCGAGTATATTGTTGAGTTCAAGGAAATGTACGAGTCTGCGATTAATCATTTTTTCAAAGAGCTTACACAGACAATTTGTCAGACCTATCGGACGGTAACTTGCTGCCAAGGAGGGGTCTTTTCCCTGCTTCACGTCAGGAACCACAATCGCCTCTTTCCATGTAGATGGGAGGTATCCCGCAGCCCACAGAGTGTTGAAAAGTGTAAGTAGTGTAACTTGCGTGTCAGTATGTAAGTTTCTGATCATGTCATACATGACTCTGTCAGGTCCCGGTGTAGTGCTTTTGCATGTGTTCAAGGCAGCTCTCAACTCGGCAATGCTGAAAGGCCGGTTATAGGGTTCATTCTGTCTGGATTTTCTAATTGTTTGCTTACATTCTTCTGTTTGTTTATATTTGAGGAAGCACTCAGAATAATGGGTTGAGCTCGAGATGCTCTCAAAGTGCTCCCCAAGTGAGTCTGCCTGATCTTGCAGGGTATCGCCTTGTGTGTTTACCAGAGGGAGTGATTGTGCTTGTCGCCCTATTGTCCTAGTAACCCTGTTCCAGACTTTGGCCTCATCTGTGTGCGAGTTGATGCCCGATAAAAACCTCTGCCAGCTTTCTCTTCTGGCATGTCGGCGGGTTCGCGTGCCTTCGGACTTTACTTTTTAAAGTTGATAAGATTTTCTGCAGTGGGAGAAGCGCGTAGCAAACCCCACGCTTTGTTCTGTTTTTTACGTGTGATCCTACAATCGTCGGTCCACCACGGGACACGCCGTTTTCACGACAGGCCATTTACTTGTGATATGCATTTAGATGCGGCATCTATTATAAAGGCTGTAAAATATTCCACAGCAGCATCAATTTCTAGCGAGGACATGTCATCCCATGAAATACTAGAAAGAGTTCGGAATTTCTCCCAGTCGGCTGTGTCAATCTTCCACCTAGGAGGCTGTGGTGGATATTCCTTTTCGTTAGGTGTTCTTAGCAGTATGGGGAAGTGGTCGCTTCCGTAAGGATTGTTGTTAACTTCCCATTCGAGTTGAGACAGTATTGACGGGGAAGCTAAGCTAAGATCAATTGAAGAAAAGGTTCTGTTAGCGAGACAGTAATAAGTGGGTTCCTTCTTATTCAGCAGACACGCACCGGACGAAAAAAGGAATTGTTCAACGAGGCGACCTCGCGTATCGATACGAGAGTCTCCCCACAAGCTGCTGTGTGCATTGAAATCACCCAGAACAACATAATGTTCTGGCAATTGATCTATAAAGGATTGAAATTCATGTTTAGGTAATTTGTAATGTGGGGGTATGTAAAGAGAGCTAATAGTGATGAAGTTGTTTAGGAGAACCGCTCGAACCGCCACTGCTTCAAGAGGCGTTTGTAGCTGTAAATGTTTACACGCAAAACTTTTATGGATGGCAATGGCAACGCCGCCCGATGATGCGACACCATCATCGCGATCTTTACGAAAGGATATATACTGTCGGAGAAACATTGTGTGTTTTGATTTTAGGTGTGTTTCCTGTAAACACAGCACTTTTGCATTGTGTTGGTGGATGAGTTTTTGTACATCATCAAGGTTTCTCAGACGACCTCTGACATTCCTTTGTATGATTTGTGTATCCATATTTAATGTAAATTGGTGCTGTGTATACGGAAATAGAAATGATGAATTAGATTACAGAGCTCTTGCGAGGTCCTGTAACCGGGGTTTTGCCTTTTTTGGAGCGTTCGAGGGAGCCTCGCCGCTCCTTAGGCGCTTGGTGCGCCGTCGGGATAGGTGTTGTGTCCATTGCCTCTTGTGAGGCGCCGGACACGCGCTCTTGAGAACGAGAAGTTTTTCGAGAGACTCTCACCTCGGAAGGCAAGACCTCTGCGCCCACCAGCCCGGAGGTCGATGGGGCGCCCTGTGGAATTTGGCTGCGCCGGCTTTTGCCAGCGCTGGGAGGCGGCTGGGGAGGTCGAGGCAGCCTCGACTGCGCCTACCTTCGTGGCCGCCATCTGTCCTGCGGGATCGCTGCGTGTAGCGCCGGTTGCCGCAGATAACTGTTGTGGGGGCGGCAACCCAAGCGTAGCCTGGTCTGGTTGCTGGTTAGATGGAGTAGGCTAACCTACTTCCACCCTGGGGGCAGGAGCCAAAGGTAGCTGCTCGCTGCACGCGGGCTGGGTACTTGGCATTGGCCGCTGCGACGCTGCCCCCCGACGCGCCGCATCAGCATAAGGTGTGTTGTGGAAAGGTGAGCACCGTTTACGGGCTTCCTTAAACGAAATATTTTTCCTTGATTTTAAGTGTGATTGTCTCTTTTTCTTTCTTCCAGTTCGGACAGGAGCGTGAGTAGGCTGGATGGTCACCACTGCAGTTCACACAGTGAGGTGTGCCACTGCAGTTGTCGGAGGGGTGGCCCTGGACTCCACACATTGGACAAGTTGTTTGACCACGGCAGCTCTGCGAGCCATGGCCGAACCTCTGACATTGGAAACACCATCTAGGGTTGGGGATATAAGGTCGGACATTTAATCTGATATATCCTGTTTCGACGGTTTCTGGCAGAACGCTGGATGCAAACGTTAAGACAAGATGCTTGGTGGGTATTTCCTTGTTGTCTCGTCTAAGTGTAATTCGTTTTACATTGGTGACATTTTGTTCTTTCCACCCTTGCAGGAGTTCCGCTTCTGTCAAATCTTGGAGGTCTGGTTCTGATACGACTCCGCGAGAGCTATTCATTGATCTGTATGGTGTAACAGAGACTGCTATATTGCCAAATGTCACAAGCCTGCCTAGTTTCTCATACTGATTTTTTCTGAGGGATCTCAAGAAGAAGGTCTCCACTTGCCATTTTAGTCACTTTATAACCTGACCCTAAGGCTTCGGTCAAAGATTTTGCTACTGTGAATGGTGAAATGAATCTCGCTTGTTTTCAGGGTTCTCACTGTGTACTACGTGGTATTTTGGGTAGGTCTCTTTAGTGCGGGTGAAACATGTGCTCAGGTCTTCGGTGCGCCCCCTCTTCTGAGGGTGACGATAAAGCAGGCGGGGAAATGCGGGTGTTCCCAGAGTATTTAACTCTCTCTTCGGCAGCAATGGCGGCCACCACACCCACCACGGAGCCCAACATGGGGACGCTGCAGGACTTAACGCGTAAGGCCGCAGGCGCCAATCGTGCATTGCCACTATAACCTAATATATTTTACCCAAGGGAGGGCACATACACAAGGTTAAACCTAGCCGCCTAGAAAAATTAGGAAGAGACGGAAGAGATGAAAGGACAGTAAAAAGAAAGATAGGAAAGAAAAAAGCGTTGAAGAGGTGGATAGCAAAAGGCGACTGCCGATTTCCCCCGGGTGGGTCAGTGCGGCGGTGCAGTCTACGTGAAGCAGAGGCCAAAGAGGTGTGTTGCCTCCGCCGGGGGTCCTTAAAGGTCCGAACACCCGGCATCGGCTCAACCCCCAGGATCCACCTTTCCCCGGACACGGTTAAGCCGCGCACGGCTGCACGCGGGAGGGTGCGACCCTCGTGTGCTCGGGTTCGTGGTGTCGCAACACACCAAACGCCTGCTGACGCAAACGCCCCTGCGGCGCAAAGCCTAAATTTACACTCAAGCGCATTGTTTTATACATTTATTGTACGCGAAAACTTGTTCGGAACAATTGAGTGAACAGGGGCATCATCGCTTTACGCAATAAAACTTTTAGTACCACATTGCAATAAAGCCTGCAGACAAAGGCGGCAGTCTCGTAATCTTGCCTATAGAATAGTACAAAAATGAGGCCTCCAAACAAGTGAGCAACCACACCGAGACCAGAAAACTTCACTCTAACCCAACTTCAGACTACAGTAATCCTTTGCGAAGCACAATAGCGGCGCGTATCCAAGGACCTAATCACGCATTCTGAATATCGCTTCATGATGCCAAAGAACAATTAAGCAGACCGCCTGTTGCTTCTTCCTAAAATACTTCAGTTTACCGTAGCAGAAATATTTACAGCAACATCCCAGGTCAGCCTATAGTGTCTAAAAACAGCACACCTACCAATTCAGTATTTAAATTCTTAAATCACCACCTGCAAAAAAATTCCCACCACACTTCTATTTTCTATTCAAGATGCGCCCCACTTTCTTGATATTGATGACGGCACTAACACCAACCAAATCCTATGCGACCAGGCTGTTCCAGCCACTTTAGATGTTTCTGCCCTTCACACTAAAATAACCGTGAGTGCTGGAATCGAAGTCGCATCGAAATCCCTCGCAGTCCCGAAGCACACGCTCCTCAAGTTTACCTGTGACCGCCTCAGGTTAGTTCTCTCGCTAAACTATTTCGACTTTGATTCTATTCACTTGCTGCTAACTTCGAGCACCAGCATGGGAACACCACTCGCTCCCACTTATGCCAACATTTTTATAGGACAGCTTTATTCAAGCCTGACAAAATCGTAGCCGATGATATTGCACACGTATCTGCGTTACATTGGCGAGGAATTTATAATATGAGAACACGGCACAAGCAGGTTAACCAACCTAATATGCCATTTCAACCGCTTTCACGCCAGTATTAGGTTCACTTCTCACCAGTCTTATAGTGAAATCAAATTCATCGGAACAACTGTCAACATATGAAATGCAAAACCCAGAAAGACATTTTGCCGGAAGCGTACAGACAGCCAGCAAGATTCAGGCTACAACAGTCATCTGCCGCGACACTGCAAGCAAGTAATTTTTCACGGACGAGCGAAAGGACTAAGAAGAACCTGCAGTGAAGACAAAGATTACGTCCACCGCCTAAATGACCATGAAGTAGCGCCAGCAGAAAGAAACTATCCAAAAGTTCCTCTCGACAGAGCTCATGACGTCTCGTCAAGATTGGAGAGGCAGTCGAAATTAGCTAGCTAAGAAACAACCTACACCATAATCTTAGACCACCATGCTTTAGAACAAAATATTCTGATGCCCGCCCAATCATAACCAACGTCCTTCGAAAATACTACCCAATATTTTAAAGTAACGCGCATATCAGAAAAGCGTTCCCACTAGTAACAAGGGTTAGCTATCCCCACAGCAGATACTTTAAAGACAAGTTAATGCACGCAAATGGCAACCAACATCATTACCCCATAATACAAGAATGTGGTCGCCCCTGATGCAAAACCTGCAGGCACTTCAAAGTGACATGAAAAGTAAAAGCACCGCAAGTAGTTATACATATGAAGTGAAAACTTCCTTTCTTGCACTAGTTCCGGTGTGATTTATATGTCAGTTCGTTTCTTTTGTAAGAAACAATATATTGATGAAGCGGGGCAGTCAATCAATGTCCGATTAAACGGACATCTCGGGAATACAGATAAAAAGCTTCCCAAGGCCGTCGCCAAGCATTTGTAACAACCAGGTCATAACTTTGATAAATTCAAACTCTACAGCCTACAGTCAAATTTCCGTTCTGTTCGACTTAGAAAATACTTAAAATCATACGTCATTCGTAATCAATTCTTTCAATTTATTTCAATGCCCTAAAGGCCTAGAGGGCATTACACAGGGCGGGGTTCATAAACAATCATAGGGTAGTACAAGGTTACAGACACCAAGGAAAATAACAAAATATAATCGGTACAATAGATATCCAGATCTAGATGCCAGTACCAGAACCAGAAAATCCAGATATGGAGCATTTAGAAATCAAAGCAGAAGAGCACTTCAGATGTCATCTTACGATCAAGAAGTATACCATAGAAAATAATAATTTCATGCATATTGACGGGATGAGGGTTACTAAATCTTGATTCGATCCAGATGCATCAGCAATTCGTTCTTAATAAATTACACGTTAGTAAGGTTATCTGTTAATTACGGCAGATCATTTCACTCTTTTACAAGACAAATGGCGGGTTATGATATTTCAACATTCTTGCGAGAATTGGCTGTACTTTCAGGCGATGATCTCTGGGTGAAGAGATATGAGGCGCCGGCAGCATATTCCTTGTTGCAAAATCAGTATTGCTGTAGCACATCGAGCGAGACAATGACAAACGAGAGGTCGTGCGTCCTGTGTCAAGATTAGAGGGTTCAGTCTTTGCTTCGATCCCGTTACACTTTGATAAGACGAATATGTTGATAGAATAAACCTGGCTGTCCTGTTCTGCACAGAATCAAGCTTGCTTGAAAGATCAGCGCTATTTGAATGCCACACTATGGAACCGCATTCTAATGCTGATCTTACTAGAGTTGAGTAGACATGTAGCTTCGTTTCAGTATTGGCCCCCAAGAAACGACGCTTTAAAATACCTAATCTTTTAAAACCATTATTTGTTATATGCAATATACGCACGTTACACGTTCGATTAGACTAGAAGTGCAGACGCATATCCTTAAATGACTGAGTTTTTTAATGAAGTAGCTATTCGAAGGAGTATTAGTGAGCATAGAAAGCGTCATCTGCTTCGTATTGTCGATGTTTATCTCCATTTCCCCCAATTTGCACGCCCTCATATAAGCAGGGTATATCAGCTTGCAGGAGGATTACTTCAAGCGGGTTAGTTATTTCTCTTTATATCACACAGCTGTTATGACTATTGCAACCGATATGCATACACGTTTCAAAGGGAGCTTTAGAATCTATTCGCTATGCTAAATTTCATGCTATAGGCAACATCGCTTAGTGTTGTTTTCATTGGGTTGCTTAGTGTTCTTTTTTGTCTTTTCTTCCCTTCCTTTTTTTCTTTTAATATATTTATTCCATTTTAGTATTTTTTTTTTCACGATCACCATTTTTTGTCGCTTCTTTTATTCTCTCCTCCGAAAAGAAGATAGCTAACTGGCCTGCCGCGGAGACAAGGCCAGCTCACTCGCCTCTGCTCCGCATCCTCCCCTCCCCCCCTCCCCTGCTCCTCATCCAGGGCCCTTCGACGAAAAAACACACGGCCGGCGGACACACAGCCGTGTCACACACACTCTCGACCGTTCTCTCGCCCACCCGCCTTGTTCTCTCTCCCCTTTAGAAGCATCCTACCTATAGACCATTTTTTCATGGGCGCCACGATATTGTGTACACCATGCCGCCATCTATAGGCATTCGACATGCTGGCTTGGGCGAGCGCTTCGTCTTGAACTTCTGGTGCTTTTTTTCACGCTCGCGTGGTCTGTTTAGTGTGACGTGGCGTCTTCTTCGTGGAATACGATTCTGCGAGAAGTCCTCAAGTGCTTTAAGCAAGGATGGCCGTACTTTCTGCTGGCGTTGAGGCGGATGGAGGACGCATCGCGATGTGTGTGCGCGTGTCTGAGCTTACAGTCAGCTTCAGAGATCAATTGTGTATTTCCGAAAATAGCATTCACTAATGTGAACTTATGGCAGTATTCTTTAGCTCTAGGCTGTAGTTTAGGAGATGTGAAACATACGCTGCGATCGTAACAGCGTGGGTACCGCTCTGCTACGGTAGAAGTGCTGCTGTTCTACTTTGAGAAGTGTTCAAACGGTTAGCTGTAAATTGCATTGCGTCACTACTTCGTTCCCACCCATGAATAAAATAGTTTTCGTTAGTAATAACAGCTTACCACATAGTATGAATTACCCTTCTCCAGCAAAGCGACTGTTTATAAACTGCGCGAGCGTCCGAAGCAGTGGTAGATGCAATATAGATAACTTTGCTCTGTATAATGCATGATCCGAGCATGCGACATCAACATTTATAGATCTATAAACGCTGTGCGGCATGACCATGCGAGGTCAAATTGCGGTAGTTCAAATTGCGGCGTTAGCACGTTTTCTCTCTCTCTTGAGAAAGAGGATGGCAACCGAATTTTCTTCTCCGTTTTGTTTGTCAGCATCCTGCAGCTTTCGTATCGTTTTATTTTATCTCTCTGTCCCTGCAGGTGCTCCTGGATCACCGGAGCCTAGAAAGGTTACAGATTTGCTTACCTCTCTCATAAGTCCGACCTGAGCTTTTCTCACAGAATAAATTTCACATTCTCTCTCCTGGATGCGCTTTCAAGCGGCCTTCATGTATGGTAAAAGCTGCTATTCAGGAGCTATATTAGGCCAGTCTATGACGACTCTGGCATAGAGAGATACTCTTAGCCTTTGCATGCATTTTTAAATCTATGTACATATACTGGTAACATAAACGCCTATTTTGGCGATTGTAACATACAAACAGTATTTTAGGGCTTAATATTATGCAGTTTTATAATGAATTACAGTGCAGGTTAACGCGATCGTCTCGTGGCGTCTGTTATAACTAGTCGTCTAAGGCTGAATGGTTAAACGGGTTAAGGGAACCAGGAGGACGTCCATCAGCTGTAACCCGATAAACTCACACTTCGTTTCTACATAGCGATTACCACCTCTGACGTTAATGCCAGGGAATCACGCGTGGGCAAATTTTCAGTTTCTGTCTTAAAGCACCATTAACAATGAACTACTTCTTTTTACAGAAGACCGATGTCTAGTCATGGTAGGATTGAGTAACCATTATCTTGTAAGCAAGGGGCTCGTGTTTTAAAACACAGCCCTTCGCTCTAGCGCGCAACTTAAGTGAGTTTGTAGTGTTGCTGCAGATGCCTTTACGAGAAAAAGCGAGGCAAGGTTCTTGTAGAAAGCTCCCCAGAAATTTCAGATAAAGGTAAACAACGTGGCAAGGGCGGCAGAGGCCGCATTGAACAAGTAAGGCCAGCTGGTTCAATATACTGTATTTATGCAATGATGGAGAAGAGGTTAGGAACTAACGTTAAATTCTTTAATATTATATAGCAGTTGCGTACTTGCGATTGGTGACTGTAATCAAAATCATTTTAAGAAGGGTCGTTCTGACGTGTCGCACTATTTTCGTAACGTGTACGACTCTGGAGACCAGACACCTTCATAAACAGGAAGCAGGAAACCATTCATACTGCAGCATATATTTCCTTCGTCGTGTAATTTCAATGCGCATAGCTCTCTTATACAACGGAATATTTTTATTCGGTTAAGACTTTTGCAATGTGCTGTCTCATTTATGGAACGCATAGTTTCCCCGCGGGAACGCGCGCCGGTACCAAAACTGAAGCAGTTGATCCTGAACGAGGCGGTTGTTGTATGCTTCTGTATAGGGGTGGTCACTGCTTGTTGTATGCAGCGTTGTGAAAGTTCCACCTATGTTTACAGCGCGCCGTGTCGCCACTTGTCACTATTTGATCGCGTTCTCTACGCAATGAAGACTGGTAGATTTCACATCCGTATGGTCAAAGCAACTATGTGAAAGCAATATTTCTTCAACCGCATGGCTTATGGTTCAGGTCAGGTCTGCCAATAGCAGGTACACAAACTCTGGAACTGTACGAGGCCTAACCAATTAGGATCAGTGCGATCAACGTTGACTAAAACTGTGTTTGCGACTCGCGAAGGCTGAATCTTGTGTATCCAAAAATGAATCACCATTTTTGAACCATCACTCGCCGTTCACAGGGAACGTAACTTATCGCGACAGCAGTGTCTCACTTGAAACTCCACCTCACGGTTATTGACTTCTAGTTGTTGTCGTCTGCCATTATTTGCCACCAAGATCTCCGTTTACAACTCATTTATCTTAAACCAGAATGTTCCCTAAAACTGAAGAGAACGGAAGTTATGCGGTTTTGTTGAAAATGTTTTTGTCAAAAATGTACACAACTCTCCACGCAGCTGTTTTACAGACATGGCCGACGTGCATGTGAAGAGAAGCATCTGCACTTTTATTAAAACATTCGTAGAACTGGAAAAATTTCAGGAGTTTGCATTTCAAGGTATGTGCTTTAGTCAAGACGAATCAGTGAAGTTCAATATTGAGCAGTGGTATAGCATAATGATGTTTTTCTTTTTCTTAGTTAAAGCCTTGCATGAGCTTTATCAAAATGCACTGCGTATACAGAACGGACAAAATTTGATTTGAGAGAGGTAAACAGCCTGAAGCATTGTATGTCATTTCTTCTGTGGCATATACACGCTAAACACGTTCACATCCTTAAGGGTGCCTTCTTGTCGAGTGGGGAACACACCTACCATTAGTGTATAACAAAAATTTATAGAGGACGACCACAGGTATTTAACTAGAGGTGCGATAACAAAAGCGATACTAGGAAACAATGTAATCGTTCTGACAGCCTTCGGCACACAGAAATATCCGACAGAAAACTTTCACGCGGATGGATATGAAACTCTTCTTTAGAATGTTTCTGTGCGCTCAAGGCTATGAGAAAGATTGCAGAATTTTCAACTATGCTTTTGTCATCACGCGTCTAGTTATAGCTCCGTTGTTGTCCACTGAATTTCGTTAAGGTCCTAAAGTACTGGTGTTACGCGTGCGACAAGAAAACACCCTTAAAGGTGTAAACGTTTTTGCAGTGCACGTAAAGACATGCATGTGCCTTATATAGCAAATATAAATGAACGTGTGGTAAGCATTGAATAATTTATTCGGCATCTGTGTCAAGTAGCTTCTTCATCAAACAATTGTCCCGACATAAAGTTCAACCAGTGACTAGCCGCATTTACGCGGTATTCTACACCAAACCTTGCTGGGAAATAGCTGCACTTAGTAATGCTCGAACAAGCCTGCGTCGAGGAATGCAGAGCAAAGTTGAACACCTGTGTAGTTTTTGACAGATTTTGAGGACGAATACACCATAACTATCGCTAGCCTTACAGTTCCTGCTAAGAGGGCCTGCAATGGCGGTGACCGTATTATCTTCTGCAATTCAGGCACGAGCAAAAAGCGAATAAGCAAGAACAAGTTAGTGCGTATTCGTTTTTTTCTCTAGCAAATAGGAAATTACTAATAGCACATTTGTGCGAGAAAAGCTATTATTCACGTATGGCAGAAACAATGCATTAATAACTTTGCAAACTTCAGCAACTGTGGTCCTTTCTGAGACTGAAAGAACAGACCTTATTACATTCGTGTTGTTACGATAGCCTTCGCGAAAAATTATTACTAGAAAACTCAAGAATGTATTCACGTAGGGAGATTTTAGTGGGTGTACAAACACGCATATATTTGAAGAAGGTTTCCTTTTTGTCTACTAAATGTGGGAAAAAATGATGCGCTGTGCGACCTAACGCTTTTGCCTTGTGAAATAAACTGCAGATCAGGGCGATTTAGGTGCTAGGAGACAGCCAGAGCACACATAGTTCAGGTACATTTAATTTACGAATAGTTTTGCGCCACCCAATCTGTAATTGAATGATTTCCTTTTGTAAGCAGTGCAAGTAGAAGCATCTGGCCTTTCGTCCTGCAAACGTAATCTCGGACAATCACTTTCACCGATACTATTGGCTTTGCGTGAAAGAGTGCTCAACAGGCCAATCAGATCATCCGGTTTTGCTCATGGGGTCCAATTAGCGCGCACTAAATGTCATAAGGCGAAAGCGATTACGTACCCTGTGTCGAGTTTTTTGTTTTATTTTCACGCTAGATGGACACGGAACAGTGCAGTGTGCCTGCGAATGGAGTTGACAGCCTAATGAAAAGAGCCCCCTTGCTACGTTACACAGACTCTATGGGTGCCCTTGGAACCTTACGTAAGTTTCTCTTCATACCCCGAAAGTACTAGGCAAATGCAAAGGGTGATGAAATAATACTTACTTGAAATTCCTGCAACGAATATCTTTACACTGAAGATTTTCTTTACTGCTATTGAAAGAATGCTGGTCGTCTCTTTTCTTTTTTTTGCAAAGTGTATTTCCTTCCTACTAGTTCTAGCTTTACACCACACTAAGTTATGACATCATAAAAATTTTAAATCTAAATTCACAAGAGAAAAAATTGGCTGGTGCTTAGCTAAGGTTAAGCCTGTATATCTCGAAGGGAAAAGGTTCTTTGATGCTTATGGTTTGGCATATGGTTATGCTTTATCTTTTAGTCTATGGATATGCTTACGGTTTAAGTTATGGATATGCTTATGGTTTAAGTTATGAATATGCTTACGGTTTAGCTTATGGTTAAGCTTTATGATTTAGCCTATGGTTATGCTTACAGTTTAACTTGTGGATATGCTTTGGTTAGCTTATGGTTAGGCTATACGTGTGCCTTGTGTAGTTATGCAAATTGCTTATCACTGATATATGCCATAAGTTATGCAGGATTATTAAACTTCTTTATTCATCATTGTTGGGCACATTGTCCTGTGATTTCTGTACAGCCATAAGCACAGCTCTCTGTATCGTTAGTATCAGTCTCTTGTCCTTCCATGTTAAATGCGCACGCCTATTCTCTGGCAAGCTGTTCGACAGTCGGCCTTCTTGATAAACACGCGCTCGCGGCGAACGTCAAACGATGGCGCATAGCACGCGACAGTGGCCATCTGCGCCGCGCGTGACGTCACCTGCGGCAGCGGCGAAAGGTCAGGCGTGGAGCCGGCGGCGGCCACCTGCGCCGACTCCGAACACGCTTACGGAGCCATTTCCGACATACGCCGGCTCGCGCGAAGCGCGGTGTTGACTAGCGTAGTGAAGCTTTTCGCTTGAAAAATCTGTGCTACTAAACGGCAACTCTTAAGGCGCCGCCATATGTCACTCAAGTTCGCAACACTAACCCCCGTATTCAGAAATGAAAATTAGGTTGAAGCCTACGCTTGACTTGATCTAAGTGGCACCTATCACGAACGCGCCGAAGGAAACGCAGGGAGCCCCTTTGCGCACGCTAACGCCAGGCGTCATCTAAATAAAGTCAAGCACGAGCTTCGACTTAAGTTGCATTTCTGAACACGGGGGTGAATATTCCCAGGTGTCCTTAGCTATTCTCTAAGAGAGGTCAAGACAAAAGCCTTGTACAGCCTACTGTCATAAGCCTTAATCCACGTTGGTCCGCTTTCTTCCACCGTAATAGACCTGAATTCACATTATTCTATATTAATACACCCTAATTCACCTTCATATCTTCCTCATCTACCCAACTCCACGTTAATCATCCTTCATCCACCTTAATGCCCAATGTTTGACATTAATGCACCCTAATTCACCTTTAGCCCCGTTAGTTCACCTCAATCTACTTCAATCAATCGGAATGCACCTCAGTACATTCGCTAATCAATCCTTAATTATTTCTAATAATCGTTAATTTGTACATGGCTGGACATTGGTTCACACCTGGCCTTCCTTGGGTCACGTGATACTTTCTGTACTTCATCACGCGACCTTGAAACAGAATTCATGCTTTCGTCTTAAAAATATGATTCAAGAACAATCATTTACGAGTTGCACTTACGTACGGACAATGGGCAAAGCTAGGTAGGGCTATCGACGAGATATCGGTAGAGTCCCATGTCGTAGAAAATCTAGCATCACCGTCACGCGTTCCTCGTCCGCCATCTTTTCGGCAAAAATCACTCCAAACCATGCAAACCCAATCACGCTTACCCAACTACGCACACCTTCCGTCTAGCGCTAAGAAAGTACTGAAGTAATTGAATTTCTCAATGTAAAATATGGTAAAAAAATTGTAAAGTACGACTTACACATAAGCTACGGACATGACAGCGTGGAATTGTAAATTGAATGTATGAGAAAACAATTTTCCTACGCGAAAAATTAAACACAATCCCCTCTTCCAGCATTTCTACCATAGATAGACCGGCAACGACGTCCAAAATTTCCGCGCGCAGGGGGCGCAAATCTCTGACGTCACGGAGTGGCGCGCCTGTTTCCTTGCAACACCTCCAGATGGCGCTCTACTCAACCGCGTCCCGGCCCATGCAAGAGGCCGCGTTTCTACAGAAATCTCGCCTTCGCGCATAGCATTCGGCGTCAGCGTTTGCCGGTAAACATTAGGGTTACATATGCTGCAGCTGACGGCAAGCGTGAGAAGCAGTCGGATATTTTTCAATGCTACCGCGTTCCACACCTAAAGCCAAAGTCTAGGCGACTTCCAAATTCATTTTTTTTTTCAGGAACGCCGCAAGGCCTTTAACATACAATTTGATCTCATTTTTATAGCGCGTTAAAGGATGCGATTGCAGGCGCCTTAACTGGATCGCGCCACCGTACTAAAGGAGGCGCCGTATCACGCTGATTGCGCGTCTCGTCTGAACTGTATCTCGTCGTCGGCGCCTGCGCACCGGTGCAACGTAGCAATATGGCGGCGGCTTTGCAGCTGCTGATTTCAATGCATTCGCGCTATGAGAAGCTTTTTTCCTGCGCGGTAGCTTAGTGCCTAAGGCGTTCCTTTGTGGCGCTAAAACCGAACAGAAGCCATTGGTGTCGCAGGCTGCATCCGTTCGTGGTTTCAGAAAAGCTGGTCAACTAGTCACAGAACGAGTAACTAAAAGAAATTACTTAAATGGGGTAGCTGGTCTTTCATGGGACGTTAGCCTTAGTATAGTAGTTCAGCGTAGGCATCGTCACGCCGGTATACAGAAATGGCGACCGCCTGTGTGGTCGAGGTGCCGAAAAGGTATTGTGGCAGGTTAGACTTTGCAATGTGTCGGTCAGTATTTAATAAAAGAAGGAAAGAAGAAAAGAGTGAAAATGAGAAAAAAAAATACAACGGAGGAAAAAAAAGAAAGGGTGACGGCAGAAATATCTGGCAGGGGGCAGGTGTACATGGGAAAGGAGCTGGTATGTTTGATATCCGAGCAATAGCTTGGAAGAGAACATGAAATCGAGTGGTACGGGAGAAGCAAAGAAGAACTGGAAACGGAGGAATAGCTGACATTACGAATCGAGGTTAGCTGATGGAAAAATTTGTTTTATGCATTTAGTGACCTGAGGCTTGCAGGTTCGCGTTAAAGCTTCTAGCGATTCTAAGTTGCCATGCACAAAATTGATTCCTATCGAGTGTAGACATTTAAACTTGTGTATGATGTATAATTCCATTTATTTACTCTCACGAGGGGAACAGAAATTAGTTTACGATTCATATAGCCTTGCTATGTGGACTGTATGGACATGTTTACTTAAGTGGTTGGCTACTTCCTAATGTAAATTTCGAGGCATTTGTTTCCGTGACAATGTGCGATGGCAGATTATTCCACTCTATCGCGATGCAAGGAATAAGTGACTAACTAAATGCCAGGGAACGACACATGATGCATTTGGGTTTGCAAGAATGATCCCGACGCGAAAAAAATGGCTGAGGGTTCAAACATCACTCGTTATGAAGAGATACGTGATAGTAAAGCTTAAGGAATAGTGTTAAACGCAATATATTACGATGAACGGACAAGGCTTCAAGCTTGGCGCGGATTTTTAAGGCTGATAGCCTGGTTCGCGGTGAATAATCTGTAAAGATGACGCATACAGCACCGTTTTACCGGGATTGTAAGTCAGTTATAAGGTATGTCTTATAACTGACCCCCATATGGCTGACGGTTACTCTACTTTAGGGCGTATTAGTGTTGTGTATATCAATTTGCTTAAGTGTATGGGATCATGTTTGAGGTTACGTTTAAAAACCAAGCGAACGGTTTGCAGATGTGAGGCTATGGTCCATGTGATTATTCCACGCAAAGTTAGGGGTTAGGTGTACGCCAAGATGTTTGTATATGCATTGTGTTTTAGAATTGGTACATTCAAGACAGTAATCTAAGTTGCTTGATCTGGAGGTGAAATTTAAAGCTAGCTTGTTAAGGTAATTGATTATGTTTGCATTTTGAGCACCTGATGTTGCCACAGGCACCGGATGTTGGCTTCGTCGTTGTCCTTAATTTAGCACGTACAAGGATTACTTTGAAGTTAGTGTTGCGTCCTTAGGATACATTGTGCGGGTCGGGAAAGACCATAACTTTCTTGTTGCTAGTTAGAATTGGGCTTGCAAGCTGTAGTCACGGCTTTTGCAGGGTGTATCCGGTCACAACGAAGCAAGTCTAAAAGATATGTTGTAATGGGGATCAGCACAGAGCAAGAACTCGCTAGAAGTTAGCAAGAACTGGACTCGTAACGCAAGTTACGCGCAGAAAGATGATGTCGGGCAGATGCGTCCATCACCCAGAAAGTTGTTTATTTAAATTTACATCACAGGCTCTGGTCAGAGCATTCAGTGATGGGGGATTATAGAATAAAATACGTGATGAGCATGAGCAAGAACGAAGAAAAGTAACAGTAAGCAGACCAAAAGAATGCATCATTATACAGTCTCAGTTTGTAAAATGTCTGTATAAGTGCTCATAGAAATGTTCGCGGTTAGTGATTGAAACAATGGCATCTGGAAGATCGTTCCGAAGCGCGATGGCTTGTGGGAAAAAGGAAGACTTGAAAGCTTTAGTTTTACCAAATATGCGTTTGATGCTGAGGTGATTATGAAGGTGCCTGGATGTACGCAATGGTTTTTCAAGTGGCAGTGGAGATGGCGTTACGCTGTGAATATATTTGTGTATTAAGCATAATAGAGCAACAGAACGACGAACACCTAATGTCTGGAGTGGAATGCCTAGCTTAATTTTTGTTATACTGGAATGGCGGTTATAGTTACATGAAATGAATCGAGCGGCTATATTTTGTACGGCTCCTAGCATTGAGATTAGAAGCTCTTGATGAGGTGACCAGAAGTATGAAGCAAATTCAAGCTGTGGGCGGACGAAGGTTAAATATGCCAATTTGCGTGCATGAGCTGAGCAATGAGGCAAATTTCGACGTAAGTAACCCCGCGTTTGCGACGCATTAGCACATATGTTGGTGATATGAAATTTACATTGTGCCTAATGGGCGTCGGGTATTCCCGCATGATTCGTTGTAGATTCCATCATCATCGCGGCGTCTCGCTCGCGTTTAAGAATGCACATCTCTGTTCGCGTCGTCCGTGCACGTTGATTACAAAAGGTTTAAATACAACGTAGACGAGATATATAACGGGCGAGAAAGTTCTAGAATGTTCTGATACATGCATGCGCATCATGCGCTGAGCAGTAACTTCACATTTGCTAACGGTTGAAAGACGTTCAAAGTAAAGAGATATAGAAGTACCCGCGTCAATATGCATAAAACGTGTATCTTGCTTTCATGTCATTGCTCGCGCGGATGCGTTTGTCACATCACACTAAGATTTTACACCTATGACTTGATAGCAAGCCGAGTCAAAACATGCGACTTCGTAGGGTGTGAGAACGACTTTTTAAAACAAACAGAGGTTCTTCCATATTAAACAACAGAAACTAAAATTTTGTAGAGGGAGAACATCATATAGTGAAGCACCAAATCATTTGAACTTGAACTTAACAGTCTTATTAATGTCATCACTTAGTTTATGGTGCCGAAGAAAGGTATTCCGTGAGAATACAAGAGCCAACGAGATAACCAGAATATTCAATGCATTGAACAAAATTTGAATGAAATAAATTTTGCTATACCTAAGATGATCATTTTTTTAGAATACCTACAATGATTGTCTGCCGAAAACAACAGGGCTGAAGAACCTCAAATAATGGCAGAGATTACTTTTCCGTTGACAAAGAAACATTCCTTGCTTTTTAAACGGATGCCAATAAAAAGAGTTTTGTTCTACTCACACAGCAGAAACATTAAAAGTATGGGCAATCAAAGCTTGTCTTCTAGTACACCGTCAAAACGCTTGCACAAGATACTTCTCTAACCAAACGAAGTGTCAAGGAACTTCTGCGGACATTTAAGCATTCTAGTTGCACAAAACACATACTTATCAGCCCATTGGGGATGGTCTTGACATGAGCTTGCTAAAGCTTCGTTCACGAACAATGTAGTCCTACATACAGTGAGCGCTGGCGAGGGCCTGCAGTGTACTTTGGCATTCAAGCTCGACAAGTACTTCTGGCGAGGACGTCTTGTCTCCTAATTTCTTAAACCAACATTTTACTCAGCCGTCTAAATGTCAAAAGAAGTCGGTCTCTGCACACGATGCATTAGTTGTTCACTCGTGTGAAAAATATCAGTGTTGTTTCCCTGGACGGCTTCACTCACTTTAAAACAGCTACCAGCGAAACAGAAAGGACGCGCACACAAGGAAAAGGCATTAGACGCGGACGGACGCTGGACTTTCAACTGTACTTTATTGAAACCTACATCGCCGCACATAACCTCCGACGCATGCGCATCTTCAACTCCTTCCAAGACATGTGCGAAGATAACATCTCGAATATCCATTACTGTGTGAAAACAGCCGACGCATGCGCAACTTCTAGTCCTCCCAAGACCTGCGCATGAATGTCAGTTTTTTATTAATAACATTTTACCTACTCGATAGGTAAGCGCCTATCGAGGCTTATATAGGCTTACCTATTGAGTAGGCAAAACATGATTGATCAAAAACTCACATTCATACACAGGTCTTGGGAGGAGTAGAAGTTCGCATGCGTCGGCTGTTTTCACACGGTAACGTATCTCCGAAATGTGATCTTTGCGCATGTCTTTCGAGGTGTTGAAGATGCGCATGCGTCGGAGGTTATGTGCGGCGATGTAGATTTCAATAAAGTACAGCTGAAAGTCCAGCGTCCGTCCATATTTAACGCCTTTTCCTTGTGTGCGCGTACTTTGTGTTTCGCTGGTACCCTTTTTCAAGTTCATCATGCAGCAACCGGCCCAAGAGCTTGCGCTAATTCACTCTCACGTTGTTATGCAAATGCCACGGGCGATTTATCTAACTCGCGCACTAGACAGAATATCGCGGCTGCACATCCCTATGTGTTACGAGGTGTGTAAGCAGTTGAACTTCGTCACCAAATGAATCTCCACATAAGTAGCACGTATTACTGTGCCACAGATGCTCATCGAGTGTTTCTTTCTCTGCGAAAATAAATCCACCCTGCGTACACTCATATGGCGTTTTATCTCCGTGCTTCCTTTGTCGGTGACATATCTCGCAAACGAAAGCTTTATCACTACTGTGCCAGTAGAGTTTGAATGGTTTCCAGCATGTTTGACAGACACGGGGTTTTCCGTCTGTGTGAGTCTGCTGGTGTCTACGGAGACTCGCCAACCGCGTGAATGATTTAGGACATGTTTTGCAAATGTAGGGTTTCTCGCCTTTATGCGTGCGCATATGGTTACCTAGGTGGACAGACTGCCGGAACGATTTATCACATATTTTGCAAATGTAGGGTTTCTCACCTGTATGCGTGCGCATGTGGTTATCTAGATGACTAGACTGCCGGAACGATTGATCACATACTTTGCAAACGTAGGGTTTCTCACCTGTATGCGTGCGGATATGGTTACCTAGGTGGACAGACTGCCGGAACGATTTATCACATATATTGCAAACGTAGGGTTTCTCGCCTGTATGTGTGCGGATATGGTTACCTAGGTGGACAGACTGCCGGAACGATTTATCACAGATATTGCAAACGTAGGGTTTCTCGCCTGTATGCGTGCACATATGGTTATCTAGGTGGACAGACTGCCGGAACGATTGATCACATATGAAAATGTAGGGTTTCATGCATGTATGTGTGCGGCAATGTGCAGCGAGATTAGCAGCCTGGCCGGACGATTTGCCACAAGATTCGTATTTGTGTGGTTTGCCTGTTCTATTCCGGCAATGTTTTACGAATTTCGAATCCTTGACATAGGTTACATCGCTTGTTTTGCAAGTGGGGGCTGTATCACCCGTGCGTTCGTTGGCGTGCCCATGTAAGGCATCCTGTCCGCTCGAAACATTGCCACAGACACCGGACAACTCTTGCTCTTCCTTTCCTCCGCTTCCTGTAGAATTCCTGCAAGCAGACGGTCAATGGGGTTCAATATGGGTGACTCTCGTTACGGGACGACAAAAATACATTTTTGCCAATTGAGAATTCGACACACTAAATCGCGCCTTTGTACCAAGGCTATTTGCGCAATCTGAGCGCTAACTTGCAGGCAGAGGTCCAGACACGTGCCCTCGGAAGGGAGAAGTTTGGCACTGAAACAGGTCGTGTTGCCTGAGATAAAACACATTGGCTATTTTATAGGACCCTTTCTACGTGAGGAGGGGAAACATAATTGGAAATGCTTCAAAGGTGTACTATAGTACTCACGTTATCTCTGTCAAATGCAGGGGGGGGGGGGGGGAGGGAGCTGACTCCTCGTCGGACATATGTCAATACACTCATATCAAATAGATATCGAATAATACAAAATATTTCAGAGTTTTCAAGCACAATGGCTAAAATCTGCTCCCGGAGAGTTTCATCATCATCATCATCATCATCATCATTTATTATTCCCTTAAGGGCCCCATGTGGGGTATTACATAAGGGGGAGGCAAAAGAATAATACAAACATCGAATGAATAGTCATGTACAAAGGAAAAAAGGCAACAACTGAAAATACGCTAAAAAGAACAGGTTTTTGCATAATTAGTTGCAAATATGGGTGGTTAGTGACTCAAAATTTCGAAGGGTTTCGCTCTACAACAATGGATTCCGGGAGCGAGTTACATTGTTCTATTGCAGAGGGAAGGAAGGATTTGTTAAAAGCGTTTGTAGAACCATGAAGGCGTTGGATACATAAAGAATTGAATAGACGATGTGATGAGCGAATGGGTGGAAATAAATGTGAGGAACGAAGGTCAGGAAAGTTATAGTACAATTTATGGCATAGGCAGACTTGCGAAATTATGCGTCTTGATGCTAAAAGGGGTAGACCAATTAATAACTTTGAGTTAGTAACGCTGATAGTCTTGTCATAATTCGATAAGATAAAGCGGGAAGCACGATGTTGAGTAGCTTCTAAAGTGTCAATCAAGTACCTTTGATGTGGATTCCAAATTGTAGACGCGTATTGTAATTTGGTACGGATGAAAATTTCATATGCTAGTTTACGAATCGACGGAGGAGACAAGGATAGGGATCTTTTAATATAGTTAAGGGATCTTGAAGCATCGGCTGTTATTTGTTGGATGTGGTTCGACCAATTTAGTTTGTTAGTGCGGATAACGCCAAGATCGCGGCAACTGTTGACCTCAGATCCTTTAAAGATCCTATTGCAGAAATATACAACAACGCTTATGGCAATCTTCGTCAATGTAACATAAGACACCTGTATTTTTTTTCTCTTGATTTTTTGGCCACAAGATGTTTTGTGCGTTAATTTCATGAAGTTCGCATGCGAGGGGTTTCGGCATTGTTGGCGCGCCATCGTTGCTACCGCATAGGGCCAGAAATGCAAAAACAAACAAGTATAGCCAGAATAGGACACATGCAGAAGTGCCTCGTTTATGCGTTCTTTCCTGCCTGTTTTTTTTTTTTTTCAAATTACTGCCCTATATGCACTGGATGAACAATGTTTGGTATATTGTTGTTGATATGCTATTTATTTGTTTGCTTTTGTATATGCTTGTGATTGTTCACGTGACTAATAGAATGTTGTGGAGTGCTTGGCCCGTATCTAGACCAGTTTACGTACCTAATTTTTACACTGTAAATATTTAATAATTAGGTAAATAAGTAAGTAAATAATTACAGGAACAGGAATACCTGGCCACAGCAGCATTTTCGGAGAACCGGTATAGGCTGAAGAAAAGAGGTATACAACGCCTTCCGTATGTATTCAAAATGATTGATGGTATTTGATTCAAGCATTCAAATTCCAGCAGCTGTATCAATCACAATTTTCATCTGGGTCGTCAACATGGAAAAAGTTTGAAATCACTAAGTTACAAAAAAAAGAAACAAAATGTGCTAAGTTACGTACACTAAAAAATATACCGCAGATATATTAGCAGCACCTCTTAGAGGATGCTAAGGGGACTGTCCTTTGTATCCATTTCCAGTTTGCGTGAAGTGTGTGTTCGCCTGGACATCCAAAGGATCTGCTCAAGAGATTTCAGAGCACTGTGTAAGACATCAATTTTGTGCGCTTCATATGTGTTAGTAGGTGCAGTTTAGAGAATCGTGGCGCTGTATTTTTGGCTTAATTGTTTCTGTATTTTTCTTAGGAATGTGTCACAAATCGAAAACGCAGCTCCTTCAGTTACAATATATTCAAATTTTTTTTAATGCCAGCAACTTCATTGTTGGCGCACTGTGTTCTTGAGCAGTTTGATTTCTCATTTCCCATGCACTTCGATCCTGAGCTAAAGCTTCCTGTTTGCGCCAGTGCCATATTGTTTGAACTGCCGATGACGCTTGGCATTTCAGGCAACAACGCTTCCCTCCATCGCAAAAGTTCGTCAGTTCAACTATAATATAACCATAGCCAGCTTTCCGTGTCATCTGAGGGAGTTGATCCAACGAAAGGAATTCATACAAGAGTATGGCTTACCAAGCGTCATTTCCAAAAATGCCGGAAGGTTCCTCCATGCGCGCATAGCTTGTGCTGGCCACTGCATTGTAGACGCCGCCACTGCTGCTGTAAACCAGAAGTGTGGAATTTGTGCTTCCGGTTTCTGTGCTGTGTGTATGCCCTGAAAGCAGAGGTCCCGATTTACCATTGTGCGGCAACGAGGCTGGAGCATTCGTTGATAGGAACGCGCAGGAAGCAAGAGGAAACCCTGACAGCACTGCGGCCGTCTGAAGTGGTGCTCTGAGTTCAAGCAACAGAAGTGGGAAGCCACAACGTGATTCCAATAAAAAGACCCACGTGTCTTTCGAGAGTGGTTCAATGCTAAATTCCTTCGTCTTTTCTGCCTAGAGTGGAACTTGGTTTTCATTGAAATGTCTCATTTTTGTTCTCTCGTTTCTTGTCATGCTTTGATAATGCTTGTGCTCTGTGGTAAGCGACTCAGCGTCAGACGCCGGTGCTGCATGTCATACAAGAAAATGAAATATGCAAATGCATGTATTAAATGATCGCTGCAAACTAGTTTGCTGCAGTTATTGTAAAATAAAGTGAACTTTCCATCTTTTACCTTTAAAATCGCTGGAACAAAATCGGGCTTACGGAAAAATCTGTTAACCCTGAAAAGTGCTGAATCATTCACGAAAGAGAAAATTGCCATTTGTTATGATGAAACCTGGAACCGTATGGTACAGCGAAACCTGAGCATCTTGAAAATTTTATGGGTGATTCTCATGTCAGCGCAGAGGCAAAGGTAATACTTTAACTTGAAATAGCGAGCTTTTGCTCTTCGATTACATTTACATTGACTTTAGGAGAGCAAGGTGATTAACGCGCGAGCGGATTCCAGGTGGCTTGGTTTTCAGAGGGTAAGGGCGGTTATACTCCGGGCTTGCAGCAGGAGCTTCGACTCAACTCTTATGTCGTCACAGTATATTGAATGAGCCAAATAATGTTTAGCAATAAAATGACTTAGGGAAAGCAAGAAAAGCCAGCGGCGATGCTGTTTAGCTTTGGTGGCACGGTAAAAGTCCTGTGGTGGCCAAAATGAATTGAGAGTCCTCCACTACGGCGTGCCTCATAATCAGACTGTGGTTTTGGCACGTAACAGACCACAATTCATTTATTCATGCTGTTTAAATGTGTCGTGGGCGATAGCAAACGTGAGCTTCCTCAATCTCCGTGAAGGGGAGTCCTGGTATACTAGCGGCGGAAAACCTTCCCGCACCTACCGGAGACGGTCGATGGCGCACCAGCCGGGTGGCACTGCGTGTTCCATTCGTCAACACCGGTGGTCTCAGGAATTCTGCAACACAACACATGGTCTCATGAACACCGGTGCAACAGTGATTAAACGAAGATTGTAGCTGAAGCCAATGTTTCGACTAGGGTATACATCAGGAGAAGCTCCCTTGTGGAAACGTCTGCCTCCAAATTCCTTCAGGCACGCAGGCATATTGCACTGAAACAAAATGCCGCGAGCTTCGAGATTGGAATGAAAGATTTATTGTGCCGATATACACGCAGTCTTCGCGGAGGGGCGAAGCTATTACGTCTATAGTATATTAGAACAATAACAAAAGCAAGGCTAGTTGTATTTAGACAGTGTATACTCCAATAAATGCTCACTTATTTACTGAACACAACTTGTACCACGTGCCCAATCACACGCATAAAACGTAACCTAATGACCTGTAACATGCATGGCCGAAAGATGGTGTGATGGGGAGGACGGGCAAAAGAGGCTATAGGTGCTCCCAAGGCAAACGTTCCCAGATGCCGCTTCCCTTAACACCTGGTTTCCAAAGCAGAGTACAGGGTAGCAGGAAGCTATTGGGTATTAATGCACAAGACTTTTCGGCCCGCCATCTCGTGGCCACACCTTCCCCCCCCCCCCCCCCACGCGCGGAAGCTCACGTGACTTCCGAAAGTCTGCCTGGGCCGCATATGTGCTGTGACAATTAGGATAGAACGTTGGTGGCGATGATGCAAGCAGGCCTCGAGAGTTCGTATCATAATGTTTCCCAGAATATCCCATAGAAAGAAATCTGGCACCACCGTCTATGCCAGTTTCCTGACAGGCATCGTGCTGCCATGGTAATGCCGAGATATGGGTGTCCGAGGCATGGTCTCTAAAGTGGCATGGCTCGAAACATGGTGGTGACTTGTAAGCACAAATTTATTAAAACGAAATATTCGTAAAATGTTTTCACTGGCTGGCACAACACCTTCTGCTAAAGTTTACTCGCCTACAGTAGGTTAGCATACGCTAGCAAAATGTTGCACTGATTACGCAAATCATGTCCGTTCTCCAACTTCAGGGGCTTGCAGGCACCATATGCATTTCATATAATTGTATTCGAAGCAGAAGCCCTCATGACTGAATATAAAAACAATTGTAACAATAAAGAAAAAACAGTTCTTTACGTACGATTGCAGTGCTGGCCACTCGCACCCTCGATGTGTCCTGGCTCTGTGAGAGCGATGCCGGTCCTAAGTCTCCACATTCAGCTTTCCCATGCGTGCAACACTAAGGGGCAGTGGAGGAGATTTTCTACGTAATGTACCAAAAACCGACGTAGCTCCTGTATTTGCAAGCAATAGAGAACGCTATGTTATAGCGCCTACTGCGAATTGTGTCCCGCTAAGATAGTTCATTTACACAACACACGCATACGGGAGCACTAGCCAACGCAGGTGCTCTTAGGCTGTACATATTCCGTGGCTGTGTACCCGAAGGTATAAACTGTATGATTTATATCGGACAGTCGTGTCAAGACAGCGGCCTTTGCTGAAGGTGCACGGGAACCCTCTTTCCATTCGGTGAGCGAACTGCAGCAATGTGTACTGATTGACGTTTGCCGCAGGAAAGCCAAATAATATTCCTCGGCACGCAGCAATTAGCCAAGAATGTAACATTGGATATAGATCCCTAACCTGCAACTTAAGATGCTATTTGCAATGTTGCACCGATGATCTCATAACTTCTCGAAACAACGCAGTGGCGCATGCTATTTAGCGATTCTTCATGCCGGAATCATGCGCACCAATCTATAGAAATCTTGGAAACAGAAGCTTCATTTGTCAACGCGTCCCGATCGACCTGCCAAGGCTAGTTCTGCCGCTCTATGGGAGGCTTATTTTTTCATTGCGATAGCAAGTATGGGGACTCTCCAGACGCAGTTGTGCCGCTGACGTCACCGTGATATTCCGTATAAACTCCAAGGTGCATAACGCCATCTCCAGTCCCCGAACACTGTATGTGCGAGTGAAAGCGTGCGTGCATTTTACAGGCCACGCACGTCCTTGAAATCAGACCAACGCCTTCAGCGCCAGAATAATGGACGCGTAAGCCTTTGAGGAATTCTCGTACAGGGCACACCTGCGCAGTTTTATAATATTCGGCGAACATCCTCCGGAGTGCTAATGAGCGCTGTTTGACTGAGTGAATCAGTGAAACAATCGAGAACGCGTAGGCGAATGCGCAAGGGATTGCCCAGAGCAAGTGTCCTCCGTGAGGCTGTCCTTTTAGCATTTATTTCTTGCCCTCTCAGAGGAAAGAAGGAAGAAAGCGCGAGATGGGATCAAATTGGGTGGTCTGGGATAGCCAATGTGCGGCCTGTTTTTCACATTCATTGCAACTTGCCGTCTTATAGGTACAAGAGTCGCATGTGCGGTGGGTCTAGCGTTCGACCTACCACAGTTACATACCAAGCAAAGCGAGAACCGCCTCAATGACACGCGGAAGTACGGCAGGATACATTTAAATGAAATTGTATGACGAGATCATCAACTATAGGGAAGGGCTATTTACCACAAAAGAAATGTAGGATAGCGCAATAGATTCCTTGGCATTTTGATATATTTCATTTTGTCTATTGATTATGTATGCTGTAGTGTGGGAGTATGGATTAATTTCGACGGCTTGGCTTTCTACCTCCGTACCCACGCTACATTGTCTCGGTAAACTGAGACATCCTCTCTTTTATTTTATGCGCATTCTTTTAAATGAGCATCTTGCTGCTCATAATCTTGATATGTACTATAAGGGGGAGTGAGTAACCACGTAACCAACCTTAAAGTTTGCCTTGACGTGTCACAGGAGTGCAACATGCTGCCTAACCTTTTTTACTCTGTCCGTGTCGAGTCGCCGTCTTGCAACTATTAGGTATGCCAACCCAAACGCCACCGGCGGAATGCTCCAAAGTGCTGATGTAGTCGTAGTTCCAGGCATCAATGCTAGCACGCCACCGAAAAATGAGTACAAGCATAATTTTTCCATGGGGAGCCTTCCCTGTCGTCTTCGGCAGAGAGTTCGAGGGTTTGAATTGTCTCTATATTGATTACATGTGATTTTTATGGCATGATTAGCGGCAGCGATGTGGCAGCGACGTGGAATACGACGACACATTCTGTACAATTACAACGCGACCTTGAAACAGATCTAATGCTTTCGCCTTAAAAGTGTCCGATCACAGGTGCAATGCACAGCATGAGTGTAGCTGAAACGTGACGTCCTACTGCAATTTTTCACAAATGTTAAAAGGTACCCTAGAAATACTATGACTTTCCACTTCTTTATCGTTGTAGTGCAAAGTCACCCAAGCTTGCTCTATTAGAAGCAGTTTGGAGCCCTGTAATCTAACTTTAAGTGGTAAAAGAACGCTCACATAAAACCAGAAGTGGGCTCATCGACCAAACTACTCCGAGCGGCAAATGGGTCAGCTTGCGCGACAGCGCGTATTTTCTTTAATACGTATTGTTGGCGCTTAGCCAACCCAGGTAAACGGACAAGCAATCCTTTTAAATGAACGTATGCCTTTTCCTCCCCCGGGCTTATGTTTTATAAAAATAAAGTGTTTTGCGGGAACTATTCCCTTCGTGAGGCTTCAATTTTATGTGGCAAATTACAGTATTTTTGTGCACTTTGACGTGTAGTCAAGAAAGTACTATCGTGAGCAATATTAGCGAGACCAGAGGAGCACGTGTCAGATAGCCTCGAACCGTGCTATGGGCGATACGCGACGGCCGTCGTAGGGAAGCAAAGTGGAACGGAGGACGCTGTTGTAATAACTGTTGCCACTCCCACCATTGGTCTCTTTATACAAACTGGAGAACTTCACACATCGCCAGAGCACATTGATGAAGCTGTTCGATATCGTGGTTACTGATAACTTTGTGTATCCAAGCGTGGCCAATAGCAGCACTTTCCCGACGCGTAAACATTCTAGAGCTGCTTCCCTGAGAAATAAGCCTGTGCCTGTAACTCGTCACACGATACGCTTCATAATATATGCATCAGGTCCTAGGGGTATACCCGAAAGTACGTTACACAAAACACACGAACGAGAGTCTAAGAGCTGCGCTCTAAAAATATCAAAAGCATGAAGAAAGATATTACCAGCTGTATGTGAGTGCGACACATAACCGTCTTAACGGCTGACGGCGGCCAGTCAACTGCCGTCTGCTATCGTTTTCAAAAAGAAATCAGGCGCAGCGGGATCGCCAACAGAGCAGGAGCGTCCTCCTGTCTCCCCTGTTTGGGACAGCGCCATGCTTGTATCACTGTAGTATTGGTTTCGACGCTATTCGGCAGACGTTATTCTGTTCCCACTCATATTGTTCTCGATAGTACTCACCAATTTGGCATGTCTAGTGAGGCAGTGCGCTTAAAACTAATAAATTCCTACATTTCTGGCGCCAGAACCGGGACCTGATCAAACGCATGTTACAGTGCAAACTGCATTTAGTCTTTTACCACCGGGGCTTGTGTAACGAGCACCTAAATACAGGTAAACATGAGTCTTTATACAATGCGCTTTCATCGAAATACGGCGGTCACATCCGGAATGGCACGCAGGACTTCGAGCTACAACACCCAGTACCGGATGTGGAGTGCAATGATCATACATAAGCGAAAAATATTTGGTTCGTTAAGTAAATTCCTTTGTCGTTGTGATAGGTTTTATCCCGAGCGTGAAACATCTGTGTTTGCTCTGAACATGACAATACTTCCTCACCGCCCGTGTATCGACGCGTCTGTGAGAAAGTGCCCGATTTAGAAGCTCAAGTTGGCCGTCAACAAAGACTGGGCATAGGTGGGAACATCTGTACAGATGTAAAAGCCTATTACCGGGTTCATGTCTAAGGATAACAATATTCAATGAAAAATTGAGAAGCGGTAAAAGCTCACGTTGTGTAGGCGCTCAAAGAAGACGAAGCGCCCTGGGTGTTTTCACGGCTTGAACTTATGGTTGCTTCGTCCGTGAAGCTGAACACAGGAGGCGTGTATTCGTTGCTTCTTTCGTCAGCCATGCCTGATGTTTCGACGGGAACGAACTGGCGTCTACTCAGGAATGCGCGATGTTGAATCTCCGCGCATGCGCACTCAATGCCTAATACAAACGCAAGCAATTACAGCTTTTCGAACTTCGGGATGTAGAATAAAGCGAGAGTGCATATCTGGGAAAAACGAGACGAAAGAGTGCGCCGCTAGCTTGACGCTAAAGTGGAATTTTTCGAATGCTAACGGAGGCACCGCTATAAAACTTGCTATCGTTCTGCCAAATCATCTAACCAAACTAACCCTCAGTTAAAGAAAAAAGCGTTCAAGTGACGACATCATTGCTCTTTTTCATGCTCTTATGAAAGTGAAATGCACAGTTGGCAGAGGAGAAATTGTTGCTCGTGTAAGGACTCATGAAATTGTAGGAAGTATACTAGTTTAGTTATCCCTAACAAGCTTATGGTTACTAGAAGCAACAATTCTGCTGACTCTCTCGCTCTGTTCTAATGAAGCAGAAAGCTCTTGTCGCCTGATGAGGGAAGCTCCCTTGGTTCTGTTATCCACAAATTCCGGTGATGCCTTCCCACCTCCTGAAGAATAGAACTGCATATGCTTCGCACTTTCCGCACTTCTTCGGTGACGAACGCTCATGCGTCGTGAGTAGCCATAGCTAACTCCGGCCTCAAACACTAGGGACAGTCTCGCGTCCCGGCCACTGTTTAGGCCACAGTCAAATATTGCATTTAATGCCCACCACGATGAGCGCTGTGGTCGTTAGATTAAATATGCTGCTGCCCACTCCGAACCTCATAGATTTGTGTCGCACATTAAACCGAATATGAGATGCACCAAACCAAGCGTGAGCGCTTTACCACGTTCCGAATGTGATGCAGCATGATGACGGAGCCGCCAACAGAAACAAGCCGAGTAGGTAGTCGAATCATTTTTCGCTGCGCTCTCACCGTGCGCGCATTAAAACCTACTGCTCACGCCGTCGTTTGAACCACAAGTGGGACAGGCTTCACTTACTCGAACTTTCAGAGCAATATGAAAATGGTGGCGGTATAAAAGAATTGCCACCAAATAAAGCATGAATGAATTGTGAGAACAAATCGAGGCAAGATGAGACTTTGATAATTTCAAACTTGTTCTACATCATTTAGCGTGCCATTTAAATTGGTAGCAGCTACCCGATCCTCTATTACAAATGCAGTATAGTTGGCATCAATACGCTATTTGAAAATGCTTACAGCTCTAGCAATGCTTATGTATTTGCATCATGTGCATGCGCTGATAAGCTCAGTAATTAAAGTTTTTATTTATTGATTACCTTATGTCGGCAATCATTTCTGTTTTCTTTTTTCGCGCAAGGAAGGGTAAAACGTATACTGCCGGTAGGACACGTGACGATCCCAAAAAGTCGTGTTCCCAAACCGGCGGCGCTCCGCCTGCTTCCGGCGCCGTACGAAAAGTCACGCTCGTGACATCACGAGCGAAAAGCAAGCAGACTTTCAGTTATATCTTGTAGGTGTGGCTTTGTGCACGAGAAGGTTAGGCACATGGCAGTAAACACTGCGCTACACTCTACAAGAATGCTTAGCATTAAAATACAGGCACACCATGGCGTCCGTGGTTCCTTTCTCACGTTGCTGTAAGTGCTGCAGGAAGTGTTGACGAGCAAACTCTTGCATGCATCGATCATGACGTAAACGCCTATTTATTTTGTGCGCAGAACGATGCGCACTAGGGGCATGATTATGAACAAAAGTAGCAGCACAGTAACCTTAGTTACGACGCTTTAAAGGGGAATGTCTGGCTATAGGCTATTTTTCCACCACGAATAAAAGGCGTGATCCCGGCACGGATATAGCCTCTTACCCATGTGCAGGCTTTAGGCTTCGAACATTCTTCACAAGCGTCAGACGCTGTTGCGGTATGTGCGATGATTGTCATCGTACGCGAGGCGAACGGTCCATCGCATCGCTCGCCTACTCAAGTCCTCTTGGCGAAGCACGCGACAAGATGTATTTGCAAGTCCGAGGAATGGAAGCAACTCTGCTCCACAGGTTGCAAGCCCATTACTGGTCTCCTCGGCAATCCCTTGTTACTGCAACCATCCTAGAAGGAAACTGAAAGCGGTGTCCTAACACACAGGCTACAGAGACAGGATGACCGGAACCAAGTTTATTGCCATGAGAAAGTTCGGTGTAGCCATTACCACATTAACGTGAAAGCAATTCGCGGCTTAATACATCCTACACTCAGGTGCATAATTTCGGCAAACAAGAGAAAAGAGAATTAGTTTTTTATGCTAGCATTTCTTGTTCTACAAGAGCTGGATCGTAACCTGCCAGAGTATAACTGATGCGGATCGTCCTTCTTGCACTGGAAGCTGCATTGTCTTGTGTTGAGCTTCGTGTTGATTCACGAGATTCGACAGTGGGTGACGAGGGAAGAATTTTTCAAAATTGCGCTTGCGTGCGTTGTTTCGCATAATGAAACAAGCTGGGTTTATTCAATACAGTCTCGTACAATGTACTAGAGGGAACTCGGCCGCGGTAATGGTTGAGTCACAGTGGGAACGATGGGATGTACATGAATTTGTCTGTTTATGGTGCTTTGGGATTCAGACTATCTTGATAATTCGTTTATTATGCTTCGTATGCCTTCATTATCACAAATTTCAGAGCAATCTATACTTCTCTAAGTGGAGAAGATGCTGCGAAGGCGGACAATCGCTACTGATTGCAATGCTTAAGCTTGTCGAGATGGCTGAATCGAAACGCACCAAAAATATTAAGGCACTAGCTTGTCCCCTATAAATTCATGTTGATGCATGCGTGGTTGGCGTAATCATTTGAATATCGGGCGTCTGTACTTGAGGTCCTATGTTCGAATCAAGTGGTTGGACAATTTTGGTGATGATTTAATTATTTATCATGCAGCACATTATTGAAACTGATGAGCTTACAAAGTCACGGAGTCGTTTGAAGGCAGAAGAACGAAGTCTAGTCAAACCCACGTACATCACATAATTTCCATGCTGGCTGAACCCACCCCCATTGCAGCTCCCGTAGACGCTGGCAACCTAGTAATTATTGTAATAAGCTTTACTGTTCACTAGATACTTTTTATGTACAGCTTACTAGGAAATTTCTGTATTTGTATGTGTGTCCCTGAAGGCAAATTTCTTGCATGAAATCGACAACCAAGGAACACTCAGAAATAAAGTGAATGTTTGGGAAAGAGTTGCTTTAAAGTTGACGTGCTGTAACCGTATCTCAGATTATGGAACAAGGGGTTCAGAATACTCTGTAGTCCAATTTTTCTACAGGAAAGCAACGTTTCAGACACAAGACGCAGTGTTCACAGGAATGGCTACTACGTAGCGTGTGCTCTTAAAAGTTATTTGAAACATGCAGAGTGTGGTTTAAAAAGAAACAGCGAAAAGCTGCCTGAGAAAGCCTTGCCACCGTTTAAGTAGGAGGACTTCGTCAAAGCGGCTTTGTTATTCTTGGCACGTTTGGTGTTAACAGGTTAGTACAGTGATGTCATCTGTGATTGTTGTTGGTGGTAGCTGGCTGTGAAGGCAGAAACTGAAGAAAATGAGCGCTCTCCCTTTTGGCCTCTAGGCGTGATATCTAAGAAGATGGGAGAAGAGCAGGAGACTGGGAAGGCAGGAGAGAAAAAAAAAGGTAGAATACGAAGACAAAGAAAAAGAAGGACATAAAAGGGCTTTTGGGGGACGGAGAGATTAGGCAACATTCAGAAAACCGAACAGAAGCCATGGTTGTCACAGGCTGCATCCGTTCGTTGTTTTAGAAAAGCCGGGCAACCCGTCATAGAGCGAGTAACTAAAAGAAATTACTTGAAAGAATGATTTAAGCGCAGCAGCAGTGCGTCGGGTAATTTCGAAGGTGTTGAGAAGGTGTTGGGGGCGATGGATGGGGTAACTGGAAGGCAGCGGCTGGGTCTATCATGGGAGATTAGCTTTAGTATAGTAGTTCAGCGTAGGCATCGTCACCACAGTATACAGAAATGGCGACAGCTTGGTGTGTTCCATGCGCCGAAAAAGGTATTGTGGCATGTGGGACTTTGGAATCTGTCGGTGAGTATTTCATAAAAAGAAGTAATGAAGGAAGAACAGAGTCAAAATGAGAAAACAAAAACAACAACGGAAAATGAAATAAAAGGGTGACCGCAGAAATATCTGGCAGGGTGCAGGTGTCTGATGACTGAAGGAGTTTGTGATACGTTCAGAGAAATGATCATTGATGAGGAAGGATGTGGCAGGATAGGGAGCAGACAAAAACACATAATTTTGAAAATGGGATATGTTGTTGGGAAAGTGAGCAAAGAACAAAGAATCTACAGTGTGAACGATGAACTAACAAATATAGTTGCAATAGTCGAGGAAAACTTGCCAAATGGCCAAGCAATGAGTATGAATATAGTTACCTCTGAAGTATAATGACCAGAAAAATGAGGACAGAGAGGCAACATGCTTGCTGGAGAGGAATTCGTACATGCGTGCATGTGTAATGTTGCGCTTTCGTGGTTGTCTGAGTGAAATTTTCTTTCAACCGTGCAGTACTGCGGAGTAGCGCTATGACGACAATGCCGTGGCTGGTGCTTCTGATCGCACGAACGGGGACAGCTTTCGTATATCCTCCGAACACCTGCGAAAGCACCAAGTGCCCCAATGTCTCTGTGGAGACCTGCCATGGTCGACTCAGCACTGAAGGCAGCCTCTGCGGGTGCTGCGAGGTCTGCATGCACGAATTAGGTGATTATATTTGGTCAAGGGTGGAAGGAAAGGTGTAGAGTGAGAAGGGCAGATCATCATTCTGTCTTGTCTATTTTACGCTTCAGGCCTTTAGACATTATGGAGGAAGACAGAGACGAAAGCCAGAGGACATAAATATCCATATATGTACAAACCTTTTTCCGTTAGCATCACAGTGCCCCACATGAGAAATTAACACACAGTAATATAACTGTGTACGTATATTCTTCTTATACATAAATTTCGAAGTTCTGCGAGGTTGTATATATATATATATATATCCAGAAGCTTGTCTAATGTATTTATTCTGGTGCAATAAGCTTGGCTAATGCATCCGCGGTACTCGAAATAAAAAGTGGGACCTGCTTCCATTCATTATAATTTTTCAAGGGAAATGAATTCGAAAAGGTAGCAGTCTTGCATGAGAGATCAAATACCGTACGTGCGTGGTCAAGGCGACGTGATCCCAAATGAGGGTTCGTATACCAGATTATATCAACTCTTATTGCGGAGTATTGAGGCACACAGTACAGACAGATGATGAAAACAAAAAAAGGCGAGGCCGGAGCAGGCACTGAGAACCTGACCTGCAACGTTATGAAAGCAACACAATATTTATACGCACAACTAGTCACGTGCGCGCTCACAACACTGAGATCACAACGCGAAAAAAGAACAAAAAAGGAATATAATGCAGCCTGAATCAGTGTTGTGAAATCAAAACTACCATACCACCCTTCGTAGACGCGTACTCAGGCTAACGGACGTTAAAAACAAACACACAATGTTGGATTAGGACTTATCCCGAACGTGACCATGTTTCCGCCCATCATCAAGTTCGGTTTCTTCCTCGAAAGCCAAGTGGTACACGCCTACTGACAGCATTCGATTGTTGATGGCTTTGACTAGGTGTTGGGATAATCGAGGTGTCGTTGATTGCCGATTGGAACGGTTGTTCAGCAGCCGATGCTACATGATGATGTTACATCGATGGCCATAACTGACGGATCCAGTGATGTCTTGCGCATCTGGCAGCAAGTGCTCCCAAGGGCGCTCCTATTCGGGGCATAGTCACGTTTCGTCGTAGCGTCAAAACTCAGTAATGGTGGTGTTTGGAGCAAAATCAAGAGAGGCTGTAGCATCCCTCTGGATCAATCAAAGCTGACAAGACGGCAACAACGAAAACACAACGGAATTGCACAAAGTACCTAACAGAGCACCAAGTCTACTAAAGGGAAAGCAAGGAAATCTCCACTATACATGGCCCATCGCAGCCGGCGCATGTGCCTGATGTCGTGTGACCCGCGTGGAGGTCAGGTTAATTGGTCAGTTATCAGCCACAACTGCAGAAGAGCACGGAAAAGTTTCACGAGTAGTGTTAAATTCGTGTTCTATGCCGCGCAGTCCGTGCTAACTGATTTGTAAAGTCGAGGTTTTTAAATACCGTGTTTTTGACGCCAGATAAACTGCTGCCTCTTTCTGGCGAGGTCTACCTGGGGCACATCAAATAATCCAAGTCATTTCAATCCTTAGCCTCTCCAGAATACAGGGTGCGCATATGTGTGCTTGTGTCAGTGACGCCTGTAAGCTATTAAGAGTAAACAAACGCACCTACACAATAAGTTCAGTTTCTTACTGAGCCTCCTTTTATTTTTACTTAGCGTGTTTGCGACACAGACCTTCCATTGCCATTGTAAGGCTGAGCATGAGCTCGAAGATCTGATGGGAGTGAAGTATAAAAGCGCTTGTGTATATGGGTACTGGGGCAGGTTTAAGAGGAGCCTTTCCCTGTGCGCAAACGCGAGCTTTCTGTATCCCTAAAACGTGACGAAACAGAATAGACGCGCTTATAATGAGTATCAATTTTTGCTCGTTGTCAGGATGGCGAACGAGAGGGCTGTATAAGTGCGGTGACCACAGAATCCGTTAACATCAGTTCGTATACGTGCAAAAATAGTCGCACGTGTATTTTTGTCCTATACGATGTTGCAGCCGACAGTAACAAAGGTGCAGTAGTTGCGTGGCCAGCACAGCTGTCAATACGTTCACAGAGGTACCTTGTGAACGGTTAGAGCCTACAACACAGGTAGAACCACGACAAAAGCGACACCATCTTTACGTAACTCATGACGACCCAACAAAAGACAAAACCGGACTACGTGCAACATAGCAGTAAGGCGTTATTAAAAGGAACTGTGTGTTTTTTTCAGTAGCAGGAAAAGGTAAAATCTAGAAATTTGTCCGTCACCGACTGTGTCAAGATGGGATTCGGGACGTATACTCATACGTCGGCAATGTCCCACTAAATTCGGTATGGCTGGTGATGTGTGCTCAAATAACCAAAAAAAAACGTGTCGCTGGAGTCCCGTTTGTCTCAGAAATAATAAAATTATGCCTAAAAAAGCAATATGGAGCCCGAGGTAGCTGTACATTTTAAATTGTATGGTGTAATTGATGAGGAATCAAACACGTATACGAGCAATGATCTGGCTTAGATCATTGCCCGTATACTTTGCAAGTAGCGTGTATAAGTGCGTACGTCACGAAACGGAAACTTCAACGACGCAGTTGTTAGAACTGTCCCTAACGCAGTTAGAAACAGAAACCGCACATAATCACCCGGACATGTGCCACGTCGTCGAACAAGTACGCTTTTCGAATGCTACATCATCGCTCACCACGCCTCTTAAACGCACTCATGCGCAACAATATCGATGTTACTTCCTGCCCTGTTTCGCGTTTGTGTGAGTTTTTCAATGAAATTTGAACATGACCGTATTTACTGTTTTAGGCTGCTTATTGGAATTTCCTAGCTTTTTTCTTATGTGTAAACTGCGGATTGCTCGGTCTTTTGCAGTGTTTCGTCTTAAATTCAAATTTTCTTTTTTTGCAGGCACAAGTTGTGCCAACATTGTATTGTACTTTAATGTATTGTCCGTGCTGTCCGTCCTGAAACAGTGCCTGCCGCTGCTACCCTCATACGCTTAAGGCCCGTCATGTTGTTGTGTTCAACTTCTTCCTTAAGTTCCCCATAATTTGTACGTATATGAAAATAAAGGCAATTCAATTCATTTCAATTCCAATAAATCAATCGATAGACACGCAGTTACACCACACCCGCCCCTGCGGTTTTCATCACACTGGCAACGTTTAATGAGAAGAAAGGGGGTTAACCGAGGGGCCCGATTTTTATTAGTCATACCATAAGAAGCCAACAAACACTGACACCAAGGATAACATAGGGGAAATTACTTGTGCTTAATAAATTATATAAAGAAACGATAAATTTATCGATAACAAAACGATAATTTATCGTTTCTTTATTTCATTTGTTAAGCACAAGTAATTTCCTCTATGTTATCCTTGGTGTCAGTGTTTGTTGGCTTCGTATGATATGGCAACGCTTAAGGCATTCGAAGCAAAGTTTGTAGTGTGTCTGCACCGAATCTGCGTCATTATATAAAACTCGAGCTGTCTGTTAGTAGCATTGTGCACATATGCCACGTGGCGTGCTGCAGGTTGCTTGCACATAATTTTATTTGGCAATTGATTTCATGCCAGCAGGGAGTAGTCTTTAATGAGAGAAAGGAGCAGAGGTTGGCCCTGCAAGCGTATTCCTAGCCTGCTACTCCTCATTGGTGAAAAGGAAAGTGGGAAATACCGGGAAATGTAGGTGGCTTTCATGCCAGTACGGCAAATTAAGTAAGGACACAGTGACAGACCCACTTATAGGACACGAAGCGAAGAAGTTTTACAGAAGATGTATTTTTGCACTAAATGTATGCAAGAAGTTGTTGGCGCCCTTTCAAAACGCTGGCTCCTCCTGTACTCTTACGTGCGACAAATAAAAAATTATTAGTGCCCTTCCACTCTGTGAGGAAGGATGGCCAGCGAAGCTCTGTATGTAGGCCCCTTAATGGCGAACTGTACCTCCGCCGCGGGTCGGCCACAAATTCCACCATCTTCGGGATTTCTTTTTTCTACACGCGGACACAATAGTGCGGGAAGTAGTCCTTAACAGCTTCACTGTAAAGAAATAAACGAAGCATTCAACGAAGAATAAGGCGACGTGCAAAAACCAGGTTCAGAGGGTTGCTGCGATTAGTTTGCAAACCTTCCAGTTCAAATTCACAATTTATCAAAAGCCGAGCCCTTGTTTTCGCAAATTGCTCTGTTCTAGCAAAGCTTACACGGTCACCTTACCTGCTGGATCGCGTTCGTTTTATCTACTCTGCTGACTCTAAAAATTTGCTGATGTTCAGAAGACTTCCATACAACATTTGGAACCGCTGTGTCACGTAATCTGTGTGAAGGTCGCATGCAGAGAAACTGCTGTCGACTGGTCAAAGGAAAAGCCAAATTCCGAACCATGCAAACCAAACCACTCTTCTGCCACCAATGTTGCTAATATCTAGTCTTTCATTGTTTACATTGTTATTTATCGGAATTTTGAGAGCCGCAGGCCACAAACAAATGTAATGAAAAAAGAACGCCTACAGCGCATCCTTTATGTTAGATTTTCTCACACATCAATATTAAAAGTGCGAAACAATAACAGGAGATGGGCCCATGCAAGAGGCCACGTTTCAACCTGAATGTACCGCGGCGTGTATAGCGTTCGCAGCCAGCGTTTCTCCGTAAACGTTACGGTTACATAAGCTGCAGTTGCCGGGAAGCATGAAAAGCAGTAGGTCGTCCAAGGCTACCGCGTTCCACTCTTAAAGACGAAGTTTAAGCGTCCGCCAAAGCTTTTTGTTTCTTTTCGAACATAAATGAAGTAAGCTTTATTTAAAAATTCTGAAGGACCTTCAGCAGTCCTCCAAATGGTTTCGTCGTGCACACACAACAGCGAAATAAGAAGTCGTACATTCAGATATTCATGTCGTTTCTTCGTTTTTATCTCCTTCTGTCACAATTTACTGAACTATTTCTCTCCCCGTTCAGGTCTCCCGCTGTTTAAATGACTAAGGGCTAAATAATATTGGCTTATATCGCGGCGTTTATTCAAAAAGCGTAGCCGTGTTCTTTTGCTTCTGTGATGCTGCTGCAAAGGGCGCCTCCGTGCTTCTATCGGACATACGCTTATTAGCGCTAACTAATTCTGGACATTAGTGAGACAGCCTCAACCGGCACTAAATATGGTTGGCTGTGGCAGTTGACAAAAACGTTGGAGCGTCTTGCGCACACGTATATGTCGTAAACACATCTGTACGGACCTGCGCGTCTATAAGGGTCTTGTGTACAGTAGTTGCGCTGGTTCCGCGCATGCGTAAACGTGTGTTACTACGACACATGGTCGAGGCGCCGTTATAGGACAGGAAACGAGCGTTACAAATAGGCAAGTATGGCTGCCGTATTGTCTTCGTCGTCGTCGTGCTTGAAGGGCAGATTACGGGTTCTCTCGCACTTGGAAATCGCTCTGTTGCACTTTAAGCCCTTCTTGCACTCCCCCCACTTTCGGAGACCGTACACGGTGAAATCAAAGCACACGTCGCCTTCATCTGAAAGTATAAAAAAGAATGAAATGAAGAGAAGCGGTCCGGGGGGGGGGGGGGGGGCAGCGATGGCTCGTTCGGAGCCCATGTTAACCCTGCACTACGAAGGCGCTCAACTACACTTCCTTTGACGAACTCGGAAGGACCGCTGAAATTTGTTTGTCTCGCGAAAGGTTCGTCTTGAGAGAAGCGATCTACGGAAACTCGGCATTTGATATTCTTGCTGCATTTAAATATCCGCGGCATAACGTAAGAAATGAAACAGCATTGAAACCAGAAGGCAAGCACACTCACGTATATTTCATTGCTTGAGACAAGGTACGAGTAGTCATTTATGCTCTCACAGGCTCTTCACTAAGTGTTCCATTTCGGCGGTGTGACATTCCTTGCGCCTACGCAAAAGCAGCTATTTTGCCTAGCTGTTTGAATATTCCTCAGTTTTGTCAAGCTTTTTGAGGAAAGGCAATAAGGTATTGAAGAAATGATCAGTTGCGTCAAGTGAAAATGTTTTTTTCTTTATTTTTTTATTTAAAGGGGAGAGGGGCTCCTTGGCAGTGTCTTCGCATGATTATCTGCAGAGACGCATCACAGGTCCCCTCAGTTATTTTGCTATGGCAGCAGCAACAATAATTAAAGAGGTATGATGTATCTTCACTGAAATATTGAGAACAGGTAAATTGCGGCAAATGATTTTTAATGCGATTATCGTGATCAGGATACTCTGAGGATCCCTCTCGAACCGTTTTCCCGCCAACTTGGATCACTGGGTAGTCCACTGTCCAATGGACGGCGCATCGGGCTACAGTGCTAACGAAACGGGGTTCGAAACCAATGGTCGGATCAGCTTGCAGTCGGAACACTGGTTACGTATCGTTCTTCAATTAACTTTGACGCCTACTCGAGCCCCTGGGCATGTGGTCCCCTTTAATTATTCTGTTTGTGTGGCTCATCAAGGGACATGACGTCAGTCTATCTTAACTGCTATGTATGCGCACCACCCCTTTATTAGGTGCTTTATTATAATCTGCGGCAGCTTCGGCGAAGTGGATATCTACTAAACCCCTAGATGCCAGCCTGTACATTTGTGTGTTGAATGTCTAACTCCGGAAAATAGAAGAAAAAAAAAACAGAGCGGTTGGAAAGGGGATGCGGAGGAAAAGGGTGTGCTCGCCCCGCCGGTCGGTCGCTTTTGCACGCATGCACGCCTTCAGCCAGATATTCCACTTGATGAGCGCGCTCGCCGAACGCACCTTTTAAAGAAATGCATGGGCGCGCGCGCGTACTGCCGCCGGAGCTCTAGGCGTGGACTCCGTGCTCTCACGACACAGTTTGGCCACACACGCACTGACCGTCGCGTCGGATGTACAACATACGGCGCCCGGTAGATTCCGGGGTTCTGTTTACCCTGCGCAGTAGCACATGCCTGGCGTGTTTGCTATCGCCGTCACTACTTTTGCCTTCGCGAGCGAAACTATAATTAATAAAGGATTGTGTATATTTACGGTGACTTGTATTTTTGAATGTGCAAGAAAGCTGCGACTGATCCTCATAATACGCATTTCATCGTGTTATGACTGATTCCTTTGAAGGAAGTGTCAACCAATTTTTATAAACGTCTCGGAAAACACATCGGTATCGCTTTGATGGACATCCAAATGACGAGGGTGGTGATAGAATAACGGTTGTCACTGTAATAAGAAAAGGTAGTGTGCATTCTGTCAAAACACCCACCGGAGTGGAAAGGTGCGATTCCCCCAAAAAATATATCTCACCTACAGGTATATTAGTTCCCTCAAACACATTTTACTAAGGATGTAAGGGTGGGAGGTATAGTCACAAGAAAACGTCTTTATATAGCGCCCCGCACCAGGTTTGGCCATTTTAAAAAGACAAGCGCAATGTATACAATGAGCGCTGACGATCCTATCTGAAGAGTATACTAGACCACTGCGCGCCGCGAAAGCCGCTGAAATTTCAACCTAAACGCTCGCGCATTTCTTCTAAGGGAGCCGCCCTCCCAGTCGGAGAGTTGACTTCAAGCTAGGAAACTAGTGCGCTTACGTAATTTTTTTTGCTGAAACAACACTCCCCTCGACACTTCGAGAATTATTCAAGGCTGTATTAGTTTTTGTTTCAACTATTGCTCCACTAGACAATATGATGTTTAGGGAGACAACCATGCCCTCACACCGAATGCTTTACTTTTTGCAGTAGCAAAGAAGGACGTTACATCCGTTTCGTCTGCTTGCTAACCACGTCGTGCACTGCGCGTTCAGAAAATGAAGCTATCTGCCATTTTCTACCGGGTTCCAGCGCGCGATCATGCCTTTTAACGCGACAGCGTTAAGCAGCTCGTGTCACAGGAAAGCCGGTGTCGTTGGCGTCGGCGACGTTGGCCGTGAGCGAAAAATGGTGGAAGACAATTCATAAATAAAAAGAACTTGCAAAATAGGCTGGGCGGGAATCGAACCAGGATCTTTGGAGTTAGCGACGGAGACACTACCACTCAGCCATGAGTTCGATGGTTGAAATGGGACAAAAGCGCCTCTAGTGAATGCGGTGTTGCCTTAGAAACGTGCCGTAGAAAGTTATACTGCGGTGCTTATTGGTAATTATGAGCATGTAAATTACAGAAGACGCAGTTAAACGAATAGCAAAGTACGTTTCCGGTAAATTTTTCCTGCGCTTGGCACACACGCAGAACCCTTAAACGCTCTGCGCACACGTTGAGCGTTTAATAAGTTTTGTTGCTCTCTCCCCTTCCAACTTCCAGCGTGCGTCCCTCAAACCCTCGTGTTTAGGCGACGCCACTCTTCCCTCCTACGGTGGCGCGGTGCAGCGGTGGCGTAGAGTAGAGCATCCGCCTCGCGTGCATGAGGACGGGTCTGCAATTTTCCACCGTATTAAAAAAAATCAGCGTGTTGGTAAAATTGCATAAACAGGCCTGATCCCGGTGACCAGAACCGGTAACGCACTCTCACCAAAGCAGGATTGGCCACCCTGGTGCAGTACTTGGCCACAACCTCGTATATGAATACAACAATCAAACCCCGGCCCTCAGTCCCCAGCAGCTGTGAAGCAACTGACCACGGCAGCGGTCAGACCTGTGACGCAGCAGAGGGTGCTAAGAATCCCTGGATCCGGACAGACCGCCATTGGAATCTGAACCTGCCAACGTTGCACGCTAGAACGTTATCTGGTGAGGCGAGTCTAGCAGTGCTATTGGAGGAATTAGAGGGCAGTAAATGGGATATAATAGGGCTCAGTGAAATTAGGAGGACAAATGAAGCATATAGAGTGCTAAAATAAGTAGGCACGTCCTTTGCTACCGGGGCTTAGTGGAGAGACGAGAACTATATCAGTCGGATTCCTGATTAATAAGAACATAGCTGGTAACATACAGGAATTCTCTAGTATTAACGAGAGGGTGGCAAGTGTGGTTGTGAAACTTAAGAAGAGGTACAAATTGAAGGTCGTACAGGTATACCCCCTACATCCAGTCATGATGACCAGGAAGTCGAACGCTTCTATGAAGGCGGGGAGTCGGCGATGGGTAAAGTCAAAGCAAAAAACACTATACTGGTGGGCGACTTCAATGTCAAGGTAGGAAAGAAGCAGACTGGAGACAAGTGGCATAGGCACCAGGAATAGCAGGGGAGAGTTATTAGTAGACTTTCCAGAACAGAATATTAAGCTGATAACGAATACCTTCTTCCACAAGCGGGATAGCCGAAAGTGGATGTGGAGGAGCCCGATGACGAGACTAGAAGTGGAATAGAGTTTATACTCTGCACTAACCCTGACACTTACAAGATGCGGACGTACTCAGCAAGGTGCACTGCAGTGACCATACGATGGTAGGAAATCGAATTAGCCCAGACTTCTGGAGGGTACGGAAGAAAGTGGTGCATAAGAAGCCGATTAATGAGTTAGCGGTAAGAGGGAAAATAGAGGAATTCCGGATCAAGCTACAGAACAGCTATTCGGCTTTAACTCAAGTCAAGTCAAGTCAATTTATTTCAGCATTTCTTTTGTACAGACAAAAGAATGCTAGGACAAGCACAAAAAGCTGCTAAGCTGCAGCTTGACTGGGTGCTTGCCCCATCACTTGGCAGAAACAAGAGACAGAAAATACATTTGAGGGAAAAAAATATTTACAGATTTCAAATGGTCATGTAAAAGCATGGGAAAAAAACACAAAGTACATCATACAGAATACTCAAAAATCTGTAGCGACTGCTCTGTTATAGTATGTCACTGAAAAAAATATAATGAACAGTAGCGCACAGAACAGCAGTCTACAAAAAACGCTAAACACATGACGTAAAATAATTAGAAACCTCTCTACAAGAAAATTGAACAGAAGTACAACATAATTATTTCAATTCGATGTAGTAGTCTAATCATACTGTCAACGAACGGTCAATATCTTTTAAGAGCACCAGCGATTTAGTAGAAACGTTTTCCATTTTTTGCGGGTTAAGTTATCTATGTCGATATTGTCTTTTTCCAGGTCACCTAAAAGGGTAGCTATGCGCGATTTTAACCTGTTTCTTCCATGACATGTTCTTGAAAAGGGAGTCAGCCAAGTGCTTCTATTTCTGAGCGTATAGGGTATGTCCGATGGTTTTGTTAAGGTGCATAAAGTAAGAAAGGTGGTTTCGTTTTGCTTAAGACTGTTTTTGTATTTTATTAGTAGAGTAAATTCATACAATAGCTGAAATGGAAGTATGCCATATTTTAAAAACAGATCCTTTGTATGCGCATCATGTACTACGTTCGCTATATGACGCAGTGCTCTTTTCTGTAGAGTACAGATTTTCTGAATGTTCCTGCATGAAGTAGTTCCCCATATAAGAGTACAGTAGTTAATGTGAGTTGCAAAGAGAGCGTTATAAAGCAATAATTTAATCTTGTCCGTCAGTACATGACGAAGCCTAGAAAGCACACCGCACGCTCGTGACAGACTTGCACATACACGATGTACATGAGCATCCCAGCTTAAGTGTTCGGTGAAGATAACTCCTAGTGTTTTAACCTCACTCACAACAGCTATTTTTTCACTCCCTAGGTACAGATAAAGTGAATGGTTAACTGGTTTTTGAGAAGGTGTGAATAAAACTGATTTTGTTTTTTTGGTATTAATTTCAAGTGAATTTGCCATACTCCAGGTGTGCATTTTTTGAAGTGTTGAGTTTGCTAAGCAAGAGAGCTCCTGAACATTGTATGCTTGGATGAATATGGTTGAGTCATCGGCAAAAATAATAAACTGCGCATTGTTACTAACTTTTACGATATCATTTATATAAAGGTTAAATAAGATCGGCCCTAATATGCTCCCCTGGGGTACCCCTGCAACAATATCTTCTAAAGAGGAAAGGTGACTTGCGATTGCTACTGCTTGTTTCCTATGCTTTAAGTATGATTGTAAAAGAGAAAGAGGTAGGCCACGAAACCCATAGTATTCTAATTTAGCAAACAAGGTTCGATGACTTATTCTATCGAAAGCCTTGGAGAAGTCCACAAAGATGCCTAGCGTTAATTTTTTGTCTTCAAAACCCTGTAATATTACTTCTTTCTGTGTTAGCAAAGCGAGTTCTGTGGACATGCGCTGGCGGAAGCCGAACTGTTGCGGTGATATAAGAGAGTGTTTTTCGCAGAACGAGGCGATTCTTTTACCAATTACTTTTTCCAAACCCTTAGAAAAAACTGGGAGAACAGAAACGGGTCGATAATTTGAAAAGTCGTTTTTGTCCCCGCTCTTGTATAAAACTGTTACTTTCGCGTGCTGCATTTTTTCAGGAAAAATGCCTGTAGAAAGAGAAATGTTGTATATGTGGTTAAGCACGTGCACAAGAAAGTCAAGTACATACTTTATGGGCCGTATTTGAAGACCATCAATATCTCGAGCTTTACTGTTCTTTAGGTTTGAGAATATGGAATAAATTTCCTCGGGTGTAGTCGGAGAAAAAAATGCGGAGTGAATGTTAGGTTCATTTAAAAAGCTCATAGCTGCATTGTTGTGGACGCCTGACACTAAATTAGTAAAGTATGTATTAAATTGGTCAGCTAGCTCTCGGCCCTTCATAAGCCTATTATTGGATGTAAGCTGTAGTTCATTGAACTGACCACTACGATTCAAGAGCTTGTTAAGTTCGCGCCATAATGCTTCCCCTCGGCCGGTACATCGCAAGAACAAGTTTTCGTAATACAAATTTTTCGTACTGCGCAAACGTTTTGTTACATAATTTCTAAATTTCTTAAATGAGGCTAGGTCAGTAGGATCCCGTGTGTGCATGAACTTTGAGTACATAGCATTCTTTTTTTGTATTAAGTCCATACATTCAAGTGTAAGCCATGGCTTCCTGATTTTCTTAGGCTTCCTTATCGTTCTAGGTATAAACGAGTTGTCATACGCTATTTTAAAAATTTCCATAAAAATTACATACGCCTCATCAGCATCTGTGCATTGAAATACTGGTGTCCAATCTATGTTTTCTATTTTATGACGAAACATATCCAGCGTTCTTGTGTTAATATCTTGAATAATAAATGTATCGGGATTATCTGTTCCGTTTTTTTGTAACTCATTTTGTTTGCAAAACATAAATATGGGCAAGTGATCACTCACATATGCGGCAATGACGCCCGACGCAATGTTGCTGTCTGTGCAATTGGTTATAAACAAGTCCAAAAGGGTTTCAGAAACGCAACTAATGCGTGTGGGTTCTGATATGACGTTCATGCAGTCAAACGAGGCAAGTAACAGTTGTAACTCACGGGAATCAGATGTGGGTTGTAGAATATTGATATTACAATCACCACCTATTACCAAGTCTAGCTTATTAGAAGAGGAAAAGTCGAGCAGTTTTTCTAGGAAATCAAGAAACCTCCCAATATTTCCATCAGGAGGGCGGTAGACAACTGCAAAAAGATGTTTTCCGCATTGCACGGCTAGTGTTTCATAATCATCGGTAATGTTAGAAAAGTCATTAATAATTGAACATGAGAGTTTAGTGGATACAAGTAGCGCTATGCCCCCACCTCGACGGTGCTTTCTATTTAAAAAGAACGTGTTAAAACCAGGTAAATGCAACACGTCCATATCAGAAACGTACCAAGTTTCTGTTATCATGATCACATGAAAATCTACGTTGAATGAAGAAAGAAGTGCTGTTAGGATGTCATGTTTGTTTACTGCGGATTGCGCATTACAGTGTAGAAAACCTAGATAATCGCGTTCAAAAGGGCATACTACATCTTTTGGGTCAGTCATTGTAAGCCGTCAGACAGTGTTGACGTGGGCTTATCCGTAACTGTCTACTCCATTTTGTCCAAATCATTTTCGCAGGTGATCCGAATCACGTGAGACGTTTCTGTTTTTCTAGCGAACACCTTCCCTCCCTTCGTCCAAGCGAATTTCCAGTTCAGTGCTTTCTTTTTTGCAATCGTCATCCCAAGCAGCTTCTTTAACTGGGGACACAAGTGTTCGTTCAAGAACACGGGTTCTCTCACGCTATATCCTAGATCTTGTGTGGTGAACCTCGTTTTTCGCGCCTTCTCAACGACTACATCACGTTTCGCTCGGCGACTGAAAGCTACAACAATATTTTGGCTTGCATTGTCCTTTCGGTTCGGAATACGGTGACACACTTCAATGTCCTGCTCGCTTAGCGATACGCCAATCGTATCGCCGATCTTGCTAACTACTTCCACAAGATTTTCATTCTTTGACAACGGGATTCCCTTGATTTCTATGTTTCTATTTCTGGAGTACTGGTCCTGAGCCACTATTTGCAAGGTTGTTTCATGGGCTTGTTTTTGTAGAGCGGCAAGCTCACGTTTCAGTGGCTCCTGCATGGCCTTCAGATCTGCATTTTCTTTCCTTGTGTTTTCACACTCTTTCTTAAGGCTTTCATATTCCTTGCTGACAAATTCCAAGCTGTTCCTTAACTCTCTTATGTCTTTCCGAAATTCACGTTTCAGATCAGCCAGCTCTCGTTTGAGGTCAGCAACGTCGCCTCCCATCACCGTAGTTGATCAGGGCAAGAGCTCGAGATAGACTTACAACGGCAAATGAAAGCAGCAAAAGGCAAATGGCAAATGGCAGCAGAGGCAGCAAGAAAACGAGAAAAAAAAAGCAAATTGTTTCACCAAACCTGTGAATGTAAGTAGATTCTTAGCCACTGCTCCGCCCGCCGCCTCTGCTGCCAAGTGTCCGAGAAGCCGATCGGAGCGTTGTTTTATCGGGTCCAGCAGGTGACGTCAGGCACACGTGGTCCCGAAAGTAGGCTGTGAGTCTTTCGCTGCAGTACCGAGAAGCCGATCGGAGCGTTGTTTTATCGGGTCCAGCAGGTGACGTCAGCCACACGTGGTCCCGAAAGTAGGCTGTGCGTCTTTCGCTGCAGTAGTCGGTGCAGATGCACTCAGCCAGCCACTGTCCGGGTCCTGAACGAGTTCCACAGTCCACGGCTGCCGGTCTACAGATGGCTTCAAGGGTCACCCAAACCTGTGAATGTAAGTAGATTCTTAGCCACTGCTCCGCCCGCCGCCTCTGCTGCCAAGTGTCCGAGAAGCCGATCGGAGCGTTGTTTTATCGGGTCCAGCAGGTGACGTCAGGCACACGTGGTCCCGAAAGTAGGCTGTGAGTCTTTCGCTGCAGTACCGAGAAGCCGATCGGAGCGTTGTTTTATCGGGTCCAGCAGGTGACGTCAGCCACACGTGGTCCCGAAAGTAGGCTGTGCGTCTTTCGCTGCAGTAGTCGGTGCAGATGCACTCAGCCAGCCACTGTCCGGGTCCTGAACGAGTTCCACAGTCCACGGCTGCCGGTCTACAGATGGCTTCAAGGGTCACCCAAACCTGTGAATGTAAGTAGATTCTTAGCCACTGCTCCGCCCGCCGCCTCTGCTGCCAAGTGTCCGAGAAGCCGATCGGAGCGTTGTTTTATCGGGTCCAGCAGGTGACGTCAGGCACACGTGGTCCCGAAAGTAGGCTGTGAGTCTTTCGCTGCAGTACCGAGAAGCCGATCGGAGCGTTGTTTTATCGGGTCCAGCAGGTGACGTCAGCCACACGTGGTCCCGAAAGTAGGCTGTGCGTCTTTCGCTGCAGTAGTCGGTGCAGATGCACTCAGCCAGCCACTGTCCGGGTCCTGAACGAGTTCCACAGTCCACGGCTGCCGGTCTACAGATGGCTTCAAGGGTCACCCAAACCTGTGAATGTAAGTAGATTCTTAGCCACTGCTCCGCCCGCCGCCTCTGCTGCCAAGTCAGGAAGAAGACGTTTGCGTTGACACAATGAACGACAGTCTAATGGGCATCATTAAGGAGTGTGCAATAGAAGCCGGTGTTAACTCCGTTAAACAGGATACCAGTAAGCTATCGCAGGAGAGGAAACATCTGATCAAGAAACGCCAATGTATGAAAGCCTCTAGCCCTACCGCTAGGGTAGAACTGGCAGAACTGTCGAAGTTAATCAACAAGCGTTAGACAGCTGACATAAGGGAGTATAATATGGATAGAATTAAACATGCTCTCAAGAACGGAGGAAGCCTACAAGCAGTGAAGAAGAAACTAGGAATTGGCAAGAATCAGATATATGCGTTAAGAGACAAAGCCGGCAATATCATTACTAATATGGATGAGATAGTTCAAGTGGCTGAGGAGTTATGCATAGATTTGTACAGTACCAGTGGCACCCACGACAATAATGGCAGAGAGAATAGCCTAGAGAAATTTGAAATCCCACAAGTAACGCCGGATGAAGTAAACAAAGCCTTGGCAGCTATGCAAAGGGGTAAGGCAGCTAGGGAGTATCAGGTAACAGCAGATTTGCAAAAAGAAGGCGGGCAGATTGTTGTAGAAAAACTGGCCACCCTGTACACGCAATGCCTCATGACCTCGAGCGTACCGCAATCTTGGAAAAGTGCTAACATAATCCTAATGCATAAGAAAGTTGGCGCCAAAGACATGAAAAATTATAGACCGATCAGCTTACTGTCCGTTGCCTACAAAGTGTTTATTAAGGTAATCGCAAATAGAATCAGGAAAGCCTTAAACATCTCTCAACCAAAGGAACAGACAGGATTCCATAAACGCTACTCAACAATAGACCATATTCACACTATCATTCAGGTGATAGAGAAATGTGCGGAATTTAACCAATGCTTATATATAGCTTTCATTTATTACGAGAAAGTGTTTGATTCAGTCAAAACCTCAACAGTAATGGAGGCATTACGGAATCAGGGTTTAGACGAGCCGTATATAAAAATAATGAAAGATATCTATAGCGCCTCCGCAGCCACCGTAGTCCTCCATAAAAAAGCAACAAAATCCGAATAAAGAAAGGCGTCAGGCCGGGAGATACGATCTCTCCAATGCTATTCACAGCGTGTTTACAGGAGGTATTCAGAGACCTGGATTGGAAAGAATTGGGGATAAGAGTAAATGGAGAATACCTTAGTAACTAGCGCTTCGCTGATGACATTGCCTTGCTTAGTAACTCAGGGGACCAACTGCAATGCATGCTCACTGACCTGGAGAGGCAGAGCAGAAGTGTGGGACTAAACATTAATCTCCAGAAAACTAAAGTGATGTTTTACAGTCTCGCAAGGGAACAGCCGTTTACGATAGGTAGCGAGGCTCTGAAAGTGGTAAGGGAATACACCTACTTAGGGGAGGTAGTGACCGCGTATCAGGGCCATGAGACTGAAGTAATCAGAAGAATAAGAATGGGCTTGAGTGCGTTTGGCAGGCTTTCTCAGATCATGGACAGCAGGTTGCCATTATCCCTCAAGAGAAAAGTGAATAACAGCTGTGTCTTACCAGTACTCACGTTCGGGGCAGAAACCTGGCGGCCTACTAAGAGGGTTCTACTTAACTTGAGGACAACGCAACGAGCTATGGAAAGAAGAATGATAGGTGTAACGTTAAGGGATAAGAAAAGAGCAGATTGGGTGAGGGAAAAACGCGAGGTAATGACATCTCAGTTAAAATGAAGAAAAAGAAATGGGCATGGGCAGGGCATGTAATGAGGAGGGATGATAACCGATGGGCATTAAGGGTTACGGACTGGATTCCAAGGGAAGGGAAGCGTAGCAGGGGACGGCAGCAAGTTAGGTGGGCGGATGAGATTAAGAGGTTTGGAGGGACGACATGGCCACACTTAGTACATGACCGGGATAGTTGTAGAAGTATGGGAGGGGCCTTTGCCCTGCAGTGGGCGTAACCAGGCTGATGATGATGATAATAATGATGATGATGATGATCCTGCCGCTCACTGCGCGATTCCTAGGTGTAGCGTCCGAAGCGGGACGCCTCTGACGTGATCGCTCCGCCGTAGCGCGCCTGGTGGGAAAGCGTCTCCTGCGAAGTGTGCCGTGCTCCTAGCGAGGAGTCATGCGTCTGCGTGGGGCTCCCAAGTGAGATAGAGGATGATCCTATCGAGGCATCAGCCTCATGATCGCGTCCGCCTTAATGGCGCGTCGCGGTCCGGCTGTACGTGCCGATCACCATGTTTGGCTCGCGTAGATCGTTTTTCCCTCCGTGACACCGAGTTGTTTGGTTCGTTCCGCTTGCTCAGGCGCAAGTTTCGTTGCCGCGCCGAACGCTGCATTGCTCAGCGCTCACCGTGTGTCTTTGCGTGACTCAAGACATGCCGACCGAATGAGTGGGCGGTGCGAACGGGGTGCGTTTACGCTATCGCGTTCCACTCTTGAAGGCGAGGCTTAAGCGTCCTCCAAATTTTTGATCCGCTTCCGCCTGCCTCAGTGCTCGTTTGGCACTGGCTTATTGCATCTGACGGAAGGAGAGTGCAACGCGGAGCGAAAAAGAAAATCATGGGGTTTTACGTGCTAAAACCTCTTTCTTTATAGGTATCTTCCTGCTTTTCTTGTGTAGAATTACGGTACCTGTAGAAAATCTGTAGATATTTTCCAAGGTATTTACGTAAGCCTTCTGTATAGCTATATTACGTTATGCCGCTATGACGGTTGGTATCTCTATAGAATCAAATGCCTTTTCGTAATCTATGAAACGGCGTGCCGCCTACCTCGCAGCAGTGGGCAATCCACTCTCTGTACCGTCACTTCCACCGAAGGTATACACACGGCGAGAGTCAGTCTTACTTCGGAGAATCCAGACAAGCACCCTCCTTACTCCTCACTTGTTGAACCGTTTCCACAAGGGTGGCACCCCACCACCCGTAAGTGGGTTCTGTTCCATGTGCACATGTCGTGCTGATCTAAACCACCTTTGTTGGGAGTGCCCCCTCTACATCCCACCAAGGCTTCGTGCCCTGGCCACCATACAGCGGGGACCCTGGCCTTCTTCTCTCCGGACTTGGGCTTGCCCGGATACCACGTCTCCGGACCATGCCATCCAGCTCTGGCCAGCACTGCTGCTGTTCCTTCAGGACCCTGCCGCACCACCCGTCGGCGATCGGCTCCGCGACAGCCACAAGCGTCGTGCCGCCCCCACTTAGCTGCCTCCAGGACGTTCATTAATAAAACGGAGGCAGCCTTACCCTTCCCCTTTTCCAATAACACCCCTCCTCTTTCCACCGCAGCGTCTTCGATGCATTTTAATGTGGAATAAACGTGGTTTCATTCATTCATTCATTCGTATAGAGAGGCTTATACTCTGCGGATTTCTCGATAACCTGAATAATAACATAGATGTGATCCATTGCAGAGTACCCCTTCCTGAAGCCCGCCTTTTCCCGTGGTTGACTAAAGTCCAGGATTGGCCTTATTCTATTGGAGATTATTTTGGTAAATATATTATATAATACTGGGAGTAAGCTAATGGTGTCAGGTGTTATCGTGCATAGCGCGTGAGATCGTGCGCTGTGCGAAATCAGACAAACGCAACAGTTCGCGCGCCGGACCGTCACTGTTAAGTGCGCCACGCAGCAAAAATGCAAGGGTAAAAAATAAGTCAGTTGCTTAGCTCGGCTATGCCAGGATATACGTAGCGAAAGCTAAGACATAGCATGCTTAGCCTTGGTTAATCTCGATTGCAAGTCCAGGTTAGTCTGGTTATCTAGCTATGTTGCAGCGTTTAGCCAGTCATTCAGCGCGCTGTTCGCCTGTTTCCTGGTCGATTCGTTTCCTTTCATCTCGTTTCGATGTCGATTCCAGGCATCCTCCTGCTTATCAGAATTGCCGCCATCCATACTGCCGACTCAACTGTGGTTGCGGCGCACTCGAGCTCTCCTTTTCAATCTTCCGTCATGTTATCAGGCATGCGACGCAGCTGGCGCAACGAGCGGAGGCGGGCGCAACGACAAGGAAAGCGGTGGCACGTCATACGAAACGGCGGTGGCAGCGTAAATGCGCGGCGCTGCGCTGTGGTCATGGAGGAAGGAAACTGAGGAGAGGCCCTACCCCCTTCACGCGCTAGGAGAAAAGTGTGGAGGAAGTGAGGTAGTTCGTTCTCCTCTTTTTTGCTGATCTTTATTTCTTTGCCGTAGCGGCCACGCCTTTCGGGCCACAATGGCGGCTTTTTTATGCGAAGCATACTAGCCGCACAACCACGCTATTCCTTGCTGCGCCGCGCGCGGCCGCGTAGCTACCATATGACGTCATAACAGCCGCAAAAGCGGAGGCTCAACTCGTGCGCTCGCTTGCGGCCGCGTAGCTACATAGCCGGGTCTCAGCTCGTGCGCTCGCCTGCGGTCGCACACATGGTACTGCGGCCTAACTCCGGCTCCTCCCGCTAGGGCACTGACGTTACAACAGCTGCAAGCCAGGCTCAACCAAAGCCACCTAGAAAAAAAAGGAAGGCCTCCGCACGCCGGTGTGACGTCACGCTAGTCGGATGAGCCGGACAGTCGATGCCGTCGGCGTCTCCGCGCCTAGGTTCGTTGCGCTTGCAGGGTGTCTCTTTGCGCGTCGCGGATACCATGGCATGGGAAAATTAGTGCTGTCCTTAAAGTGCCAGCACCTTATAAATGCATATGCTTCGGTTCGAAAGCAAGACACGTATAGCTGACTCAAAAAATAAGGGGGAGCCGCTGGTTCACCTCAGCCAACACCACCATAGAAAGCAACATTATTTCATACCTTCCTTAGATAACTTGCCTGGCGACATTTCTTTTTTCCGTGTATCGCAACACGACCTGCCTTATTGTGCTTGTGATGTTTGGTCGGGACTAAGACAAGCAAACTGCATGCAGCTTAGTCACTTTAACCTTAGACGGAAAGAAAGAAAGAGGAAAACTGCATATTGAAGACACAGAATATACTTTATTCACAAATGATAAGAACTGCATTCAGAAACAAACATTTTAAATCTTCCATATACAATTATCATTCTCACTCTTGCATTGCGTAAAACAGTCCTCGCTGGACACACGAATATCGAGGTTAATTTTATTGTTAAAATTTTATTATTATAGGGTCACGCACAACTAATTCTCAAACAGAATAAGCTTCCGTCTTTGTTGTACCATTTCTAGTGGTTATTTTATTTCCACCCGCCTTGTTTGCAGGCCTTATTGGTCTTCATAAAATACTGAGATAATTGTGAAAAGCAAGTAAAAAACGAGAGGCCTACTCTCAGTCCTAAAGGAAAAGATGCAATTAATGGATTGCGGTAGCATGGAGAGTTCAAATCATAAACAGGCAGCACAATGCACTCAAATAACATTTGAATTGGCCAAAATGCAGGGTTTCAATTTTGATACTGTAGGCAACTAAGTCCTACCTACGCCACAGGTTTCTTTTTACAAGGGTTCTGTCAACACAAACATACGTAGATGTTTAACAAAACAGAGCTTCATGAATAAAAAATAAATAATGAGAAACATCTCAGGCCTTCAAGGTATGCTATTTTCGGTCGTTCTTGCGTTGCGTAATTTGTCGTTTTCTGTGCGGCACAAGTTGTTCAGCAGTGTATTCGCTGCAGCACTTACAACATGCCCCATTACCTCCTGTGCAGGATGACCGAAATCACACACATCGACATCCTCAAAGTCATGAAGGGTAGCGAACAAAAGGCTGACAAGAGTATCTTTCTGCCTAGGAAGGCTGAAAAATCGTACGGCATATTCTGGTGTCCTGAGCTTGTCCAATAAAATTTCAGTAAAGAGTACAGCATTAACTACAACTGCTCGTGGAAACTTCAGGCCACCCCTTGTCATCTTCGTGATTAATGAATTCTCAGGGTCATCTAGATCGACGTCTTGCATCACAAGGCTTTCACTGCAAGATGGGCATGTCAGCTTTTTTAGAGCTGCATGGGCACAATAGCCGGCAACATAGGTTAGCGCCAGTAGCCTTGACGTTTTTTTCTCAATGTCAGAGTGGGTCACAGTGACTTGAAACTGGCCGTTTCCTGAATCTACACTTATATCCAACGTGTTCGCGCTCGGTGGTAGTAGAATGTCCAAATCTGGCAGGTCCAGGACCGTCTGCAAACGCAATTTGTTTTCAGATTCATATATCTGCCTTATAGACACGTGGTAATTGCCACCAGACAATTGCCGGTACTTTCCAAAGCGATCCTCTAAGCTATCAGTTTGAAATTTGCCCAAAAGAACATACTCGAAATGAAGCTCTTTGAGACAGTATATGGCAAGTTCGTACAAGGCATGGGTAGTGTGGCTGAAAGCTATGTGCGTTTCACGTGTCAAGCGGCCATTGTCATGTTCGAGGCTTCTCAAGTGATCAAGCCATTGAACTATTCTCTCTAAGAATTCTAGTTGAGGACATGACGATGAAACTATTGGACCTTGAAATTGATCTCGCAACCGCTGTCCTTTTCTTGGCGTCTTGACGTTAACAATGTTCCACCAAGTCAAAATGGTGTCGACATATTGAGAGGTTTCCTTTGCATGCTGGAACGTTGCAACACTGACAGCAGCAACAGTAGATGAGTTAAAAATCTTTAAGGCCAGTTTAACGTTCTGCCGTTCCATGTTTGAGGGGTTCAGTGCCTTCAAAGTGAGCGTTGGTGCTAGCTTCAAGAGCTCATGCTTTTCAGCTTCGTACAGCTGGCATAATACCTTGAAAGATGCTGTAAGTATCTTTGGTTCAGCCTCATCACTCTTCGGTTCAGGAAAGTACATGCATTTGCCAATGTTTCTTTGATTCAGCCAGTTATTTCTTATACACTTTAGTATGTGAACTGGGTCCACCACAAAAAACAGGGATCGTGATGGGTCAGCAGGATGCTGGTAAACAAAGCTGACACTTGCCAAATTAGCGAAGTAGGACATGGTTTTTCTGTTTATGGAGTTATTGTCCGAGATCACTGCGATTATTCTAAACCCAGATGCCTCTAGATCAAGAACAATCTTCCGAAGGGAGTCGTGCAGCGCCTTAGCATCGATTTGTGCCGCAGGAAGGATGTGTACAACATCCTTGTTTGAAGAAAGCAGGCTCTGTATCATAAATACGGGGGCAGTTTTTGCTGCAGTCGATGAATTTACCGCAGCACCAGTAACCAACCCAGCTTTGTAATAAAAAAATGATTGAAGGTGAATCTCATCAATCATTAATGTTAGAGTATTTTCATGCTCTTTATATGTGCTTACAATACGCTTTGCATAGGAAAGAAAGCTACATTCTTGCTGCTCCGTTTCAGGGCGTAGATCGTACGATGAACACAGTCTTCTGATCGTATCAGGATGCGGCATCTTAAGCTTCATCGAACTTCTCAGGAATCTATATGCTTGAGGTGAAATTGTGAACAAAAGGCTAGCAAGAACCAATAAATCGGGGGGATATCGGCCAGCATCATTCAAAACAAGATCAACTTGACTCTTCAAGAATTTAAGCACTTCCAAATGCCATTCTTGCAACTCGCATGCGAAATGTTTTCCACTTACTTCCTCTAGCAATGTCGAAACCAATGTCAGTAGATGACGGGCCTTTTCAGAACAGTCAGTGCTGATATCCTTACGTGTCTGTTCGATCATGTGTAACACACTTTTCAAATCTCTTAAATCGCACAGCTTTTCAGGAACTAAAACATCACCACACTTCCTCACACCCGTTTCACCAAAAAATACTTCGACGCGCAGGTCTGTGGACACGATCACCGAAGTGCGGACTGCAGGAGCAGATTGAAGTGACAAGTCCAAAAAGAAAACCTTGGAGCCCTTGTTCAAAACTGTGCAGAAGTCCGAACACTGAAAGCTTGGCAAGGCCTTCAGCAAGTCCGCAAAGCTACCAACCAGATTTTTGGCGTCCTCTTCTGCTTTGGTTTGCTGAGAAAGCATTATTGCTTTTTGCAAATATGTGGCTTCCAAGCGCGCTCTTTTGGCAGCACACTTGCGGACGCGATAAATAGGCACGGCAATGGAGAAACTGCAGTTTTCTTCAGACGGATGTTTTTCATGGACATTCGACCACTTTTCCTGTCTTGACGTCCGTGTAAGATGTCGTCTTCAAGTAATCCGATGGCAAGAAATGCTTTTCACAGAGCTGAAATAAAAAAAAAAACAAGCCGTTACAGGTATGAAGCTCGGCGAAAATGTTGAATTTACAAACGCGTCGACAGGTGCAGAGACCCATCTATTGTGCACGCGTGCACGAATGCATTGCGCATTATGCTAATGAAACCTATTCGTCTGGAAACCCAGAATAACCATAGAGAGAAGAAATACTTACCACTGTGTACTTCGTTGGCGAGAAGTCCTTCCGAGGAACTGCTCTCGTCCATGCTTCCCGAGTGGCTCGGTCAGATGGGAACTTGTGCGCTTTCTCCACCGTCATAATTGGACTTGCAGTTTGGTGCGCGCAACAACAGCCAGGCATCGTTGCGCTTCCGTGTACGACGAACCACGCACAATCGATGAAAAGCAATCGCGTTTACGGTGCAGCATGCCCCACCAAAGCCACCAAGCAAATGCTCCACGCGTTGCCGCTCTAGCGTTGCAGCCACGGAGAAAATTTGTTTTCAGAATGCGCGTCGCGTTCTAGAGACGCAGCGCTCCCCATCCACCGCTACCATCCGACTCTCGTGATGTATTGACAGGGGAGAGGAGGTGATGCGGAGGCCTTACATTTTTTTCTAGGTGGCTTTGGCTCAACTCATGCAAGATGGGCTGGGTGGGAATCGAACCAGGGTCTCCGGAGTGTGAGACGGAGACGCTACCACTGAGCCACGAGTACGATACTTCAAAGCGGTACAAAAGCGCCTCTAGTGAATGCGGTGTTGCCTTAGAAACGAGCTGTTTCTAAGGCTCAGGCGTGCGTCGCTTGCTCAGGCGCACATTTCGTTGCCGCGCCGAACGCTGCGTTGCTCGACGCTCACCGCGTCCAATGCGGGGCGCGTAGTCGCTGCGCCGTACCCCATTGTCTTACACCCCTTGGCAGGTCGACGGGAACGCTGTCGCCTTCCACTCTTGAAGGCGAAGCAGAGTAACGCGTGAGTTGTTTCTTCGTCTAGCCGAACCAAATATAGCCAAGCAACAGCAGTTCACCAGGCTAAACAGTGGTTCAACAACTAAAATAAAGGCTAGCATGCTTCGCATCCTGGGCTTAACCTTAGCTAAGCCACAGCCCTTTTAACGCGACATCATTAAGGAGCTCGTGTCTCAGAAAAGCCGGTGTCGTCGGCGTCGGTGTCGGAGGCGTTGGCCGTGAGCGATAAATCCCAGCAGGCACTTCATGAATAAAAAGCAACTTGCAAGATGGGCTGGGTGGGAATCGAACCAGGGTCTCCGGAGTGTGAGACGGAGACGTTACCACTGAGCCATGAGTTTTTTTCTCTCTTTATGTTCAACTCTTAAAGGTGAAGCTTAAGTGCCGCCCAAGTTTATTACCTCGCAAAATAAAAAGAGTTCCAGCAAGAACATTTGTCAGCGAAAGTGTGTAACCATAGATGCTTCAAAGCGGTACAAAAGCGCCTCTAGTGAACGCGGTGTTGCCTTAGAAACGAGTTGTTTCTAAGGCTCAGGCGTGCGTCGCTTGCTCAGGCGCACATTTCGTTGTCGCGCCGAACGCTGCGTTGCTCGACGCTCACCGCGCCCGATGCGGGGTGCGTAGTCGCTGCGCTGTAGCCCATTGTCTTACACCCCTTGGCGGGTCGACGGGAACGCTGTCATGTTCCACTCTTGACGGTGAAGCTTAAGCGTCCTCCATTTTTTTTTTTTCGTTCTGCGCGCTCACACGTTTTCCTCCGTCGGTTTCGTACCGTGGCAAAGGTGCCGTGAGGGCAGGTTTGCGTTGGTCTCCGTGTTTTGTTGCGCTGCGTTATCTGGACCGTGCTCTCGCGGATGTTGCTGTGGCCAGGTAGGACAGGAGGAACTAAAGTTCATGAAATGAACGCGCATGCAACGCTGTGCACAATGTACCGCTCCACGGCGATGGCTACGGACGAAGGATCATCCGCGGGAAATTTTGCCCTCGTTCGCGGAATCATGCTAACTTGCTAACGACTGCTTAGTATTGCTGCGGAGCGCGCGCGTCCGAGCAGCACGGTTGCGCGCAGCGCGGCGTGGTTTCGCGAGAAATGTAAACAAGAGAGGAGAGCTGGCCCGAGAGGCGGAGCAACGCCATAAGCAACGCCAACTTCCGGCTTCACTTTAGCTTCACAAAGAGTGACGTCAGGGCTTCTCCTTAGTTTCCTTCCTCCGTGGCAGTGGCGGAACACCGGTGGCCCGGGCTACTAGTGGTGCATGCGCAGTAGTGACTAGGGAGCGAGAGAGAGAAATATCCGTGACGAGGCGCGCGTTGTGACGTCATCTGACTCCGCGGAGCACCGCCACGGCGAAATCGCAAGTTCGCGGCCAGTAAAGCTTTCGCTTTAAAAAAAGTGAAATGGCGGGGCCCATGACGTATGGGTCACGCGAACCTCTGGCTCCGGTATGGGAGAACACAGGGAAGGAATTTCGCTTGCAGAGGGCAGATGGGCGCAAGTGGAGAGAGTATGTATGTTGGCCGGGAAATTCTCCTGAAATCATGCATTCGCGGCGCCTAAACTATTTCTATCTCTGCTATTAATGAACCAAAGAGAAAAATTCTTGTGGTCAAACATTCACTAGAGGGCTCGTAACAACTTCCAGCGTGTAACCGCAATTTAAGATGCCTGATAAGGGGCCCCTTAAGGGTGCTACTGTATTTAGTGCGTAAATTGAGGCTCAGCTATCTCAAGTAAACGATGTTTGCATGAAATTAAGACATGTCATGACAGTAAATCGCCGTATAAATATGGCGTTGCTGCGGCAATATTATACGGCAAATCATTCTAATCATTCTAAACGAAAAAGGGCGGGCTATATGCTGATGTTCACTGCATGTTTATTGTACGTTGTTTATTGTATCCTCCTATACAAACCAGTCGCTTTATTTTAACGTTATTGCCTGTGGCATATCGCATTAATCTGATGATTGAGATGGACTACCCAAAGAGACTGAACTTGCTTAGATTGGAAATTAAAATGCCTATCTGGATAATTAGCAATGTTTCCCTAATCAAATTTTTGATTAATTGCCTTAGCCTGCATATTGCAATACACGAACTGAAGCCAGAGATTGCACAGGGCACATCCACTTGGAAAGAATGTTGAAACTAGTATCCGTTTTTAGATAAGCGCAGCTAAACTTGCGGTAAAAATGCACTGCATGTTCTTGCACTTAACTTTTTAAGAAAACACGTTTTCATTCATTAACTCTCGAAGATTACTGCAACGCCAATGCATTTCATCGCGATGTTATGGAACACATGTCTCGAAACCAGTGTCATCCTCGTAATTCGTTGTAAATCGATGTGACTTTCGAAGTCGCCGACTGCAATTCGTAAACTGATATATATGCCATAATGTATTCGTTGGAGAACTAGCGAAGAATCGCTAATTAGTCAAATATTCATTATAATTTGTACGCCAAATAATGTCCACTTCTGAGAGTAATCTTGCTCAAGCAGTAGAATAGTGCTACGTGCCACGGAAAATGTTTAGAAGTTTTGTTAGCGATAAAAAGCGCCAAACCGTAACAACCGTAGTCAGAGGAGGAAATTCTGTATATTTATTCCCAAGACTCCAACAATAAGCATCACTCGATAGTGAACGTTCTGTCCTTGTTTTGTCTGTTTAATCCTGCTCCCCTCCCCTCGCTCCCCTCCCTGCCTCCACCTTCTTGTCGCCGCACTGGAAAATAGCGGAACCACATCCTAGCCCCCGCCCCCAACTTACTGAGCTGCTTGACGCACTGCTCGCAGCAGCCGCAGTCGCTGGCTCTGACCTCCACCTTTCCGTCACACTCGCTGGACTTGATCGGCGTGCACGTGACGTTGGCGCAGTAATTCGGAGGGCACAGAGTCCCTGCTGCGTGAGATGGTGCCACGAGCATCCAGGCAGCGTGAACGAAAACAATGAGCAGGTTGGTCCCGTCCATATTCTGCAATGTGGAACATTCATAGCGCGTCAGGAGTGGTTAAAAAATGTAAGGTCGCTGATGGTTCCTTGCTTTTTATGAAAGCAGATAAGTTGTGCAGATGCCGAGAACTGTGGCAATCAATATTACGCGAAGCATTTTGCAGGTGTAGCCAGCTGCTTCGCACCGTTTATAGATCAGCTGAGCGTCACCACATCGAACAACAGCATTTTTAAAGTGAAACTTTCTTTGTTAACGCTCCGGGACATTTTCTAACCTCGGATACGGCTGGAGCTGCTGATGCTGTCTCGTCGATTAACTCACACATGACAGCTCTTGTTTATTGAATCGGTTTATACGCAGTACCATTTATACTACCTATACACATGTGCCTATAGAGCTATTTTTACTTTTTACTAAATTACGCGGTGAAACAACATACGATACCTAAATATGCTCAGTGCAACAAACTTACCTTCTTCAAGGCTATAATTCTTTTATTAAGGCGAATCCTACTATGCGTTCCGCCCCGGGTTTTGGTGTGTGTACTCGGAGTCGGTTTGTCGCCAAGTAAAGAGGGCCGGTTCTGGAGATTGTGCAATAGTAAAGTAGGTTGAGCCTGGAGACAAGGGTCATCGTAGGTGTCATAGCTATGTTGGCCCGATCCGGGAGGTAGTGCAATCCGCGGGCCTGTAATGGATGTCATGGCGTGTTGCTGTACAATTACGTATGCCTACATTGCAAAACGCTGTGCCCGAGGTTAACACATGTATGGAATATATTGAGTCCCTTTACTATAGCTTCGCTTCACGTAAATTAAGATGTATTCCGAGCGCATGCGCACCAAGTCCGCTGGAAGCCGTCATCTCCTCGTCGCTTCGCGCAATTAGAAGCCGCTGACAGGCCTCTCGCGCGGTACTGTGAAATAGTCAATGTGTGTGCGTACATACGATTATCTGCATACACTAAGCAAGTGTGTGTGTATGTGTGCGTGACGCCAGCGTGAGCGTGATGACGCCAACAAGACGGCAACGACGCTAGTACCACGGCGATCGCATGAAGACTCACCTTTTACAGAGAAGCTGTTCATGCGAACCGTGTCTCTTCGTTGTCGGACTTGGCTAAAAAGAGGCCACAGGACCTAGCGGGAGAGTAAAAGAATAGCTGAACAGGGGGGACTGGTTTGGAAGGACTCCTTTCAGCCTGTGAGAATTATGCTATCTACGGGAATCTTATATGGTTGTCACACGCTGAATTTTCGGGGATCGAGGCAGATCGACATCGAGTTTATTGACGATTGATTCCACCCTGCCTGGGAAGAAACAAATGTTGTGCTGGAGATTTGCAGGCCAACGAACAGTTCCGAGCGATTGAAACAATTGAAACGTGATAGTACGAGCGCGTGGCCGCCGGCACTTGTTTCTCGCGCGAGATGTGCCGGCAGACACATCATTCGTCAAATCAATCCAAGGAATCGTCGAAACGACCGCAGCGCTGTTACAATCGGCCTGCAGGGGTACTGACCTGCAAAATTTTTTCGTCCCGCTGCGACGATTCGTTTTGTAAAGACAACGATGCGCCGCCTCAGCGGCCCCACGGCGCCGCCATGTCTAACCGCGTACGGCGGACCGTGTATTGTTGGTCGATTCGCTGCCGCTTTCACGGTTTGCTTGGAGCAAGAGAACTCCTGAAACAGGTTGTTTTGCGGTGCGTTCTCACGGGCCCCAAACGTCCTCACTGTCAATGGACAGACGCGGCAGCTACTGACTGCGGGCTGAGCTCTGGGATCAAGATGCGCCTGCTCGGGTCAGGACCTCTGTCTAGGAGTACCCTCTCACCTTGGTATGTTCAGTGAAACCAAAGTCCGGAAGTGAGTGTGCGAACCCTCCCCCTCAAAGACTGCGATGACTTTGGATGCTCCCATGGTCTAAGCTTGAAAGGCAGTTTTCCCTCCCTTAGGGATCTAGAGAGGACAGAGTGCTTTTAAGCAGCCATTGGCGGCTGCTCAGTGTGGATGCTCTTTCAGTCATGCTAGACTGATGAAGTGTAACGTTCTCCACCCTTCATGTAGATATTGTCAACAAATCCCATATTCCTCGTTCTCGATGAGAACAAGTCCCTCCCTTCAACAACGTCCTTAGCGTGGATGATTCGGACGACGGCATGGACCAGCTACCATCTACTTCATGCCCGACCCCAATCCTTACAACTGGCTGGCAGTGGTGAAACGGATTTTACGACGTGGTGCTTTGTCTGCGATGAGTGCTTAGTTATTGATTTTACTTTCTAGACAACATTTTATGGTTGTTCTGTTTAGAACAGTGGGGAAGCAGGATTGTTGATTGTTAGCTAGGTTGTGTTTACCAAGGTATGTTTAGCGAGCAGGACCAATGCAAGAAAGCAGCAATCATGGAGGTAAGGAAACTGCTGAGAGACGAATTGTTGATTGTTGGTGAAGAACTGGGCCCAGAGGTACGCAAGGCAATGCTAAACTCGGAATTATTGCCGCTGATTTCCGAACGGGCCAGTGTGGAGGACATTGAAATTGGGTTAGAACTTTTTAGGAAATGAGAGAAACGGGACGTAGAGAGAGAGAAGAACGGGACAGAGAGGAACGCGAGAAAGATCGCCAGTTAAGAAAAATGCAAATTGAACTTGAAAGCAAACGTTTGGGGTTGTCTCAAGGAAATGAAGGGGCTCTGGAACGATCAAGTGAGACAGAATTATACCGCATGGACATGCTGTTAAAGCCATTTCAGGTCGGGAATGACAGGCTTGTTCCTAGGAAATTTTAAAAGGGCTTGGAGAAAACGAACTTCGGTCCGAGTACATGGCCACAGTGGCTGCTTTCTATGTTGCCGTGTGAGACTCCTGAAGTATTCGCCGTACTCAGTGCGCAAGATGCATATGATTATGCGAAGGTTAAGACTAGTCTTTTGAAGAAGCACCGCCTTTCAGCCGAATCTTTTCGGCAAAGGTTTAAAAGCACGGACAAGAAGGATAGCGAGGGATATCCAGAGTGTCCATATAGCTAAGAGGCCAACCTAGTCCAGTGGTTGAAAAGCGCGGAAGCGTACGAGAGCAGAGACATGATTATTGAGTGCATGTGTCTAGAGCAGTTTTACAAAAGCATCCCGCAATCTGTGAAGCTGTGGGTGCAAGACAGAGGAAATGTAAACACTGTGGAAAGGGCGGCTGAATTACCCGAAGAGTACTTAACGCGTAGAAAGCTAAATGCCGAGGACGGAAATTGGGATGGTCGAAATGGACCGCGGAAACCATTTCCGTTCAAAAAAGATTCCCACACTAGGCGACCTGATCCTGTAGACGTGGAGCAAAAGCTCTCAGAAAAGAGCGAGGAGAAGTAAAATGGGGAAATCGCCCAAAAAGAGCAGAAAAGAAAATTCGAATCTTTTAGACCGAACCGCTGCTATAAGTGCCACAAACTCGGACATATCGCTGTAAACTGCGGGAAGCCTAGCGTAGTTTTCTGCTACGTGGGTGAAAAAGACGAGGATATGGAACTTTGAAGCCCATATCTTAACGACCTGCAAGGTAATGGGAAACCATGCCGGGCTCTGCGAGAGTGTGCCGCCACTATGGACATTGTCTATCCCTCTTACGTGAAGGTAGATGACTTCACGGGAGAAGTAGCATGGATTACACAGGTTGTAGAAGAACACAGCGTGTGTCTGCCCATGGCCAAAGTCAAAATCAATGGACCGTTCGGGTACGTCGTGGCCGAGGCTGCAGTTTCCAAATTCATGTCGCTGCAGTACCCTTACAAATTTTCGAATCGGTCGGATCAGTTATTGCAGGACAAGGGGCTTATCCTGGGAGAGGGCGCTTTCGGCTGAAAATGCAAAAGCTGCTCCAGCGGTAGTAGCAAAAGAGGTAATTTCAATAACCGAATCCGAGCTAGTCTCGATGGACGAAAAAAGGGTTGAGGAAAGCCTACCAGCTGACCAGCTCAGTGAGAGCGTATCACTAGGGTGTCAAAGTTCACGCCTGCAGGAAGAGCCATCTAACGCAGTCGCAAGCGGGACAGGGTAGTTCCTATCACCAGCCTCAAAGAACTTTGATCAACTCTTACGTATGGACAGAGAGTCACTGGCAGCCAAGCAAACGAATATTGACAGCTTAGCTAAATTGCATCACACAGCCAAAGAAGGCATTGCTAGGCGCAACGTGACGGTACAAGAGAGAGGAGGATTGTTGTATCGGCACTACAGAGACCGAAATGGCAGGATTATAGATCGGTTAGTCCTAACTACAAAGTGCAGGGATGACCTTTTGAGTCTCTGCTATGGAAATGAATCGTCTAGCCACCTAGGCATAAACAATTCCAAGGAAAGATTGCTTATGAAATACTACTGGCCTGGCTGTTTCAAAGATGTAGAAAATTTTGTAAGATCATGCGACGCCTGCCAGCGCTCGGGTAAACTAGGATAAACCTGGAAAACTCCACTAAAAGTAGTTTCCCTAATTTCAGAACCTTTCAAACGACTTGTGATAGACATGGTCTCTACCAAAGGCAGTCTTGTTACAAGTACTTGTTTACCATGCTGTGTCCGGCTACAATGTTTCCAGAAGCAATCCCTCTTAAACAGCTCAGTTACACCGAAGTAGTAGACGCACTTTTGACAGTAGTTGCACGAGTTGAGTTTGCAGCCGAAATTCAGGCTGATTAAGGATCAGTATTTACCAGCTCACTGACTTTCACATTCTTACAAACGCGCGGGGTAAAGGTGGTACACAGTTTCATCTAGAATCCTCAGTCAAATAGAGAGGTGGCATTTAGTGCTGAAGCGACTTTCGCAGGCACTCTGTTAAGAGCACAAGGAGGACTGGGAGAATTGTCTTCCGGCCACTTTGTTTGCTTTGCGAACGGTTCCTCGCGAGGCTACAGGGTTCTCGCCAGCAGAACTAGTGTATGGGGAGACCCGCCGTTCTCCACTGTGAATGTTAAGAGAGATGTGGGAGGAAAGAGGAGAGAGTGCAACAGTGGTAGATTACGTGCTAAATCTGCTGGAACGGCTAAGTGCAACGAGCAACTAGTCGAACATGGCAGTAGCTCGAAAGAACGCCAAGTTCTATTACGACAAGAATGCGAGGCTTCGTACGTTAAACGCCGGAGACCAAATAATGATCCTCAAACCTTCAAGAAAGAACAAGCTTGAAATTCACTGGGACGGACCCTTTAAAGCGTTGCACAAAGTTTCAGATACTAACTATGCCCTGAAAATGACTGGTCGCAGGAGCGAGGTGAGGACATACCACTACAATTTAATAAAGCCGTACGTAGAGCGGAGCGGAGTCGTTAACTTTACCATCAAGGACCAGGATGACACCAGTACTGAATTTAATGAGTATAAGGCAACCTCCAACTTTGAAATCAGCCTTGGATGAGTGGTAAAACATTCGGTAAGCTCAAACGCTCTTGGACCCGGGCACCTAGATGAGCTAAGATGGCTGTTAGGGGAATATCTTCATAGATTCAGCGATCGGCCAGGTAGAACCAAACTAATAACGCATGAAGTAGAGCTGACGTCAACCGAACCCGTAAGATCAAAGCCTTACAGGGTGTCTCCATGACAGAGAGAAATGAGAGAGGCAGAGATACAGCGCATGCTAGAGTTGGGAGGTATTGTGCCCGGTGAGATTGACTACCAGTCACCGCTAATACTTGTACAAACCCCTAACAAGAACCCTCGCCTGTTTGTGGACTACAGGAAGGTAAATGCCATCAATAGGGATCAGCTGTACCCAATACCCAACATTGAGGTACAAATCGAAAGAGTTAGGAATGCTAAATACATTTGAGCTATGGATCTCGAGCGGGGATACTGGCAAGTTCTCCTTTCAGAAAGGGCCAGCCGCTACGCCGCATTTATCTCACTTGCAGGTGCTTTTCGCCCTCTCGCCCTCAGCTTCGGGCTGAAGAACGCGCCGTTTAGCTTCTCAAAGTTAATGGATATTATCCTAAAAGACTTGCAGGACTTCACCTTGCCATATCTTGATGATGTAGCAATTTTTTGGGAGAGCTGGAAACAGCACGTATCGCACCTCGAACAGGTGTTCTCGCGGTTGAGGGAAGCTGGCTTAACGATGTAGGCGGAAAAGTGTAGGTTTGGCTCTTCGCAAGTTACTTATCTGGGCCACATTGTCGGCCAGGGCACGAGACGGCCGGCCGAGCTGAAAACAGGTACGAATGGAGATTGTTCACAGCCGCGCACTAAAACAGACATTCGTTCATTTTTGGGAGTTGTCGGCTACTATCAACGCTACATTCCAAATTACTCGCAAATAGCAAGTCCTTTAACGGACGCCCTCCGAAAGGGAGCACGCGATAGCGTGCACTGGCATAAGGACAAAGAAAACACCTTCCAAGGTTTCAAAACGCTATTGGTTTCTCGTGCTGTGCTTTGCTCGCCAGACTGCACAAGGAAATTCATAGTTCAGTGTGACGCAAGCGACAGAGGTATGGGTATGGTACTTAGTCAGGTCGGCCCCGATAATGAGAAACATCCTATCATCTATGCCAGCCGTAAACTAACTATAAGAGAGGAAGCCTACAGCGCGTCAGAGAAGGAATGTGCTTGTTTAGTTTGGGCAGCCCAGAAGTTGTGTTACTTGTACGGAGCGAGGTTCATTTTTGAGACCGACCACTTTCCTCGGACATGGCTCAATCAAATGTCCCACAAAAATGGCCGCTTGCTCCAATGGAGCCTCACTCTCCTAAATACAGCTTCTCCGTTAGATATAAGGGGAAGTTGCATAGCAATGCGGACCGTTTGAGCACGCTAGTTTGAATTCTGCGTTTAGCGATCGGGCCTCAATTTTGGGGTTGTTGTTAATTTTGATAAGCCAAGAAGATCCCTTCTCATTCAGCAGAACTCCTTCCATGATTGCTGAATCCGTCAGCTTGAAATTCTTTTATGAAATTGGGGTAGCGAAATGCATCATTTTGCTGTTTCTGCAGTTATGTTTTCTTTGAAGCCTAGCGGTTTTTCAGTGAGATCCATGATACGTCATCTCGGCGCGGAGCCGCGTTGTGGAGTTCGCTTTGCAGTTGCCTGTCCTTGTTGGATGTTTTGGGGTGGTGTCATTATTTCACAGCTGCTCGCTGCAAGGCAAGGCATCCCCCCTTGCCACCAGCCATTCTCGTCCAGCCCAGCGGTTATCAGCACTGGCCAGTCGAGATTTTCCGGGCCATGGAAGGACTGTTACGATCGGCCTGAAGGGGTACGAACTTGCAAAATTGCAAGGCTAACGAACAGTGCCCAGCGATTGAAACAATTGAAACGTGTTAGTACGAGCGCGTAGCCACCGCACGAAGGAGGAGGATTAAATAAAGGGAGAAGGCAGGGCTGTTAACCAGAAATGCGTCTGGTTGGCTACCCTACTCTGGGGGACAGGAAAGAGGGAATAGAAAGACAAGATAGAGAGAGGGAGGGGAAGGGGAGCAAAACCACGGTAGGCTTGCGCCCGCATGCGGACGGCCTGAGCAAGTCAAAGACGTTCACATAGGCCAGTCGCGCTCAAGAAAGACAAAAGTGCATGCACAGCTTTGTGGGCTGACGAGCGATGAGGACGGTCTTCAAGTAGCACCTGCACAGACAAAGGCCGATGGTCTAGTCGTTGCAATTGCGATAGATAATGTTTGTCTTTCCGACTGAAATCGATGACAAGGGCACAATAAATATTTGATGTTCGGTGTCGCATGCAGCACTGTCGCTCACTCCAATGAAAGTAGTGTACGCCTTCGTAAAACCACTCCCAACCACTGCCAGTACAGAAGCGATACTTGACGTTGGGGAAGCCCGGTGGAGGTCGGAGTTGTAGCGAAGGGTTCACTTCGTACAGCCAGGTGTGCCTTATATTTGGGGTGTTCCAGCTAAACACGCAAAAGTGAAAATAAGGAGAAAGAATGGTGAAACAAAAGATTTACAATGTAGACTCTCTGCGAAGTTTGACTTGCATGGCGTAACACTCGGTGTAATTATAACACAGCTTCGTTGTGGACCATCTTCACGGAGTTGAAGGGGCGGTGATATTTGTACTCATGACCCCTCGCTCACAAAACAACCCAGAGCGAGCACAATAGAGTGCGAAGGGGCCACAATGGAGTGTGCGTCCCTCACCGCTTGAGTGCTGCTTGCATCTGTTGATCTGATGGCATCTTGGACTTGTCGCCTCCATCTTGACAGCCAGAGTCGGACAGATCCGGCATTCCTCAAACTATGAGGCCCCGGACAAGCAGGCAAGCCGAACGTGTGACTCACCTTCTCGGAGGAGGAAGTGGCACATCCGAAAACACTTGACTACAACTAATGTGTCTGATTCTGCCTTGCCAAAGCTTCCAGTGGTGTCGGGACAAACGCCGGACGAGCGTTGGGTGGCACACTGGTTCAGACGGCAGCATGCAAGGTGGCCCAGGCTGCCTAAGTGACTGTGCACCATCGCCGACAGTTACGACGTCGTGTTGGGATGACGGGCCGGGAGACGCTCTACATCTCGACGACTGCTCAGACGACAGGCATCGGAGCGGCACTAGCTCGAAGCGCCTGGAGCGCTCGATGCGGGAAGAGAGCGATCGAAAAGAACGAAAGGGGCGCGCTCTTTTTCAGACCAGTAGAAGACATATGCTGCTTTCGAGAGCGGTCTAAAATGCTCCGAAACGACTAGCCAAAGATGCGATGAAACTATATTTAATTGTGCGCATCAAAAGAAGCAGTTTTAGTGGAGACGGTGGTGCCTGCGGTCAGACCCCTTTACGGTTTGAGTATATGGCCGTAGTCAATAAGTGAACACATCCGCGTCATCACAACACTCGGGTACACTTTTGGGGCCGCTTTCGAAGAGGAACTGAATCTCTGTCATACTGAACCAAAGAAAAAATATGTTAGCTGCACTGTGATTCTGTTGTCATCGCCCCTTATTGCTTATCTTGAGCGCCCATTTGTATTGTTTTTTCAGAAACCTTGCAGACGCGCAAAGCTCGAAGCGTGTAAAGGTTCTAAAACTTTGCTTCTCAGAAAACGTATGATTGCTTACAGCTGCAGGAGAGCATATTTTGACAGGAAATTGCACATCTGTGAAGACGATAAGCAACCTCGCTTGATATCCACTTTATACTAAGCGGTTGTCGTGTCACGTTGCTCTGCAATCAATCTCTTCTTTTTTCCACACGTTTTGGGATTCGTGGAATCGACTATTCAGCTCATGGCGCTGTGTCACTTGTTCAGAGAGATGACCCCTAATGCGGTGATGCCTCTGACTCAAAATTAGGTTTTGAGTACAGTCTAATATGAGCTTACGAGGAACGCCTTTCTAAAAACGTTACTGGAAATAAGAACAATGTATTGCACAGATAACGCGGTTACATTGTGATACAAAGTTCTTGAATTTAAATTGTCGCAACAGAAAATATTTTAACGAGGCCGAAAACTCCTGTTTATGCGTTTACTGCATTCTGGAACTTTACAAAAAGTGTTCAGAAAGAGATGCATTAGTGCACGAAAATTCGGAACTGTGGTTGAGACTCACCTACTCGTGTATAACAGCATTCAAGTGGCTCAATATCTCGGTCACCGCCGAAGAGCGAACTAAGAAATAATACAACAGCTGAAAGCACCTGCTGCAGCGAAGCAGCAGGTTTCTCCTCCCACCAACAGCTGAATGCAATCCCTTCAAATCTCAAGCGAAAGGACTGTATTGATGACCAGTTGGTGTGATTTTCGCCGTGAAAAGAGCTTGTGGTCGCTCAAAAAACCATCCACGTTGCATTCTTTTGACGTGGAACGTGTTTCAGTTCAATCAGTGCGGAGGGGTGGGGAGGTGGGGTGGGGGGGCTCACGTGCTAAGTCCACGTGTAACGAAAAACGCGTAATACTGTTATAGCATATGTCATTTTAACCGTACTACACCGACGCACCTTGTTTTGACATGGTTTTGTAGAGGAAAAAAGCCAGTGCTTGATCAGGGATGGGCCGCGCGCGAACAGATGTCACCATTGTCGCACCTTGTGCGGCACAATCGGAGCCAAATTCAGCCTCCCGCTCGGCGTTCAGAGAGGCATAGCTCGAAATTACATTCGTCAATCCGAACAGGAGTGGACGCGTTTGAGAGGACAAGCGCTCAGCCATATCGTATAGTTATAATCCACCAAATGCATAGTTACGCTCACGAGGCGTCATAAGAAGGGTGCGATTTCCTGCGGAAGTTCGACGGTTGCTCGATTACGCCGCCTTCGTGTTGGACCCGCTGTATTCGGAAATAGTGCGGAGCGACTCGTGCCGCAAGACAGAAGGAAGCGAATTCGCACCCACCACCTTTGACCTCGACGGGACCACTGTACGATCAGGGAGCGAGTTTGAGGGCATGATTAGGCCGTAGGCGTCCTCGGCTAGCTGTGTCATAAGTTAACCGCGTAAAGGCTTTGAAATGCGGAAATAAATGTCATTTGTGGATTTGGCTACGTCGTTTCTGTACCCTAGTGACCACATACACCCTCCAGCAACACGCGCATGATGTGGCTCTGGCAACAGTGTTCACGCCAAACTTCTCAAGATTTTGCAAGTTTTCTTTCGTGAAATATATTTCAATACTTACACAAACAAACATGCTAGATGATGCTGAATTGGTGGATGTGGGGAGAATGTAAAGAAGTGGAACTGAAGAAACAAAGCACAAAAAGAATCAACGTCTCTTGCCATTTGTCTCCATGTACGAAGAACTTCCAAGAAATCGACATTGCTTCACTAGGCCTCTCTTGCTAGAAGCATAAAGTTTAGAGAACCTAGAGCATTATGGCGTACAGTTTTCAACAAGAATTATTTGTGAGAGCTCTGCCATTGCAAATTGTTCAGCTAATGGGCAGTGACAGCTGGTGCGTGAGTTTGTCTCATCTTCGTATTTGTGGCTTCAAACGCTATTTTGACGTAATGCGTCACCTTTTATCTTTCAGTTAAGCACTGATATTAATTTAAATAGGGCAAGGCAATGAGCCTGTTAAGGAGGACAGCGAGGAAATAAGGAGAGAAGGCAGGGATGTTAGACAGAAATGCGTCTGGTTGGCTACGCTATTCTGGTGGACAGGAAAGAGGGAACAAAAAGACAAGACGACAAAGAGAGGAAGGGGAGTGGGAGGGAAGCCGCGGTGAGCTCGCGCACGCACGCGGAGGGCCTGGGCGAGTCAAAGACATGCCCATAGGCCAGTCGCCGTCAAAAAAGACAAAAGTGCCTTCGCTGCTTTGTTGGCTGACGAGCAATGTATGCCCTTCAAGAAGCACCTGCATAGACAACGGCCGATCGTCCATTCATCGCAATGCGATAGATTATGTTCGTGCTTCCGACTGAAATCGATGATCATGGCACAATAAATGTTCGATCTTCTCTTACACGCCGCAGACTACGCCTGTTAAGGCGTGCGTAATCATTGAATACTGCGGCATTTCCAATGTAATATGTCGTTGAAGATAATCCTAATGGCAAATTCCCCAAACCGTTTAAAGCCAGAAGGACGAACTTTAGGCAATTCCGTGTGGTACTACTCGTCATGTCTAATGAACCTCTGTTTCCAAAGGGCCGGAATGGCCGCTTATAGCATTTGTAAGAAACTCTATGCATTTTGAGACCTCACTCCGACGGACGCGTTCCCACACGGATCGCAGTGATTATTACACCTGAAGTGGCCTGAGACATCCGCAATCATCGGCAATGTTCTGGCACCGAGCACATAAGAGCATTGTAGAATCGGTTTGCAAGCCCAGGTGGTGTGGAAGGATGTCGAAAACCTGGCGTTAAAAGTGGTACACGCAGAAAAAAAAAGAACATCAGTCAACGATTTACTAACAAAAATATTACCGCAGAACTCATCTCACGAAGACTATCGATGGTAATGCGGTTAGCATACGAGCCACTTAGCGACACACCGTATTCAAGTAGCTCTGGCTACATGCCACATACTCCCCACCCCCCTCCAATATCGCCACGCTTTGCTGCAAAGTTTTCCCCATCAGCACAGCGGAATCACGGTGACTATATGACGCCGAAGCAGTGACCACGATGGTATCACAAAAAAAAAGGGAACGACGTTGACGGAACGACAAAAGGCGGCATGACGATGACGGCACGACGACGGTGAGATGACGATTCGTAATTCGTGTTAAGACAGACACACAAGATGAACAGGAGCACAGACGATTTCTATTGTGTGTCTGTCTCTTTTAACTGCCGTGCTGTATTTCAATTCCGCTATTCCAACTGGCTCCAACGCAAGTCTTAATCGACGGTCCTAAAATGATGACAATGGTATAACTCTAACGACAGCGCGACGACCACGACATCAGAACAGTGGTAATGGTGACGACTGTATGACGACGGTGGCGTGTCGACGACTGTATCACGAAGCCTGTATGAAGACGACGGCCTGACGAGAGGCGGACGACGAAGATGGAGTGAAGACAACGCAACGTGCTCGACGACCTGTCACGACCACTAGCGTATGAATTGTGGCCCCCAAGCTTACTAGACAACTTGGGCCACTGGGTCGGCGAAAGGGTGATACAGCGAAAGTCGAATCACCTTCTTAAATTACATGATAAAAGTTTGAAAAGAGTACAGGAAAGGAAGGAAGCACGATATTTCTGAAGTGCTTCATGTGGGGAACATTGGGTAGCCGAAAACATACCCTAATGTGCATCACCTCTTCGGGAGCAAACAACCGGAAGCAAACAACCGGGAGCAAACAATCCAGGAGCAAGCAAACAACCGGGCGCAATCAATCCGGGAGCAAACAACCGAAAATAAAGCTAAAGCACCTCCTTTGTTTTCGCAATCAGAGTATGCCAACAGTTCTGGTGTCCTGCAGCGATGGCAAACAATGAACAGTGCTAAATGCATGCACGCAAAGACCCTTTTTTCGGGATGTATTGCATATTACCGCAGCTAAATTATTGAACTTACTATTTACCAGGCTTGTTCCCGTGAAAAGGCGCGATATTCACTTTACGCAAGGGCCGTTAATTTCCAAAGGTTAACGAAACTGCAAAGCACACTTCCACCCAGAAATCGCATTACGCGAAACGGGTCGTATTTGTTCCGCTATATCACTTAGAGCCCTTACGTGCACTTAATCTTACAGCAAAAAGCAGAATACTATTTCATGAATTGATAGGAAGAATGTCTTAGATTCACTGGGAGCATGTTGAAAAGCAAATAACACGTGTGATTATTATTTCTACAGTTTTCCCGAAATTTTCATTTAGTGATAGACATGGTTCATGTGACATCCATTTTGTAAGTGAAAAAAAAAGAACGATCGGAAGGATAAGCTTTCGCATCAATTAAAACAAGAGTTCCCTTGAGGTGTTCAAATATCTCATCACCCTGGGTTCGCATTTGATGCAAAAGAAAGGGTGCAAGCTTGTAACAAACTGATGTTTGTGGTATATCTTTCTAATATTTTTTTGTTTTTCAAATGAAGCTTCTAACAAGATTAGGTTTATTCTGACCAGGACGATTATCGGTTAATATCAGTCAGCAAAAAATATTTCGGTTGCACAGTGAACACTAACCGTGTAATATTTTGGGACACTGCCAATAATTAGTAGTTCGTGGATGATGGTCTGAGGCATAAGAAATATTCAGATTCTTTTTTTCCTGCTAAAACAATCTTCTTTGTGGAAAGAGTAAGCTTGGATTCGATTTTTCTGCCACACGAACTGTATCATGAACTTTTTGTCACGTAATCTTAAACTATCAACCGTGCATGGTTGGTGGATCTTATCTGAAACCAGCCCACTATGAATCTTCTCTGCCATAAGAAACTGTACTCACCAATGTTGCCTACATGGTCATGGTGTGTGGCATCTAGTGCTGAAAACGCGCGGTGACATCTGCATTTTAAAGAGTTTCCGGCAAAAAAATGCGAAGGAAATTCGGGATCTGGTGTCCATAGGCGCCGAGCGGCCGTCGAAAGGCACCAGGGGCGTGCGCGCGGAGGTAGGATGGATGCTATGAGCGTCCCCTTTGGAACGGTGTGGTGGGTTGCGCCACCATGCTCTTGGTATTATATTGCCTAATGTTCTACCTATCTTAAAAAAAAGAAAAGAAAAAGGAAAAACAACGAAGAATTCCTATCACCAAATTTTATTAATCTCTATTGGGAAATTTGTTTCATTCGCCACCGTTGTTGGTCGTTTCTCTACTTTTCTTCTATCAATACTCCAATCGCCTCTTACTAATCTCTTTTGCGGACATGCTTTCTTTTGCCCAGCTCTTGCGAAACCAAAGAGCTTCAAGGAAACCAGAGGTGCCTAAATTGACCGCTGGGCATATATGTTCACTTTACAATAAAACATGCTCCATCGTTTCCTTACCTTTACCGCAGCAAGCACATCGTTTTTCTTCCTTGTTGTATCTTGATTTTTAAGGGCGTGCTGTAAGGCATCCTGATCTCGCTTCGGGAAGTAATCAGCTTTCATTTGAGTTATCATAATTTGCTTCTTTGCTGATTTCCTTTTTCATAGCAGGTTTCTTTTCCATTGCCAACACCCATGAGATTATCTCAGCCTCTCTGACTTTCCGCTTGACGTTCTTTGTTGCCATGTTGCTCACCATACCGGTCGCACAGTTGCTGTAAGCTTCCTACTTCTTTTCCTCCTCTCTAAATCAATGTTTTTCTTGTACAAATATCTGAACGCTCTACCGGCCCATATAGTTTTTTGCATATTCCTCAGTCGTTCTTCATAATCAATTCCGCTCTGAGATTCCCTCACTTAAAAATTTTCCCAGCCCATATCACCATGCCCAGCTTCATTTGTAGTCTTCCTGTAAGCGCCCAATGCGAGGTGTCCCATTTACCTTTGGTTGCCATTGAGTCGTGATTGTACCCCTGATTTTATTTATTTATTTATTCAGTTACCTCACAGGCTTCCGAAGAAGTATTGCGTGAGGGGAGGATACAGGGAATTAACAAAAAAGAAAGAATAAAGAAGAAATAATACATTGTTAGGGAGCCAACATGAAAGAAAAAAATATCTAACAATATAAATAACGCAATAAATGAAACAAAACGACTGTGTGAAGTAGAAAAAAAGGAGTACCAAGAAAGTATACAAATAGTAGCTGGTGAACATGAAAGAACAAGTCTATAAAAATGTTAAAGCAATACAAAGCAAACATCCAAACAAAACAACCAAAAAGTATACAACTTCACTAAAAGTTTTTACTTAGGTGCTCAGTAAGGTTTAGTTGTGATGAATTATGGAATATGCATAAGCGTGCTTTGGAGGATACAGGGTCAAGAATGTCAACTATATCATTTGGTAGGTTATTCCAATGCTGAATGGCACGTGGTAACGCGGAAAAATTGAAAGCATTGGTTCGGCCAGAAATTCGCTGAAAACTAAGGTGATTATGCAGACGCCCAGATGCACGAGGTGGACGAGTGAGCGGTAGGGCGGACGGGCGCGTGCTATGGACTATTTTGTGAAATAGACAAATCAATGCTATGGTTCTTCGGGGTTCAAAGGATGGGAAGGATAAAGATGACTTAATGTTAGTCACGCTATAGAGTCGCGGTGATAATCTCTGACAATGAAGCCGTCGGCGCGGTTTTGGACTGATTCGAGAGTCGCGATTAGGTAAGCTTGATGAGAAGACCAGACAGGGGCTGCAAATTCCAGTTGTGGCCTTACGAAAGCTTGATAGGCGATTTGACTGGTGAGGCAGGAGGATCACGCTGGTTACATTTAAAATAACCAAGTGTACGTGATGTTTAGCAGTTATTTTTTCGATGTGCGCAGACCGTGACAGGTAAGGTGTAAGGAGAATGCCGAGGTACTTGTATGAGTTGGTGCGTGCGATGGGGTTCTTATCAAGTGAGTAATTGAAAGCGGAAAATGTCTTTTTGCGGGTGAACGTGATTAGTTCGCATTTATTAGTCTTTAGGGCCATTTGCCAAGAAGAGCACCAGTTAGTAATACGGTCAAGATCTCGTTGGAGAGCGACGTAACCGGAAGGTGAGCAGATTTGACGATAAGTCACACAATCATCTGCGAACAAGCGAATGGGTGACGTTATTTCGGATGGCAGGTTTTTAATATAGATAGGAAAAAGTAATGGTCCGAGTACGCATCCTTGTGGTACACCAGATGTTACATCGCTGATACTGGAAATAAAGTTATCGACGTCGGTGAATTGCTTACGGAACGACAAGAAATTTCTAATCCAAGATAGTGTTAGGGAATCGATGTTTAAGCATGAAAGTTTAGCTACGAGACGGCAATGAGCAACGTCATTGAAAGTCTGAGCGAAGTGTATGACCGCATTTCCAAAAGTAAACCGCATTTCCGCAAAAGTAACAACCGCATTTCCAAAAGTAAGTCCTGGAACCATTACACCTTTGCGCATACCCCGAAGCACCTCGTACCTATTGTATCCCCATAGCGCTCTTTGTTTCATTATGGCCGCATTTCTCTTCCCCTTTCCTGTTATTGTTTTTTCCTGTGTTTCCATATATCTAGTGCCTTCGTTTATCCATACACCAAGCTATTTATATTCTTTTGCGCCAAGTATTTTCTGGCCCTTTATTGACACTGTTTTTATTATATATCATCATGCGTGATTTTTAAACGCTAAATTTCAGACAAATTCTCGTATTCCTGTCCACAGATTCAAGCACAACACTGCACATCACTTTGATCATCAGCTATCCACACAATGCCGCCCGCATAAAACCAGAAAGCTGCGGCTCTACTACTGTACCCGCCTGTCTCCATGAGAGATTAAACCCGATATTACTTCCTTCTAGCGCCCCCTCCATCCTCACCATGTACATCATAAACAGCAGTGGGGATAAAGGGCACCCCTGCCTCACTCCCTTGTTATCAACTTCTCATCCAGCTCCTCATCCCTTCCCATTCAACGCAAACAGTATTTTCTTGGCAAATCCCTCTCAAAACTGTAGACAGTGGTCACCTATCCCTTCCCCTTCCAGAATATACCACAAAATGTTGCGGATTACGTTATCACAGGCTGCGGTAGCAGACTCCTTTCTTCCTGGATATTTCAACTGCGCAAGGACAAATAAGTAATAATCCACATGATTGTCGATTCTGAAGCCATACTGAAGTTCTCCCAATATGCCATTATTCTCTACCCATGCTTGCAGCTTTAATCTAATCCCCTGCATTGCTAACCTTTATATTACCGATGTAATGTTCCACGGTCTCTATGAGTCAATTATATCGTTTTCTCCATTACCTAAATAAATTAAAATGATTTTACTTTCTCGCCAACTATAGTTTCTGCTGCTGCTTTCAACAGAGCTTCCTTACTTTTTTGTTCTATTTCAGTAATCAGCCAAACGCGAACCTCGTCTAGCCCTGTGGCTGGGCGCTTAAGAATTTTCTCTTGGCTTTCTTCCAGTTGAAATTTATCAGCACCAGTTTCTTTCCATCTGGTTCTCTTTCATGCTCCCTTTTTTTCTCCACAAGTACAACCTCGTCAATGCCTTGGATAGATTCGGCTGTTATTTTTTTATGTAAATTAACGTCACATCCCCTCCCCGCTTCTTTCCATCTTTGTCCAAGATATTTTGTCGTATTGTTCCAGACTTCTTGCCTAATAACTTTATGTGGTTCGAAAGTATTCTAAGTGCGGCCTTACTTTTCTCACGTATTTCTTACAATCAACGTTCACTTGCACCTTTTATTTTTGCTTCAACCAGTATTTGAACCATATATTTCGTCTAGCGGTATATTTCCCATTTCCTGGCTACTTCATCCTGAGGCAACTGCGCCTTTTTTTGCTTGCCTTTGCTCTCGGTGTGCTCTCTGTCGTTCGGCGATCTCTTCAAGTTTCTACATGTTCCACCACCTCTTCAGTTTCTTTTTCTCCTTTCCAACGAGCGTGTTGCTTCTCCTTCCGTATTTCTGTCGTTATTAGACTTCTATATACAATACAATACAGTTTTGTTCGCCCGTTTTTTCATACACATGAATCTGCTGGTCAGCCTGAGCACATAGCGCTTGTCGCCAGACCTGGCAGCTGGTGGATACATCAACAATTACAAGGCTGAATGATATACAGTACCAAGACCAGATAGCAGGATCCCGTCCTGCGCGACATAAAAAAGATATAGAAATAATGAAAAAAATTAATTAAATAATGGGGTTTACGTGCCATAACCACTCTCTGATTATGAGGCACGCCGCAGTGGAGGACTCCGGAAATTTCGACCACCTGGAGTTCTTTAACGTGCACCTAAATCTAAGCAAATGGGTGTTTTCGCATTTCGCCCCCATCGAAATGCGGCCGCCGTGGCCGGGATTCGATCACGTAACCTCGTGCTCAGCAGCCCAACACCATAGGCACTGAAGAACCACGGCAGGTTGAAATAATGAAAGGAATCGATAAACAGGAAAGCAAGTATAACTTGACAAGCTGCGATAAATAGACTAGACTCATGACGTAAGAGTAAACATGGAACGGATCATGACCCTGAAGCCCCACAGAATTGTCATTCGTGTATTTTTAATAAGCACCACTTTCTGATCTTTTTCACCAGTGTTGTTCTTTTTACAATATTGCATAAACCGTCACTGAGATCATTATAGAAGCTCAGCCTATCCCACTCGTTGCTTGGCCATTTGCAAACTTTTTTTCCTCGACCCTTCGGACTATACTTGTTATTTGTTCAGCGTTCAAATTTGAACTGACCATTTTTCGTTCCTTGCTCTCTTTCCCAACTACATATCCCATTCTCAAAATGATGCGTTTATGGTCATTCCCTATGCTGCTATACCCTTCCTCGTCAATGAACATTTCTCCCAACTTATCGTAAACCTCCTTTGTCATCAGACAGTAATAAATGGTCAATTGTCGGTTTCCTGCTTCCCACGTGGTCTACCCATCACACTTAGGCGCTGTATTCATGATTACGTGGTTAGGCAGCTCACAAAGGTCTAGCACTGACTTCTCTTTGTTATCCATATAGGCATCTAGATTGTATATGTGGGCCTTCATGTCACCTATTAGTATAATTTCGTAGCCGTTCACGAAACCTCGAATATCATCACTTATGTAATCCACTAGCTCTTGATTCTTCTCTCTACTATTATTTCGGGTCCAAAAATGCGTTTCACTCAGCCAAGTTTTCTTTTCACTCATTTTTCATAATAACAGAAAATGCTCTTGACATTTTAAGTTTACTCTTTTCCATTTGGCTCGCTGATGGATGAGCATTCCGAATTCCCCTCCCTTTCTTTGCGACTTAGTTCTGTTGCACCCTTATCAAACATGATTCTCAATCACTGGCAGCTCTTCCGAGTCTGAAATATCCGTTTTTGTAACCGCATACACCCCTATTTGTTCCCCTATCTCTACCCACTTTTCTTTCTTCTGCCGCCCTGCAGTTTTATGCAGTCTACTGCATGACGACCTCTCTTTCTTGTTTTCCTCTTGTTGATGTTACTGACGGCGATGGTACCCTGAGGTTTCCTTAGGAGACGTTCTTCATTATTACCTACCCTTGCCTCCTGAGCGCCCAGGGGGTACCCAAAAAGCAACGGCGCGACCAGGAATTCGTCAGCCCACTTCTCGTCCAAGCATGGGATTGAAGTGGATCCAGTCTCGTTGAAAGCCACCATAGCTTCCCTGATTACTTGTACAACCTCGAACCCTTTATCTCGGCTCACTCCTAATATAGCCTCATTTGCAGCCACAGCAACTCTTTGTAATTTAGTGTCCCATAAAGGCTCCTCCTGCACCGTGCACACCGCAATCTGCGCTTGAGGGTACATATGGCGCAAGTCGCCTACCCCGTTCGTCAGGCACTGTGCTAGTCCTTCCCCCTTTTCTGTCTAACACGTCACTTAGCCCGTCTGCTACGACTGCAAGGTTGCGTCCGCGGGCATTTTCCGCCAACTTTTCTTTTGCTAACTCAATGACAGCGCCCAGTGTCCGCCCTCGAAATTTCCCTACTGCCACTCTCTCGTCGCCTTTCACCCTCTCCACAATGGGCGCGTGCCAACGACGTGTTGGCGAACAGCACCACGCATGAAGCAGACGACGGGACGAAAGCGCCTCACGGTGCTTCCAGTGGTTGCTGACGGCGGGTTCGGGGACCTGACGTGCCGCAAAACGCATTTTCTTGTGTCTGCTTTTGAAAAACGTCGGCACTTGTACGAAGCAGGCCACACTCGTTGCACCACATAATTCATATAATGGACAACTAGCGCAAATAGCGTTGCAAATGCGCCTCGCCCGCAGTGCTCACCGCGGTAAGCTAAGAGGTGGAGCTCCAGCATTTATGTTCCATATATGTTATTTCTCTGTGCAAGTTAACATTGTCACGTAGTTAGTTATTCATGTAAATAGTGGAAGACCACAAAAAATTCACCGACGATGTATGATAAATTTATTTATTTATTTATTTAAAATACCTTACAGGCCCATTTAAAGGCATTGGGTAAGGGGGGACACAAAGTAAGTGTTTCAACAGGAGTAAATAATATAAACATGAATACAGGCTTTCACAAGATAAGTAAAGCGAAGTTCAATAAATGTTTGTCTAGGCTAAGCTTTAGAGAGCGTAAACACAGTAATATACTCATGCTCACAAAAATGTAAAAAGACAAGTGTGAAAAACAGCGAAGGAAAGCAGGTCAATAACATCCTTATACAATGTTTCTACAGGAAATTCAGCAATGCTTCGCGAAAAGCGTCACGATCTGTTATGCTCGCAATGTTATCAGGAAGGCTGTTCCATACGGTTATGACACGTGGCAGTGCTGATGCGTTAAATGACAGTGTATTACCGAATATGCGCATGAAACTATGGCTATTGTTAAGGCGACGTGACGTGCGCGCTGGTACTTCAAGCGGCAACACATGAGCTCGATTACCATGGACGTATCTATGGAAAAGGCAAAGAAGACTTATCGTGCGACGAGTTTCAAATGACTGGAGCGAAATATCTGCTTTGATCTTGGTCACGCTGCAAGTTCTGTCGTAGTTACTTGTGATGAAGCGCAATGCCCTGTTCTGAATTTTTTCTAGCATATCAACTAAATAATTTTGATGTGGTGACCATACTGATGACGCAAATTCTAACTGTGGGAGAACAAAAGTCTGATATGCTAATTTACGAACTGTAGCAGGGGATTTACGCAAGTTCTGTCGAAGATAACCCAGAGTTTTCGAAGCTTTTGCGCAGATAGCCGTTATATGTGTACTCCAGGAAAGATGAGTTGTGAGTTCAATGCCAAGGTACTTGTAGGACAATGTCGGAGGTACGGCGGTGTTATTTAGGACGTAGGAAAAGTGAGAGTTTGAATGTTTATGCGAGAAGGACATAACTTTACATTTGTCTGAGTTCAGGGTCATCTGCCACGTACTGCACCAGAAACTGACAAGGTTAAGGTCGTTCTGCAATACTAAATGGTCATCAGATGTTTTTATTGTACGGTATAAAATGCAATCGTCGGCGAAAAGCCTTATCTGCGATGATATGTTTTGTGGAAGGTCATTAATGAAAATTAAGAAAAGAAGAGGACCAAGGACACTGCCTTGCGGTACGCCAGATGTAACGTCAGAAGTAAATGTATAAAATATATACCATTGGCTATGCACCCGGATCCTAATCCCTGGGCAAAGGCGGCCAACCTCCTTAGGCAAATACCTGTGATCAGCGACAGGTCAGCTTTGAGGATGCCGCCTCTTGTAAGGGATGTAGGGCTTTCACCACAGTCTCAGTCGATGATCGGCGAAGAATCACCAATGCTTCCTCAGTGCGGACAAGTGGTTCGGAAATTCCTGAACAAATGGCTATTGCACTAGCCCTGCTGGATAGCTCACGGGATGTTTTCTATAGCGTTTGAAGGTCTGTAGTTTGCGCATTTTAAAAAAGGCACTGTTTCCGAAGAGGCCCTCAGACTTTTGGGGGGCAAGGAAATCACGCACCACTTCATTTATTGGTTTCCCTCACATCAAGGTCAGATAGAGGGTGCTCCTCCCAACCTCAATGAGTCGGCTCACGGCGCTGAGCGCGAACTTGTCCACCACGCTACCCACGACCAATCTAAAGACGACTCCAGAGAGAGCAAGGAGGTGACCCTTACCTGCGACGAGATTAATAAAAGCTACTACCTAAGCCGTAGAGCCTACATCGTTCCTCATCCGCGAATCAACACAGCTCAAGCACTAACGCTCCGTCTGCTGGAAACGAGTACGTATCCCAATCCGTCGCTCTTACGCACAATCTATCCGGATACTTACACCGATGATACTTGCCGTGATTACGAATAGCCACGTTAGAACACATGCTCTGGCGGTGTGCCCGGTCACGCTCTATCATCGATAACAGCTCGGCCAGATAGGAGGCAGTCTTCCGCAGCCTTCTGCTGGCTTATCAACTCTGGGCTGTCCAGAAGGCCGACAATGCGGCCGAGAGGCTTGGCCTTCCGGTTACCATGTGGGAGCAGGCCGCTCTGCGATGACTTACAATCTGCAAGACCTCAATAAAATTTTAAAGCGAGAGCTTTACTGGCCGAGAAGTTCGATTTCGCCATCGCCGTGCAGCGAGGAGGCAGAGGACGTCACACCGCGTTCCTCGTAACACGCGTTCCTCGTCGTTGCGTTCGCCTCCGCTCGCTTCGTCAGCTGCGTCGCATGACCGATAACATGTCGAAGGATGGAAAAGGAGAGCTCGCGTGCGCCGCAACCACAGTTGTGGCGGCAGTATGGACGGCGACAATTCTTATCAGCAGAAGGCAGCCTGGAATCGACATCGGAACGACATGAAGAGGAAACGAATCGCCCAGGAAACACACAAACAGGGCGCCGTACGACTGGCTAAACGCCGCAATAAAGCTAGACAAACAGACTAACCTAGACTTGCGATCAAGATTAACCAAGGCTAACCATGCAATGCCTTAGCTTTCGCTACGTGTAACCTGACATAGCCGAGCAAAGCCACTGTTCGTCCTCAACGTATACGGCGCTCCACATGAAGTCCCGAAGCTCGATGCGCTTTTTCGTGCAAATTAGGGTCGGCGTCGTCGTTGTTTTTTTTCCGACTCTCAAAAAGTACTTTCTTGCCAAAAATTACCTTCAACATCCCGTTTGTGCTCTTTAAGGGCTTTGAATGGGAAATATTGAGCTAAGAAGTCTTCGCTGCTACTGAAGCAATGCATGAAGGCTGTTCTGGTTTTCTGGCTATTCATACACTGCCGAAGTACTTCTCAGAAGACTGCAAAGATTGCCAGAGTGACTTCGGTTGTTATGCGCGATAACGTGTTGGCGTGTAAGTGTTTCGCTGGGCTCCAGTGTCACTGCAGGTGCTTGATAGCCGCAGACATGGACGGTGTGACAACACCTCTTAACAGACATAGCAGTGCGATGACGCCAACTACAGTCGAGCATCGCTATATAGAGCAGAATCATGTGTTCTTGTCTGAGGAGCGCGACCTTAACAGGAAGTGACACATTCGGAGACCCCAAGAACTTCGTTATAAAGGCGTTCGACAGCATTACACTTATTTGACACCACTGGCGCGTATAAGTCACGTCGCACATAGCACGAGCTAAAGCACTTGTGTGCGCTGTAGCTTCCTTTTGGCTACCAGAATTGACTTTTTTCCTTGCGTCACGAGAGGGGGTGTGTCGGTCTGTCCCATTCTCCTCTCGTGGCAGCTAACCCTTTGGGACACTGTGTTAAACTACACCCCGTCTTCGAGGCGGCCTCTCATTCCGCAGTCCTTTTCTGGTGGCTTAACGCTACGAAGATGCTGCCAGACATTGTACCGCCTTCGGTTTCGGCCCAGGTTGTACCGTTTCCTCTTGGAGTAAAAAATTCGGCTACGATTACGACATTTCCTAAAGCAAAATCTATACGTGTTTTTGTTTCATCTGCGATGGCGTTGCAGTAGCCATGGCGGAAGTAGGTAGACGCGTTCCAGCAGAGTTCTGCAAAGGGTTGAACTCGGGCGTCGGGCCTAGCAGGGGCCGACTGTACCGGTGAACAGGAGTTTCGACGAACGAAGGTGATTCCGATTTCGAGGTATGGCTCCGCGAAGGGGTGCCGAGCATGAGGCAATCCTACCCCGCACCTCCACCAGTGTCGCAGCCTATAGTAGGAGACGGGAAAGCCGGTGTAGAGGACGTATGAAAGCATTTTATCAGAGCAGTCAACGCGACGTGGTTGTCGTGTCTGTTTTTCTTCTCGCGCGCAACTTCAGCATCGTTCTCATCGCCTGTCACATACCCGCGGCTACCATATAGGTTGTGGCAATATCACTTTGTTTTTTAGCTAGCAACACAATGGATGGATGGATGCATGGATGTTATGAGCGTTCCCTTTGGAACGGGGCGGTGGGTTGCGCCACGAAGCTCTTGCTACTATACTGCCTAATATCCTACCTAGGTTAAACAATGAAAAAGAAAAAAAAAAAACACTATGAACTACCACGCCCAAATTTTCTGATACCCTATTGCGAACTGTGCTTTTGTACGTCTCCGTCTTTTGTCGTTTCCCTACTTTTATTCCACCAATCCTCCAATCGCCTCTTACTAATGTCTATGGCGGACATGTTTGCTTTGCCACTACTCCCGCTGAACCCAAGGGCTTTAAGGAGGCCAGTGGTGTCTAAATCGACCGCTGGGTAGAAGTCTTCACATTCTAATAAAACATGCTCCGTCGTTTCCCTAGCTTTACCGCAGCAAGCACATGTTTCTTCGTCCTGCTTATATCTCGCTTTATAGGTGCGTGTTCTAAGGCATCCCGATCTCGCTTCGAAAAGTAATGAGCTTCCCTTTGAGTTATCATAAATGGTTTCTTTCCTGATTTCGTTTTTTCCTCTTAGGTAGTCACTCGTGGCAGCTTTCTTTTCCATTGCCGTCACCCATGAGATTAATTCAGCCGCTCTGACTTTCCCCTTGAGCTTCTTTGTTGCTGTGTTGCCCACCCCGCAGGCCGCAGACTTGCTGGTAAGCTTCCTAGTTCTTTTCCTCCACTGTGAATCAATGTTTTTCCTGTACAGATATCTGAACACTGTCCAAGCCCATTCACTTTCTTCCATATTCCTCAGCCGTTCTTCATACTCAATTTTACTGCGAGCTTCCCTCACTTCAAAACTAGTCCAGCCCATATCACCCTGCTGAGCTTTATTTGTAGTCTTCCCGTGAGCGCCCAATGCGAGGCGACCTACTGACCTTTGGTTCCCGTCGAGTCCTGATTGTACCCCTGATTTAAAGCAAACAACCGCATTTCCAAATGTAAGTCCTGGTACCATTACACCTTTGCACAGCGTCTTGAACTAAAGCGCCGTCTGGTGGCTCCCCAACTTTCGTTTTTGCGTCTTTTGCGGCCTTATAAATCCTCCTATTGGGGTAAGTGTGGCTTCTTTTTGCTCGACTTATTCACTCCCGCCCCCTCATCTTTAGCGTCCCCTTAAGAAGCACCAAGACGTCAAAATTAATGAAGTACCTTGCACAATGGCGTCTCGCATAAACTACACCCGTACAAAAACAATATTGAGAAGGCATTGAATTATTATTGGTCAATGTTGATTTTTTCATTGATGAATTGTGGAAATTTTGTTGGAGAATTGTTGGGCTGATTCTTGAGTGGCCTTGAATATTGGCCACTGAAATTTAATTGGGACACCATTGGGTGTCTCAATGTTGAATAATTGTTACCATTGAAATTCCATTGCGCTTAGACGGCTCCTTGTGTTCATTTTGGGGAATCATTTTTGGGTTACCATTGATAATGCATTGAACTGACATTGTGGTAGTTCTGTTGACCTGTTGTTGAGTCATTGTTGTCACAGCACTCAAAAGTGCGTTGTGGCTCAGTTGAGATGGCATTGAGATTTCAGAAGTGGCCATTGAAATATGAATGACATTTCGTTGGGCTAGTGGATTTTTATTCATATTATAAAGGAGGTTTATTCGGGTCCGCAGCGACCGCCGGTTCTACGATGAACCGAGCACAGTCCCCGAGCTCGAGCTTCTGCTGCGCGCTTGATGCTGCCGATGCTGCTGACTGCGCGCCCGTTCGTCATCTTCCTTACAATGGCCCCGCGGAAATAAAGGAGCCATCCTGGCGACTTAGTTTTCTGGAAGGACTGTAGAATCGTGATACGGCTTGAGACGCTGAACGTGAACGACTTCGCGGTTACGACGTCGCATGTCGGACGGCGGCGTTAGCGGCTCAACCAGGTAATTAACGGTTGATGTTCTCTCGAGAACGCGGTATGGACCGTCGTACTTCGGAAGGAGCTTTGAAGCGAGCCCAGGCGTGCGGTGTGGCACTAACAACCAGACGAGAGCGCCCGGGAGAAAAGTGGGAGTCGAGTTCTGGGCATCGTGAACGACTTTTTGGCGGTGCTGGTCGTCCGAGGTGAATCGGCGGGCAAGCTGCCGACATTCCTCTGCTTGTCTGGCGGCTTCCGAGATCGGCAGGCATTCGGATGGGTCCGGCCGGTAGGGCCGAATGGTGTCGATGGTGTGCGAAGGATGACGGCAGTAAAGAAGGTAAAATGGTGAGAATCCGGTAGTGGCCTGAGTCGCGGTGTTGTAGGCGTAGGTGACAAACGGAAGAACTAGGTCCCAATTAGAGTGATCAGGTGAGACATACATGGCGAGCATGTCACCAAGAGTTCGATTAAAGCGTTCCGTGGTACCGTTAGTCTGTGGGTGATAAGCAGTGCATTTACGATGAACAATAGCGCATTCAGCAAGCAGTTGTTCGATGACTTCAGATAAGAAGGCGCGGCCTCTATCGCTTAAAAGTTCACGTGGACCCCCATGACGAAGGAGAAATCGGCAAAGTAGGAAATTGGCGACCTCCTGCGCTGTAGCATTTGGTAGAGCAGCAGTCCCTGAATAACGGGTTAAGTGGTCTACCGCAACGATTATCCACCTGTTGCCGGCAGGAGTCAACGGAAGTGGCCCGCAGAGATCTATGCCCACGCGATCAATGGGTCGGGATGGGCATTGTAAAGGCTGGAGTTTACCGGCGGAGTTGTGCGGTGGCGCTTTCCGGCGTTGGCACTCATGACAAGAGCGGACGAACTTTCGAACGAAATTATACATTCCGCGCCAGTAATAGCGGTGTCGAAGTCTTTCGTAGGTCTTGAAGACTCCCGCATGGCCACACTGAGGGTCGACGTGGAACGAGGAGCAGAGCTCTGATCGCAAGATTCGCGGAATGACGAGTAACCAGGTGCGTCCCTCTGGGGCATAGTTGCGTCGATATAGTAGCTGGTCGCGAATCGCAAAATGAGGCACTTGGCACCGAATCGTGCGTGACGCTGGAACTTTCAACGTATCCGAGAGAAGGTCGAGCAGAGATGCAGTCCAGGGATCATTACGCTGTGCAGCAGCGATAGTGTCAACGTCCAGAGAGGATAATGTGCACTCGCAGGGGGAGTCGTGACTGGCCTTCGGGAGAAGCGGTGATCGGGATAGCGCGTCAGCGTCGGAGTGCTTTCGCCCGGAACGGTACACCACGTGGATGTCGTATTCTTGGATTCGCAATGCCCAGCGGGCAAGGCGCCCCATGGATCTTTGAGCGTCGACAGCCAACACAGTGCGTGGTGGTCGGTCACTCAAAAGATCGGCCGTATAAATATGGGCGAAACTTGCCAAGCGCCCACGCAATGGCCAAACACTCCTTTTCGGTAACGCTGTAATTGGTCTCCGCCTTGGTTAACGTGCGACTCGCGTATGCGACGACGTATTCTGGGTGGCCAGGTTGACGCTGTGCCAACACAGCGCCAAGGCCTACACCGCTTGCATCGGTATGGATTTCGGTTGGCGCTTGTGGGACAAAATGGCGAAGAATGGGTGGCGTCGTGAGAAGACGGCGCAAGGTTGTGAAGGCGTCGTCACACTCTGGAGACCATGATGAGATATCTCTGGCGCCACCAAGGAGCTGCGTGAGAGGCGATATAATTGACGCAAAGTTTCGAACGAATCGCCGGAAGTAAGAGCAGAGTCCGATAAAACTGCGTAGCTCTTTCATAGTAGCAGGTTTTGGGAACGCAGTAACAGCCCGTAGCTTCTCGGGATCCGGGCGAATGCCCTCCTTTGACACGACATGGCCTAAAATTGTTAGCTGAGGAACAGCAAATCGACACTTCTTCAAGTTAAGTTGCAACCCGGCGTTGGTCAAGCAAGTGAGTACGTGCTGGAGGCGGAGCAGGTGGGTTGGGAAATCAGGGGCGAACACTATAATGTCGTCAAGATAGCAAAGACATATTTTCCATTTGAGGCCACGTAGTACATTATCCATCATTCTTTCGAACGTAGCAGGCGCGTTGCAAAGTCCGAAAGGCATGACGGTGAATTCATACAAGCCGTTTGGTGTAACGAAGGCAGTTTTCGGGCGATCGGCCTCTGCCATCGGAACCTGCCAGTAGCCTGACCGCAAATCCAGCGAAGAAAAGAACTCGGCTCCCTGCAAACAGTCCAGGGAATCATCGATGCGTGGTAATGGGTAGACGTCCTTCAGCGTGATCTTGTTCAACCGTCGAAAGTGAACACAGAAGCGGATGGAACCGTCTTTCTTTGTGACGAGGACCACGGGAAAGGCCTATGGGCTTTGGGAAGGTTGAATGACGCCTCGACGGAGCATGTCATCGACCTGGTCTGCAATGACGCGACGTTCCGTAGCGGACACGCGATATGGTCTTTGTCGCAGGGGTGAGTGAGTGCCAGTGTCGATATAATGCTTGACTGTCGATGCACAGCCAAGGGAGGTTTGCGCAACGTCGAAAGAAAGGCGGAAGTGCTGAAGGATTGCGACAAGTTGAGATCGCTGCGAAGGCGTCAGATCTTCGGCGATGAATGGGCTGAACACACCAGTCGATGTTGAGTCTGGTACGGAGAGTGCACTCAGTTCATGGGCAGCAGTAGAAGACACTTCGTCGAGGACAGAGACAATTCGTGTGGAATCGACCGACTCGACGTAACCAAGGCATTCGCGGCGGAGCAGTGATAGCGGCGATGAAAGATGATTGATAATGGGCATCGCGCTCACACCGGCGGCAAGGTCAAGAGCTGCAAAGGGCAAAGGAAGCGCTTTTCGGGTGACAAAGTGATGAGAGAGCATGAAGACCGTCCCATCGGATATGGTACTACAGAAGACTGGTACGAATGCTGACGAGCACGGGGGGATACAGGTGTCTTCTGTCACAATTCTAGCGGCAGGATGAGCAGCGACCGAGGCCAGGTCACCAAGGTGGAAAAGTTCAATCTCAGCCCGAGCGCAATTGATGATGGCATTGTGGCGTGAGAGAAAATCCCATCCTAGAATAACGGCGTGGGAGCACGATGAAAGAACTATGAATTCAATCGTGTACAAAACGTCCTGTATGATCACACGGGCAGTACAAGCAGCGGTAGGGCGAATGGGTTGAGCACTCGCCGTTCGGAGCGACAATCCAGACAGAGACGTCGTCACTTTACGAAGCGAACGGCAAAACCTGGCATCCATAACTGAAATAGCGGCACCGGTATCGACTAAGGCGACTGTAGCGACATCTTCGATAAACACATCAATGACATTGGCAGGAAAAGGAGGAGGACTTCGGCATGTCAACACTTGCGCAGTTCTTGCCTCAGGAACTGCGTCGTCTAGTTTCCCTCTTCGTTAGAGACGGGTCGTCGACGCATAGGGGAAAGCGATCGACGACGTGGGGAGGGTGAAAGGAGGCGTTCGAAGCGAGGACGGCGATCAGTCGGGCAGCAAGCTGGTGATGGGCCGAAGGGTGCGTAAGGCGCATTTGCATCAGGCGGTACATAGGGCACTCGGCGATCGTCGTGGAACGCCTGTGGTCGGCGGCGGCAGAACCTTGCGACATGACCGGGACACCTACATGCGAAGCATATAGGGCGATTGTCCGGCGTACGCCACGGGTTAGCGACGGCAGTGGTGGTCCAGGGGACGGGAGGGGGAGGGTGGTGCACAGGCTGCTGGAAGCGACGCACGGGCACACTGCGAGGGGCCATTGCAGCAACCGTAGCATAAGTGACTGGTGTAGTCACGACATCCTGCTGGTGAACAGCCGGCAGCGCTTCCGCGACCTCTTCATGGATCACGTTACGGATGTGAGACGGCAAAGTGCTGGCAGACTCCTGAGTTACGGACACCAGAGATAGCTGTCGTGCGACTTCTTCGCGGATGAAATCCTTGATTTGCGTTATCAGGGAGGCTTGTTCTGGGCCGGTGGTAAGGCTGCAGAGTGATTCGCATTTGGTGTGGGATGTCGCCTTGTAAGAGCTCGCTGCTTACGCAATTCATCATTGCTCTGGCACAAGCTGATGACGTCGCCAACAGTGCGCGGGTCCTTGGCCAGAAACATTTGGAACGCGCCATCGTCGATTCCCTTCATGACGTGCTTGATCTTTTCCGCTTCCGTCATGGCAGCGTTCACGCGCCTGCACAAATCGAGAACGTCTTCTATATAGCTGGTGAATGTCTCACCCGTGTCCTGTGCGCGTGTACGCAAACACTGCTCGGCTCGGAGTTTCCTGACGGCGGGTCGGTCAAATACTTCTGTAATGGACGTCTTGAGCGCCGACCACGTTCGGATATCCCTTTCATGATTTCTGAACCAGAGACTGGCCACGCCCGCGAGGTAGAATGAGACGTAAGCCAGCTTGTCCGAGTTATTCCATTTGTTGTGAACGCTCACCCGTTCGTAGGACGACAGCCACTCTTCAACGTCGTTGTCGTCGGTTCCGCTGAAAATGGGAGGCTCCCGCTGGCGAACGGTGCCAGCGCAAAGGACGGGTGGCGATGCAAGAGTCTGCTGGTCGGCGTCCGGCAAGGCGGAGGGTAGCATCCGAGAACGGAGTTCCAGGATGGTAGAGTGGAACGTTACCCAGCACGGCTCCACCACTTATAAAGGAGGTTTATTCGGGTTCGCAGCGACCGCCGGTTCTACGATGCACCGAGCACAGTCCCCGAGCTCGAGCTTCTGCTGCGCGCTTGATGCTGCCGATGCTGCTGACTGCGCGCACGTTCGTCATCTTCCTTACAATATATTGAAATTGCTTTGCTATTCACACTTGCATGCCCTGGTGCCTGCTCATAACTTTCACAAACAAAAGCAAAGGAGAGACTGATCAATTTTAAGTACCTTTATTTACACTAAAGATGCGTGCCCATGAAACATTATTACAGTACATAAGGCACCACTACATCGAACCTGGAGACATAGGCTAGTACCTACAGCACTCTTAACAGTGTAAATACATCTAAAAAAACCTATACATATGAATTAAATCAAAACGATCATTGTGGTCTTCCCTTGCGACTTAAGTTTATGACTAGAAGGCAAAGCGACTCAAAAGGCAGGGCTTAAGCATACCCTTTTAACAACCAACTTGAACACATGAACCCTTGAAGCTGCTTGCGAGTGAACACACACATCTGAATACGTTACATTAAAATGTTTCGCACACTATCCCATCACAGGAACAGTTACGGCTGATTGTGAGAAGGCAAAATAACAGACTTGAAACAAATGACTTCACGTAAATATATACAAGATTTAGCACACGTCTTTGACCACGATTAAAATTTAATGAAATACCAAAGTAGACTTTTCTCAACTTTTTGTCTTCAAGATCTATATATTTTCAGGTTGCCCAATAATTTTATAAAATAACATCACTCAACTTAGCTATAAATTGATGAGACATCTATTAGAAAGTTGTCTGGCATGGTGAACACCTGAATCATGTTTCTGACGAGCGAGGTTTGCAAGAACAGTACACCATTTGTATATATTAAAGTGAGGTACAGAAGTGTTTGTTGGTGGTATTTCCTAAATTTAGTGAGCTCATTTTCAATTAATTTTTCTGGACTTGCACAAAAGCTACTTAAAGCACTTTTTGGGGCCGTTTTCACTATACCCAGCAACTAAGTGGTACCTCAGTCAATAAAAAGCTAAGGCAAGGCTAATGCCTTGAACGATAAGAGAAAACATAATTATTTAGCACAGAAAATTGGTAGTAACACACGGTTAACACAATTCCAAAAAGCCAAATAGATGGTCACCTGCACTTGCAATATCAAGTACCCCAGAAATCGTCATAAAGGATGGGAAAAGGTTTCAATGACTGGACAGCCAGATTGGTGAGAAAGTGAAAAACGCAAATAAATGCATGTACGAAAAACCAATGACCTCAATTGCGCAGGTAAAATGTTATTAAAATGCTACCAGAATTTTAATGAATAAAATACATAAATGTTGCAAGAAAATTGGGACAAAGGAGTAACAAAGACGGAGGGAGATACAGCACCCGTGTTGAAAAGAAATTTCAAGTGATATACATGCATATTTAGGCTCAAGACAATTTTTTCTCCAATATTTACAAAAAGAGCCCATGCACTGACGGCATAAAAGAAGGTTCCTGCGCCTGGAGAATGCAGCACAGTACACAGCAGCGTCATGAGAACCGAAAACTAGAGCTTAGTATGTTTAAAACGTACGAATACTTACATACCTACAGGCTTGTGACATGTCATGCCTTGAATGGATGAAATTCATAAATCTCACACAAATGAAGTTACCATCACTCTTACTGGCTTCCTCAGGGGACCCCTTAAAGTTGAACTAGAAGAATGTACATCAGTGTTAAAAACAGAGAAGACCATATAGCGTTCTTCCTGAAATAAACAGCGCAAATATTTCATGTATCAATTCTATGGACACTTCGCCAATTCGGTGTACATTTATGTTTGACAACCACCCAAACACAGACGAAAAGGACGAATTAAGGTAGGAACACACATGAACGCTGACTCAACTAGACGTTTATTCGTGAAGACAAAGATTTTAAACACATTGGCCAGCTTCACAAAAAAAAGCCATGGATGCGCAGCAGAAACAGCCCGGCAGAACAAAAAAGGACCGAAAGACATGTCCTGTAGAACAAACATGCGCGTCAAAAGCAAAAAAAAAACACATGAAAGCTGATAGGTTTGTCCTGTAAGTGATATTAACGTGAAATACTGCAGCAACTCTTTCCCACTAAGGGTCACAGAAATCTTGCTTATGAATTTTTCTTCGTTATAAATAAATAATTCTTCCATAAGTCCTCTTGTGTTCTAGTCTTTGTGATGAAACAACCGTTCTTTCTGCTCTATACCTCAACACCATAGGAGTTCCAGAAGCAATATTTATTGATCACAAACGAAACAAATGCATAACCAAGTTATCTGTTGCCCTTAGTGGGAAAAACTTGCAGTTCTCAAGAGTATTTCTCGTTGGGTAGTATCACTCATCGGACAAATATTTCGCTTTTTCGAAAAATTTGTCCGATAGTTCTCGTTTTTCACGCACGTTTATTCTACGACATGGCTTTCTCATATATTTTTTTTCTTGTCGCTCGTGGCTGTTTCTGCCACGCATGCACGGCTCTTCACCTTTGTCAAGTTGACCAGCGTCTTTAATACCCCTGTCTTCAAAAATAAACTTAGCTGAACTTGCGCTCGTGTGTGCTTTTATTTTATTTATTTATTTACCCACAGCGCCACAGTGGCATTACAGTGGGGGGGGGGGGTTGTACAAAAGAAAAAAATATTACAAGGGCAGTCACAATGACAATGCAAACACTTCATTGTCAGTAATATTAACAAGAAATGAAGATAAAGCATTCCATTCTCGAAAAGTGTGAGGAAAAAACGACATCTTGAACATTTCGGCTCTTGACCTGAGTTCACGCACTTTATGATTATGATCAACCCGCTCGGATCTATAGTGTGGATGAAAAATGTACTTCTCCCTAGGAATAGCAATCTTATCGTAATATATGTTATGAAAAAATTTAAGCCTTAGCTTTCTTCTTCTTACTTCAAGGGGTTCCCATTATAATTACTGTTTTATGCCAGACACACTAATGTATCTACTATAATTCCCAGAAACACAGTGGGCCGCTAAGTTCTGGATTCTTTCTAATTTTTGTCTGTCGGTCTTTGTCGGTGGATCCCATACAGTACAAGCATATTCCGACGAGGACCTAATATACTTTTTAAATAGTAAATCCTTAGAGTCTTGCGGAAACATTCTCATGTTACGGCGCAAAAAACCCAACATTTTGCATGCTTTCCCAGCAACATAATGAACATGTCGATGCCAACATAGTTTTGAGGTGATGTACACACCTAAATACTTATATTCGAGAACAGTTTCCAATAAGTGGCCGTTTATGTTATAGACGTAATTAGGTACATTCTTTTTCCTCGTGAAACACATGTGCACTGTTTTTTGCAAATTTATATTCATATGCCACTGTTCGCACCACCGGTGCAATGTATTTAGGTCTTCCTGCAAAGCAAGCGAATCCTGGGAATTTTTCACTTCTCTGTAGACTACAAAGTCATCAACGAAGAGTCGCATGTGGGAAGTAATATTCTCTGATGTCATTATTGAACACAAGAAAAAGCAACGGTCCCAAAACTGATCCCTGTGGGACGCCCGACGTGACGGAAGTTACGTTTGATTTGGCTCCGTGTATTGTGACATACTGACACCTTAAACTTAAATATTCCCTAATCCATTCAACAACCTTCTCATTCACATTTAAACAGCGCAACTTGTGGACTAAGAGACCATGATCTACTACGTCAAAAGCCTTTTTAAAATCTATTTTAAAATCTTTAAAACCTACCTATTTCGTCGTCCGTCGTCCGCCTCTGTTCGCGCTGCTGTTTCCAGTACGCACGTATCACTTGGTTAGGCTGGTAAACATTCTCGCAAACAATAGGAAATACCTCCCTAAAAAGGTAGCCCGCCTTTCACTACTAAAAGCCAGAGCAAATCGAAAGTAAGCCTTCAGAGCGTCCATGCGGCAGCTAGTACACCACAGTGCAGCGCAAAAAATAGTTAAAAATCCCACTTGATGGAGAATGGAAACAGAGATGCGAGTTTGCTAGTGAATCAGCACATATCAACGGGTGTCTCTTGCACGACGCCAAGCTGCTCTTGACGTAGAACACTTTAGCATCTTGGCATTTGCTGCATGTGTAAGGAGTGAATGCGGACAGAAAATGAGATTGCGCGGATTCAGAATCTGCCACACACTGCACATAACTACGCACAAAATAGAAGTACACACTATACTGGCAAGTAAAGATTTGCGACTCTTTACGAGTGCTGTCTCGAAAAGGAAGAAATGGGTCACTACGGTAAATGTTAGCTAAGACACGCAGAGCGATGTTTCACAGCGGGGATAAATATTCCCGGCTCTCTCGCAGAACCAAAGAGCACGCGACAGTGCCTAGCCGATACCAAGCAGATATCGAATCTTTGGGTAGAAGTCCAGCAGCTGGAATGACCTAAAGATACGCCGAGAGTGATGCGAGCGTGAGCGTGCCTGTACGAGTGAGAACATGCACTGCTTCTTTGAAACTAGCCGCTCCGGCGTGTCTCCGATCATCCCACGCGATTTGTGTGCAGAACGTCGCGTACACGCTCTTGCGCGTTTTGCACGGTAGCGTCTGCGCAGTGAGCTAGCTTCAAGGCAAGGGACACAACATTAGGGTCGTTGGTGCCGAAGAACCGGCATAGTTCACTTGATCGCGGCAAAAAAAAAAAAAAAAACTACAAGATCATCGGTCGAGACATCTACCCTGGAGCATGGAACAGATTCCTTTTATTAGAACTACAATGGCGTTTCGGATAACGTAGTGCAATGCGAAAGGGCTAATTCAAAGCCTTGATGACCTTACTAAACTAATATTTAAACATAAGCCTAAGCTATTTTTGAGTCCAAGAGACGCATATAAACTCTACCCAATCAAACTTCCTCCATTGATAGGCCAACTTCTGAAAACACCGTGACGATGACATTGCCTCATTGGCTGGAGTGTCAATCATTGTACAGACATGTCACTTATAATCCACAACTTAAGGCGTCCCTCGAGACAGCAGCTATACAAGTAATTCTAAATGATAGATTGGTTACAGTTTCTTCTGGTGAGCTTTAATCTAAATGCGTATTGATAAAATATTAGTTTATTGCTGTTGAGTTAAATGCTCAGCGATTCGTAGGGAGACTCTCGGTGCGATGCGACAGGTAAACGCATGGAGCAAGGTGTCGTAACCTTCGGTGAATGGTTAATAAATAAAGAAGAGACCACCTGTTGCAATGTATCGCAAAATTCATATTCTTCTATTGATTCAGCGCTTGGTTCGATATGGCTCCTTCCCTACTTGTATAGGAATGTTATAAAATCATTTTCGGCAATGACCAATTCACAGTAGCGTCTACTATATTGCAGCAACACACCTCTCCTCCGCATGTTCCTATATTGAAGCGAGCTTGGGCCACTTGGTCGTATTTTAAACAATCAACATGCTTAATTAGTTCTTTGATAAGCGAACTTAGCATAGATGACGCATTGTCATACCTTAGCACTTTCATTACTGACGTATTAAAACAGGTCATTGTGCAAGCGAATGGCAATACATGCAAAAATGAGGAAATGAGGACTGCGAAAAGGCGCGACAAAAAACAAACAAATCAAAGCATGGAGCTCACTTCATCGACACCCAAGCACGTATAATTTCATCGGATTGAAGAAAGTAAGTGAAATTGCAGGCCGACGCAAGGGCAAACTGGAGAACAATCTGGCGCTGTTTCTCTCTGGCAAATGTCCTGCACACACGAGATACAAGTATGGCATGGTTTAACAGGCTTACAATAGCAGGAAACTCATCTGGAAATCATGCTGAATGGCTGAGGAGGGAGCTTAAAAGACCAGGAATATGCTCTGGGTTAACACTTCGAGCACGTGTCTAGCACTCTGGCGAAAATTCAGCCATCTTTACCTTTCCGCAAGCTCTATTACAGCTTCCCTAACCTACAAAAAAACACTCCCGCAGCCCCCGGCACATTCATTTTGCCACGTTTTCAACTGGCTTACTTGTGCATTAATTAACTAAGGCTTTTATTGAATCGTCTCTACACCCTGCATTTGAATCATCGAGAGAGAGAGAGAGAGAACATTATTCAACGCCCTTGCTTGGGTCAAGGGAGACAGGCGGCCGGGAGGCTAGCCCCACCGGAGCCTCCCTTCCTCAGCTGGAGGCCAGAACTTGAGTCTTGGCGGCACCGTCGGCCAGGTGGACTAGCCAGATTTGATCTCCGGGCATTGGCTGAGCAGTATGTCTGCCCTTGTTTTCTCATTTCATCATTTTGTGTATCAACTCAATTCAGTGGTGCTGAGTGTGAAACATAATTTATGACTTTGTTGTCATCATTCCGAAGGATAGCAACCTGGCTTCAGTGTCCGCGGTCTGGCACCTGTTCTTCATTCGTAGGGTAGCACATGGCTAAACATAGAAACAAGAGAAACGCGTCTCACATGACCAGGAGCAGTGGATTAACTCCAAGCAAAGGCCAAATAGGGATTCACGAAGTCTCATCCATATCGAAAGACAATTCAGGGTGAGAGCTTGCAATTGCTGTATTTTTTAACGGATGCTTTTTTAGCAAACCATCCCGGACTTCGTTGTTGATCCTGGCCTCTGCTGTGCTACGGAAAAGTCACGTGCTTCACGGCGCTTCGCACGCGCGCACAGTGCAGTTTCCATCACGCCACGAGCACACTGATGAACCGAGAAAAAATGACAGTCAGCCTTACATCAGACATTAAAAATTAAATTATGGGGTTTTACGTGCCAAAACCACTTTCTGATTATGAGGCACGCCGTAGTGGAGGGCTCCGGAAATTTCGACCACCTGGGGTTATTTAACGTGCACCTAAATCTAAGTACACGGGTGTTTTCGCATTTCGCCCCCATCGAAATGCGGCCGCCGTGGCCGGGATTCGATCCCGCGACTTCGTGCTCAGCACATCAGACATTACAGTCTCATACTTTACCCTGTACATACCTGTCCTTACACAATGCCGACATGTGCACTGGGTGGGCATAATTTTCTATTCCTTTACTTATTTTTAACCGCGAGTAGGCACATCATTCTAGACTGCTTCCGATCAAGATTTGTTACCACGTAAAAAATAAATCTTTAGCGAAGATAATTTTTATGAGCGTCGCCGCGTTTGCGTGTGCGCGGCGTGAAGTACTTTCAACTTTAATGTTACAGCTGTGCGGAGGGATTAGGCTTAAGTTTTCAACATAGCAAATTTAGCGGCAAAACATGAATCTAAATAAAGTGCCCCTTTTGAGACACACACAGTTGAAAAAAAGGAAAACCTAATTTGTGTTTCTACACTTTAGAGAACGCATGCTTTGTCTGAAAGGTAAGCTCTTCCTGGAAAGGCCGCTCATATGAGAACGGGGTGAAAGGCATCACTGAGGCAGTAACAACGAATTTTACTGGAAGGACAACGTTTCCTACCAGTATATTTCGTTGTTTTAGCTTTCTTACGATGCATCAACGTGAATATAGAGCACCTTGCGATACGACGCGAGCAAGCTCGTCGTTTGAGCGCACTTCAAAAGCTGTCTCCCCAAAGAGGGCATTTACTGATGCGGTCCTTCGATTCTCACCGCAAACGACCACATTGAAGAATGCTCGCTAAGTGTACATGTAGGTTCACTTCTTGAGGCTAATGTATTACAGTTCCCGCGTTTAGTCAACTTCGATGCTCTGTCAGCTCCAGATGCCGATAGAACTTCCTTGTCTTGTCCGCGATAGCACAAGCATTTATTTTCAAATTTTTCTTCTACGGCAGCTGCGTCTGTCAAGCATTAAACTTGTACCATAAGATACCATTCAGAAATGTGGTCCTGTGTGCACGGTTCGGACAACTACATTTTGCAATTCCGTTCAGGATTATCTCTCTGATGATATGGAGAGATTATGATTGTCTAGTAGAATAATGTGGTGACGCAGACACGTGGGGAACGACCATTCCTTACGCAGGATTTTTGCAATTCAAGCAGCAGTGCCTGGTGGATCGCGACGCAAATTGACGGCAGGGCCTGTCTTACTAGAAAAGGAAATTCTGGCAGCCACAACCTATATTACTTTCTGCAGCGAAACCGGTGACCGCTCTAATGTGGTGCCAGCTGGTCAGGTGTGCAGCAGGAACGACACGGTGGTTGTGAATGAAATATTCTATTATATTGAAGTAACGTCGCTTGCACGTTAGGGCCAACTATCTTTTACGTTCGGTTATTAATTCCGATTCCAGTGCGGCAACACAGGTTTGAGATGTCTGAGCGGCATGACTGCAAGAGGCCTCGGGGGGCTTCTGCTTATGTTCCTCGAACACGGTTGGGTGGAAAAGATTTTTCGGTTGAGGCATTTTTGCAAGAAAGTGTCATGTAGCATTAAGTGAAGGCTCTATACACAGCCCAAAGCACACTGAAGCAAGCAGTAGCAAGCCTGTGCTAACAGAGAGCACTGGCGTCACTTATACGTGCCTTGGATGTCTAACGTCAATCGTCCCTTGGATAGCTACACACCAAGGGCTAACGCCAATGTCTACAATATGCCCACGTGGAAGAAAATGTTCAGTCGAGAAAGCATGTCTAGAGGGGATCTTTCAAGCATTAAAAGATTCCGCGATGTTTCGCGGCACCTCGGGCACTACCTGGGCGCTTGGCGAAGACGGTCCGACAGCTGGCAGGAAAACGATGCTACGCTGGATAGGAAGGCACAGAAACCAACATTGGCTAACTTCAGCTGTCTATTCGGGCAACCCTGTTGCTGCTTTATAACGCACGGACATAAGAGCAAACGGAGCACGACAACGCACTGTGCACTAAAACCAGGTAAAAGCAATCGAGCTATGACAGTTACGCAACTCTTTCTATGCAAACGGGTTTCTCGCGTGGCATTTACTGTCTACCACGCTCCTCCCATGTATAATCGCGCTCTGTACTACCTCCCGATGCCGTTTGCACGACAGCAACAGGAGCGCAAAGAAACAAGATGAACTTCGATTTGAAATACACGGACCACACATCACGGGTCTCCTAATGGCAAGATACCTTCGTCAAATACCAACTAACTAGTTAAAGAATGGCTTCTACCCTTACGGAATATACAGTGGGGCAAGAGACACCTGCAAAGCACGGCCACGGATTCCTATAACGCTGCACTTCCTGACGCACACACGGAGAGAGCATAGCATCAGGTCAGGAGGCATATTTACCCATTAGCAAAATCGGCGGGTTTTCGGCCGCATCGGGATGTCAACTCCCTAACTCTGGCGTGCGAGCTGAGTACAGGAGGCCTCAATCATTTTGTATCGCTAAAGAGCTGTACAGGAGAGAAATTAGCAGCCCTTCAACTTTTACTACTGGGAATGGATATGTTCACTTCGCATATACAGCCGTAATTTGGCTTAAAAAATCAAGGAAAAGACTTCTTGATTCATCTCGTATAAACGTTGAGTCGGCTTCTGTTCATTCTACGCATTCACTAATTGGGCCACAACTGCCCACACGTCCCGGGGAAGGCTTAGCACTTCTGCTGATTGTGGCACGATGCGCCCTGGTTCGTGAACAAGGGAGGGCTCGAGGCACCCTCCGTTAGACGGACGCTCCACAGCATGGTGGTGATGAACGATGACTGACCGCCGAGCAGCTGTGCTCGTCGGTGTTTATTGCAGTGTCGTTACCATTGTTGCCTACCAAGCCTGGCAGGCCACGAAGCCTGGCGGGCCATCGAAGATTATGCCCGAGGGAGCGTCACATGCTTGTTACATCTCCTTACCCCCAGTTTGTTTATCGATAACAAACGCCCAAGTTCAAAGTGCGAGGCTGTGCCTCCCTCCTTGCCGGGTCGACGGTGCCTGCTACCCAGGCGAGTAACGGTCCGGTGGCGTCCACCGTCGAGTACTCCACCTGGGCACCGGCGTTGGCGGGCCGGGTGTGGCAACGCCTGGTGCTGCCTGAGCCAGCTTCCCTCCATCCGGAGGGCTCGTAGTGGTCGGTCTTGTGAGTGGTGCCGGACTTCACACGGGCCCGACGGGCGCCGCACCACTGGCAACGTTTGCCGCCTCCGAAATGGGCGGTGCTCCGCTGGAAGCGACTGGTGTTGGCGCTAGTCCTACAGGCTGAAACTCTGAAGTGGCAGTCGAGGTTGCTGGTCAGGTCCTGAGATGAGGCCTGACATGGTCGGCGTGTCTGTTCCATGTAGCCCCATCTGGCACGCGGACGAGGAGGGATGAGGCGCTGGCAGGAGACGCCACCTCTCCGGCAGACCAGGGAGGGCCAAGACGGAAGTTTCTGGTGAAAACTGGAGCTGCCGATTCCGGCAAAGGCCCGGGATGGCACCCTTGGTCTTCTCCACGCCAGGATGACTCGCTCGCAGCAACTGCAGGACCCTGTACCGGAGACTGTGGGATCACCATCCCGGAACCCCACAGTAGGCAGCCCTGCTGCAATCTCAGCTCAGCGGCCTTGTGGCTAAAGGCCTGCTGAACCAAATCCTCCCCACAGAACACTGCCTTGACCACCTGAGACAGGACTGGGTCCCGGCTGGTCGCTTGCGATACCGCAGACCTGGAGAGCACCTCCGGTTACGTGTGTTCCAACATGAACACTTCAGCAGATTCCGGAACAGCATGAGGCACCTCTGGCAGGGCCAGGCGGCTCAGGGCATCAGCATGTCCCAGGACCTTTCTCGGATGGTAAACCAGCTGTGAACTGTAAGCCGCGAGCCTCAAGGCCCCGCGCACCCCCTTGATGAAGTGATGCATGCACAGGAACCGACGTGATGCATGCGCAGGAACTGCGTTGTCGGGCTCCAGCAGCCCCAACAGCACCTTGTTGTCCGTGACTCCCTCGAACTTCCGGCACCACAGATACTAAAGGAAACGTTAGGCACCGAACATGAGGGCCGAACCTTCTTTGTCCAGCTGGCTGTAACGTAGCTCTGCAGCATGAAGCCGACGAGAATCAAACGACACAGGGCGTTCCTGGCCATCCCTGTCCCGGTGTGCCAGGACAGCTGCCATGCCGTACGGCGACGCTTCTACGGTCAGGACGACACGCTTGGCGGGATCGAATTGTACCAGCACTGGAGACTTCATTAGCTCCTTGCTGCACTGGAAGGCCCGGTCCTGCTCCTTCCTCCAGATCCTTTGCTGACCATCTCAAAGTAGAAGATGGAGCGGCTGTAGATGCTCCGATCGATTTGGCAGGAAACTATTGTAGAAGTTGACAAGACCGAGGTAGCTCTGAAGGTCCTTGTTCTGGGGCTTAGGTGCCTTGAGCACAGCAACAACTTTGCGGGGAGCCCGGGCTAGGCAAGCCTGGGAAATGACATGTCCCAAGTACTCAACACTGGGGGCCAGGAAAATGCACTTTTCCAGCTTGAGCTTGAGGCCCGCGTCCGGCAATTGTGCCAGGACGTTGTGTAGATGGTCACGGTCGTCGCTGCCAGTAACCAGGATGTCATCCAAGTACACCGCCAGTTTTCTCATGCCCCTGAAGAGTTTGTACATCTCGCTCTGAAATATGGCTGGGGCTGAGGCCACGCCAAAAGGTGAGCGGGTGTACTAAAAGAGCCCCAAAGTTGTCGATATTGTGACACTTCCCGGAGGCATCATGGAGCACCCGCTGCTGGTAAGCATCTCTGAGGTCGAGCTTGGAAAACTTCTGTCCACTATACAATGCTGACAAAAGATCTTCCATCCGGGGCAACGGGTACTTCTCGATGGTATCGACGGGGTTGATGCCAACCTTGAAATCCCTACAGATCCTGACACTTCCGTCGCGTTTGAGGACTTGCACGATGGGAGCAGTCCATTCAGACCTCTTGACGGGCACCAGGATGCCCTCTCGCCGTAACCATTGCAGCTCCTAGGGGACCCCGTCCTTCAGGGTGGATGGCAGTGGGCGAGGCTTGAAAAAACGTGGCTGAGCTCCCTCAGGTGCATAAGTGCCAGCCGTAGTGCTGGCGGATGTGCCCACCCCTGGCTCGAACAGGCACTTGAACTCGGTCAGTACACTTCACTACACTACATACAAGCTGGCTTCCTGGTACTCTGGCATACGAACGCCCAGTGCATGAATCCATTTTCGGCCCAGCAGCGTCGGCGACGACCCCTTGGTTAAGTAAAGGGGAAGGGTTGCCTCCCTGTCGCCAAAGCGAAGGCTAACTTGTGCCTGACCCTGCACTTGGGAGAGCTGCCCGTTGGAGCTGCGCTGCATCACTCCCGAAGCCTCCACGGACACACCGGGGAAAGTGCGCCTGAAGACTTTCCCGGTCATGACCGAGACGCTGACCTCTGTGTCCAGCTCCACGGAAATGGGGTACCCGCACATTTTAATGGTCAGCATGTGCGGCGGCACAGGCGACGGTACAAAGCCTGCGTGCCACATGTCGAAAATAGCCTTGTCTTCGGCCGCTACGTGGAGCCTGGCCACGGAAGACCTTGAGCCTGCCGCCGCATGCGCCCGCCGCGTACCTTTGCGACGGCTACCCTGGCCACGCGCTTGTGTGGCACCTGGGCTTGAACCAGGAGGCTGTTGGCTGTTCGTCCTCCCCCTTTGGCATACTCGTGACAGGTGTCCAGTTATCCCGCACGTGAAGCATTGTGCTTGAGAGAACTGGCACCGTGAGGGCGAGTGGGCACCACCACGGCAACCGCAGGTACTGCCCTTTGTCGCCAACTTCTTGACCGCAGCTTCTTCCGACAGTGAGCCATTGGCACGGGCAATCTCGCCCGCGTCCTTGGCGGCAGCTTCCATTGCAAGCACTGCCTTCACGGCGTCGTCCAGCGAGGGGTCGGGAAGCTCCAGGAGTCGCGTCTGCATGGCGGGGTTGATGACGCCGCTGATGAAACGGTCCCGGAGCAGCGAGACCAGTTGGTCCCCGAAGGCGCAAGCACTCGCTAACCCTCGTAGCGCATCAACGAACGGCCCGAGGGTCTCTCGTTCCCGGTGGCTGTGGTTGTTGAAGCGGAACTGCCCCATTAGGGTGGACGGTGCTGGGTTGAAATACGTGCGCAGTATGGCGAGGAGCTCACTCAGCGTTTTCTCATGCGGCGTGGCTGGCTTGAGAAGGTCGAGCAGGAGACTGAAGACTCGAGTCCCGCAGCTGGACAGGAAAATGTCGCAGTTTGGCCTGGGGGTATCGTTTGCCCGGAAAAACACGTGGACTTGTTCCTGGTAAATTGGCCAGGCGGACCCATCTATACAGCGGCATGGCGGCAGCAACGGGGAGCATAGTTTCGCCGCTCGCGACGGCGAGGGACGATCGGTGGGTACACGTCGCCACCCTCGTCGTCAGTGTCACGATCCGCCCGGGTTCGCGAACACGGGTGGGCTCGAGGCACCCTCTGTTAGATGGACGCTCCGCAGTGTGGTGGTGATGAACGATGACTGACCGCCGAGCAGTTGTGCTTGTCGGTGTTTATTGCGGTGCCGTTACCAATGTTGCCTACCGAAGCTGGCGGGCAATTGAGGATTATGCCCGAGGGGGCGTCACATGCTTCTTACAAAAGAAAACAGCAATAACTACATGTACGTGTCTTTCCGTATTTGGCTGGGTGAGGGCTTTAGTTAAAGTTGCTTTTGGGATTAAATATTAGTAGAGCACGCGTCACTGGGGCGCCTCTTCTAGTGTTAGAATATTAGCACTTTAGCGTCGACATAGTGGCGCACTCTATCGTCTGTTTTATCCAGATGGACTTTACAATTTCATTCGATTTGCCCATATGCCCAACGACTTATTGGTTCCCTTTCGTCTTTGACACACAATGCGCATGCGCGATCATTAAACAGCGCTCTGTATCAGAAAGACGCTAGTACTCCGGAGTGTCAGCATCAGCCATGACTGAAGAACGAAATGGTGGACAGACGCCTCCAGCGTTTACCTTCATCGACGAAGCAACCGCGGGTACAAGCCGTGAAGGCGGTGAGGCTGCTTCAGGCACTTCCGACGATTACACTACGTGAGTATTCCCGCTTGTGAAATTCTTGTTGGATATTGTCAGCCGCAGAAACAACCCGGAATAGAGACTTCAAAAGCTATTCATTTCCTCCCACATCGAAGGGGGCGTTTTCTAGAACAACTTGCAGTCAGCGTAGTTGCCGCTGTTTATGGTCATGGTAAAGTGAAGTGGTTCCACAGGAAGCAAATGTCTTTATCTGTATATATGTATATATATATATATATATATATATATATAGAATGCGTTTGATAACCGCATCACACACTTGTAGCAGTAGCACATTGCCTCGTATGTTGCGCTGCTTAGCTCGACATCACGGGTAATGTTCCTGGCGCAATGACCTTTCACCAGTGATTGTGATGTGCAAATAACGCACCGATACTTTCGTTTAGGTGCACATTACGTAAACTCAGGTGGTTAAATTTATTTCCGAGATTCCTCCAAGACGCTGTCATAGCGAGGTCGAGGTTTTCAAATGTGAAACCCAAGGATATAAATAAACAGAGCAGTACGTTACTCTTCCTTTGGCGTTCGAGTGAGCATAGTACAGGAGGCTCAGGAGAGATCACAGAAATAGTGCAATTTACACAAAACGCAAAAAAATAATTGTGTGACCAAGAGAGAAATTCTTGCTCTTATGTGTTTTTCAGGAAATACTAAAGGTGTGATTGAGCAAAAACGCCATATGGTTTTAAATGAGCACTGTGTTGATTTTTACGGCATGTTCGGATCAATCGAAAGGTACCGAGTGCCGCGATAACCGCGTCATTTTGGCGCAACTGCGAACAGCCGTGTTGACAGAGCGTGCGAACGTAATCGACAAATGAGCGTAATGAGCCGAGTACGTAATGAGCGAAACTTGTTTCGATCATTTGGGTCATGTGTCAAACCTCTTGTCAATGTAATAACTTTATGGCGTTTGTACATATGCCTTGTCATCTGCCCTTCCTGCTCGGACCACATGAGGCCTGCAGTATTACGTAAACAAAAAAAAATAAAAGAAATGGCGAGAACAGTTCCCGACTGCCAATCCTAAGATGCGTGGTCGCAGTCTAGGAGAGCTGTTGCGGACGTGGTTGGGCGACCGATTCGGCTGACTGGCGCGGCCCCTGTACGAGAGCTAATAAAACGGAGCCAAACCTAAGATAACCTTGCTTTACAAAAAGCATAATTTTAAGCCATTGTGCAACGTCCACGCTCGCCACTTATGGCGCGGCCGTTTTGTCGCAATGTGTATGGCTAGCGTTTTCCAGTTGACTCGCATGACGTCGTAGAGCTATACGCACGTAGTCTAAAATGAGCGCCTCAGAGGGAATGGCAGTGCGCAAGTCTCCTGTCATCATGAAACAAGTACAATAATTGCGATAAAGAGTATCAGTCCCTGCTTAGAACAACCCGTCGTAACTTCGTCAGTCATGACCGGTCTACTCTGTTGACCAATAATTCTCATCGATTTTCGCGCATCATCAATCCGAGTTCCTATCCTGATGTCGTAATTATTAATGCCGACACACAACCAGTCACTGAAACTGAGTGTTCGCAGTTTCTGAACGATGCATTGTCATCAGTGTTCACCCATGAAGGTATAACTTACTCGCCAATATTAGAGCCATTGCCTAACATTTCCATCCCAGAAATTTTCATCCGTGAATGTGGCATTCCTGCCCTGTTCAATAACCTCAAAGTTACTACTAGCTCTGATCACCTTGGTTACAATAATAAGATACTTAAAAACGCTTCTCTTAACATTTTTCATGTGTTATCACCCCTGTTTTCAGAATCGTTATCATCTGGCTGCATTCCTCATGACTGGCGAATAGCCAAAGTAATACCAATTTTTAAATCGGGTGATTGGTCTGTTCCGCTTAACTTTGCAACATATGCAAACTTCTCGAGCATGTGATACATACACAAGTCATCAACTACCTAGGAGAACATATGATTTTGAAGTACCAGCACGCTTTTCGCAGAGGTCATTTATGCGACACTCAACTCGCCGGATTCACTAACTACATATTTTCAGCATTGAACGAAGAATTCCAAAGTTGACGCAGTGTTTCGTGACTTCTCGAAAGTTTTTGATGGCGTTCCTTATCACAGTCTCCTAATGAAATTAACACACTTAAATATCCACCCACATGTTCTTGCATGGATAAAAGATTTCCTCTCCAACAGACAACAATTCACCTCTGCTAATGAATGTAACTCCTCTTCTGTTCCTTTAACATCTGGGGTCCCCCAGGGCAGCGTACTTGGTCCCCTATTTCTCCTAATTTTTATTAATGATCTACCTGAATGTGTCTCATCTCGAATTCAATTATTCGCAGATCATTGTGTTATATATCATAATATTAATGCTGACGCTGACCGCCTTTCCCTGCAGATAGATCTTGATGCAGTGACTGCTTGGTGCTCCTCGTGGATTGTCTTCAAATACGTCTAGAACCAAGCTAATGTAATTTGCCAACCATTCCACCCGACTTCGTACCGCCTACTTTCTCAATAATACTAACGTAGAACTTGCGCCAACTTAAAAGTACCTTGGCCTTCATCTTCAGTCTGATTTCACTTGGCATTCCCATATTAACACCGTCTTAGCATCAGCTAACCGAGAATTCGGTCTTCTTAAGCGTAACCCGCACCTTCACACTTAAAAAAAACTTGCTTATCTCATGCTGATCCGCCCGAAAATTGAATATGCTTCTGCCATATAGGATCCCGATCAAGCATACATTATCAACAACATTGAATCTCTGCAAAATCGTGCTGTTCGCTTCATCTTTTCCGATTATTGACGCTTTACCAGCGTCACATCTATAAAACAAAGTGCCCAGTTGGAACCACTATGACGTCAACGCCAGTTTGCTCGCCGAACCTTATTTCATAAACTTTATCACCATTCCACGCTTCACGATGACTTCTTTTCACCACCTCCTGCAATCTTCCCGCGCCTTGATCACGCTAACAAAGTAAAACGCATAACGTGCCCCTCATCACTCTACGCAAGGTCATTTATTCTTCGCAATTTATTAGAATGTAATAACATACCATAACGCATAGCTACTAAAGTTAACTTGCTATCTTTCGAAACCTTGTTGCAAGAAAACGGTTAGTGGTAGCAGATTAGTTAGTGCTTATTGTTATATGTACATATTAACATATTGTGTAAAAAAGCTCTTGTGATTGAATGAATTAATGCATATACCCCCTGTTCATGCCTATTTATTTTATGTTAATTGTGTCTGTGTTTATGTCATGTAGTTTTATTTCTTGTGTATATTTCATGTTTGTGTCCCCCCCACTATGTAATACCCTCGCATGAGGGCCCTTAGGGGTAATGTAAATAAATAAATAAATGAATAAATAAATATCTCGTAATCTTGCAACTTAGCACTTTCTTAACTTGTTTCTAGCATCATGTGTTGCCTTCACATATTTCTTGCTTGATGTCATGATTTAAGAAATTGCGCAATAATATAGTGTGCAGTTCACCTTATGCCAGCCAGCAAGGGATCATTTTCATAAAATGATTCCTTACAGGTATTACCTTCAATAACGAAATAGCAGTTTCCCTGTTGCAAATTCAGTTTTCTAAAAACATTCTTCAGATGTCTTCGGCTCTACCTGGAAGCACAAAGTCAAAGGCCAATACGTATGCCTGATTCTAGCATTTGTGACGGATACATCAATGATGCGTGGGAGGCGTTGAACAGCCGGACCGATGCTACTGACGTCAATGGTATGTACGGCATGGCCTTTAACCATCGGTACCACTCGCGAAGATAGTTAACAACGCACAGAGGAGGCAGAATTTCCATCGATCATGACGGCGGTGCCTTTATTGGTCGTACGGACAACTTATTAGCGTCACCATGTCGGTTACGACTTATGCAGTCAGCGTGAAATTAATGCAGATGAACTGAGCGTTTATAGAGATAACACTATGCATGTTCTACATGGCTCAAGTTTCGAATCAATTCATTTTCACCGCGATGAATTCATACGTAATTGCAATCGATGTTTCTCGATTTTCTTCGATTTCGTGTTGGAATGGGGTCGAAGTACCAAGCTTCGCAATGTGTAGTAAGCCAACCGCGTGTTTGACTTTTCGCGTTTAATGCTTGCTAAAGGAGCCTGTCGTACAAGGACCCTTTGCCAGGCGCCATTGCAAATAAAATTTACGCGCTGGAAATCGCCAATGCGCCGTCAATGGAACGTTTTGGTAAGACAATTTTTGTAGCGCATGCGTTATGGGAGACGATTCATGACATCGAGCTGCCTTGATACTGTGCCATGAACAGGCGGCTGTCACGGTCTACAGACATTCTCCCGCTCTGCCTCGAATGGCATCCTCAAGAGGCGTTCCTCCCTTGCCTTCTCCCATACCGGAGCTATGGCCCTACTTCATGTCAACGTGATGATTCCCGCCCCCTTTCTTATTTCTATACATCTTTCACATATGGCACATCCATTTTTGCGTATTCTGTCATTGGGTGATCAACCAAATTCCCGTGCAGTGGTCGGTACCGTTGCAAGCAGTTCGCATTGAACCGATGAATTTGTTCGTGGGATCTTGGCCGGCTCTCCCAAAGCGCGGCTCCTTTCAGAGGAAGGGAACGGGGCCTACCGTGGAACATTGCAGCTGTCTCCTGCCGCGCAGCCGCTTATACATTGGAGACGCGGTAGCCACCACTTATTCTACCAGCCTCGCTTATGTATTTACAACAGCTAAACCTGGTGAGGGTACCTTTAAAACGACTCTCTGTCTGCCTTACGGATTACCAGCTACGCCATATTAGTACTCTGCAAAACATGCGCTTATTACATTTAACGCAGCGTGCCGAGATTGCTGCTGTTGCATCGTCTAATGACACTGTCTTGTGCACTTGTAATTCTGCAAGTCTTTCCCATCTTCTCAGATGCCAGCAACACTACCCTCACATATGCGCATTGGGAGACCTATCTTAGTTTGTGTGATAGTTATCGAAGGGTTGCAGAGCACCTACGCCATTTCTTTATTATGAGTTGTTAAACATGCTCTGCTAACTGTAAATGCATTCCTAGGAACTTCAGCTACAGACGTATGTAAATATATGCATGGAATAGCCAGGCTTTTAGAGAATAGTCCGCTATCAGTTTGAGCTTGCATCTGTCACATCAAGACAAGGTTTTCCTGGGCATACTTCTAGCTTCAATGCAGTTGTGCCCTTGTCCTGTCGCCTTTTCCTTTATACACGACCCGATTAGGCTGTCTACGGCTAGCAATGAATAGGCGGTATGGAAAACGTGCCCGGGCACTTTTGCACACGACCCATTGACCTATATAATATGGTTGTTGATATCGGGGTACAAAGTAATGAACGTGCCAACATGCTGGTTGGTGACATCATTCGCCAGTCATCCTTTCGCTGCACCCCCAAGCTTTCGAAACAATTTCCTTTTCTATAGGAAGCTTCGGCACCGGGACATTCCAGATTTTCCTACTCAACTTGTAAAATGCATAAATGTCTTGACCAAAAACTCTTAGACTGACATGAACGATGTTTGTTGCATTTGAGAAAGTTCTAGCTACTGTAGTCCGGGAATCATATATATAGGGCTTGGATGGTATGCAGAAATTTCCGGAAATTGACATGTTTCTAAAAATTTGAAACACCGTTTGCAATTTAGTATCTCTACTCCTAAAACAAATATCGCAGTCCTGTGAACCGATTGGTTTAGAATATCTAAAGCGGCCAATTTTTATTTATGAATTACCAATTTACAGAAATGAAAAATGTTTCCAAGCGTTTTTCAAATGTAGGAGCTACAACATTCTGGTAAATTTCAGACCGGTATTACCTTTGTCGATTTACGAGTATAATCGTTCTTTTCAGAATTATGGTATCGTTTTTATTGCTCAATTAGAGTTGAAAGCTCGATGTTCTTCTTTATATATTTTGGCTGAATCAGTAATCTTTAGACGGACGGTCACAGCTAATCATGAAGTTTGTTTACGGCAGCCACAAGATTTCATCGTTTTCATTCACATTCGATTGCCTCCATCAAAGTTGCTGCAAGTGTGACAGAGAAAAACAATATCCCTACTCCCAAGTACTTAGACAGAAGCCTCCGCGCTGAAGTTTTCTTTTGCACGTTACTAACTAAGCAGCTTTACATCAACGAGAACGCGTCCCTCTCGGTAAAGGCAAGTTTGGTCAGTGCCAACGCCTCCTTATTGAATTTATCAAGCGTTTCATTGCGATCTTGGTGCATCATGGAATACGCTTCTTGCTGGAAATTAGAAGCAGAGATTTGACCTGTGTAGCGCAAAAAAAATTGAGACGTCTTTTCCTTAGAACGCTGTTGTGTTCTATTCATCATCATCATCATCAGCCTGGCTACGCCCAATGCAGGGCAAAGGCCTCTCCCATACTTCTCCGACAACCCCGGTCATGTACTAGTTGTGGCCATGTCGTCCCTGCAAACTTTTTAATCTCATCCGCCCACCTAACTTTCTGCCGCCGCCTGCTACGCTTCCCTTACCTTGGAATCCAGTCCGTAACCTTTAATGACCATCGGTTGTCTTCCCTCCTCATTACATCTGATGTCAAGATGTCATTACCTCACGTTTGTTCCCTAACCCAATCTGCTCTTTTCTTATCCCTTAACGTTACACCTACCATTCTTCTTTCCATAGCTCGTTGCGTCGTCCTCAATTTGAGTAGAACCCTTTTCGTAAGCCTCCAGGTTTCTGCCCCGTAGGTGAGTACTGGTAAGACACAGCTGTTATACACTTTTCTCTTCAGGGATAACGACAACCTACTGTTCTTGATCTGAGAATGCCTGCCAAACGCACCTCAGGCCATTCTTATTCTTCTGATTATTTCCGTCTCATGATCCGGATCCGGCGTCACTACCTGCCCTAAGCAGATGTATTCCCTTACCACTTCCAGTGCCTCGCTACCTATTGTAAATTGCTGTTCTCTTCCGAGACTGTTAAACATTACTTTAGTTTTCTGCAGATTAATTTTTAGACCTACTCTTCTGCTTTGCCTGTCTAGGTCAGTGAGCATGCATTGCAATTGGTACCCTGAGGGAAGCAAGGCAATATCATCAGCGACTCGCAAGTTACTAAGGCATTCTCCACTAACTTTTATCCCCAATTCTCCCCAATCCTGGTCTCGGAATACCTCCTGTAAGCACGCTGTGAATAGCATTGGAAAGATCGTATCTCCCTGCCTGACGCCTTTCTTTATTGGGATTTTGTTGCTTTCTTTATGGAGGACTACCGTGGCTGTGGAGCCGCTATAGATATCTTTCAGTATTTTTACCTACGGCTCGTCTACATCCTGATTCCGTAATGCCTCCATGACTGCTGAGGTTTCGTCAGAATTGAACGCTTTCTCGTAATTAATGAAAGCGATATATAAGGTTATATTCCGCACATTTCTCTATCACCTGATTGATAGCGTGAATGTAGTCTATTGTTGAGTAGCCTTTACGGAATCCTGCCTGGTCCTTTGCTTGACAGAAGTCTAAGGTGTTCCTGATTCTATTTGCGATTACCTTAGCAAATACTTTATAGGCAACGGGCAGTAAGCTGATCGGTCTATAATTTTTCAAGTCTTTGGCGTCCCCTTCCTTATGGATTAGGATTATGTTAGCGTTCTTCCAAGATTGCGGTACCCTCGAGGTCACAAGGCATTGTTTATACAGGGTGGCCAGTTTCTCTAGAACAATCTGTCCACCATCCTTCAACCAATCGGCGGTTACCTGATCCTCCCCAGCTGCCTTCCCCCTCTGCATATCTCCCTAGGCTTTCTTTACTTCTTCCGGCGTTATCTGTGGGATTTCGAATTCATCTACACTATTTTCTCTTCCATTATCGTCGTGGGTGCCACTGGTACTGTATAAATATCTACAGAACTCCTCAGCCACTTGAACTACCTCATCCATATTAGTAATGATATTGCCGGCTTTGTCTCTTAACGCATAAATCTGATTCTTCCCAATTCCTAGTTTCTTCTTCACTGCTTTTAGGCTTAACTACAGCGTATTCCTTTTCAGAAAAAAAATCCACATTTTATAAATTTTACCGTGCTTGGCCCTTTCGTCCATACGAATCTCTTGTTTGCACTTGGCACCTAATTTTAGAATTTCTGAAAGAAAAAGTATTGTATACGCAAACACAGCCGCCAGCTTTCCCTAACATTAAAGCTCAACTAAAACGTTTTGCATGCCACCATTTTTCAGCGCTCAATTTTTTTGCTCTTTGAATTAGCTTTGCACAGCGGTGAGTGAACACCTCTTCTGTTTTTTCGTGCCATGCAGATGCCACTGACAGCGGAAGCACCAATTACGCACCTGCAGTAACCACCGACAGGACCGATCACGCGAGGCCCAGTACGAGTCGTGCTGGCATCGAGAAAGTATCGTCCACTACGAAAGACATCGCGAGGTGAGCCAACATTTCGAAATATTTCTTGACATGAAACAACCTAGCCATTTAGGGAACTGCGACAGCAACCATACCGCTCACGCCGGACCTTATCCTACATAATAAATAGAAAAATAGCTCATAACTATAAAAGCAACTGAAAACAACTGCGCCGAAGGCGTGTGAAAACGCTTCAAGGACGCCTTATGACGCTTTAGAGACTCCTGAAGACGCTGGAAGGATACGTGGAGATGTTTAAAATAAGCATGAAGACGTTTCTGAGAAGTGTGGATACACGTTTAACAGACGTGCGGTGATGGTTCGCAGACATAGGGGAGACGTTTCGCAGAGGCATGGAGACGTTTAAAGGGCGCGTTCGGACGTTCTATGGATGCGTGAGGACGCTTGAAGGATGCGGGAAACCGCTTCTCATTTCTCCATACCATAGGGTATGCTGACGCGGCGTGTAAACAGGCAGTTCTGCAGCAGCTTCGCAGACGAGTGCAGCCAATGTTGGGCAAGCAGCCCCTTCGGCGGGTGCAGCCAGCGTTGCTCCACCTTCCAAGAAGAGCCCATCAACTTCTAGGTTCCTTGCATTTAAAGATATTGTCACTCAAGGGTCGATGTTGCCAAGGACCGCTTACAAGAAGGTCGCTGAATACGATTCCTAGTCGAACGGCGCCACCGTTTCACTTGGAGTCGTGTAACCCACACAAACCCTGCGTCATATGGAACGAAAAAAACTTTGTAAACTAAGTAAGCTGTCTTATATTTCACACGAAGTACAAACGTCTTCGGCAATATGTACTCACAAATATTTCAGATGAATGTAAAGGGACGTCTACGCAATCTAGATGATTTTAAAGAACTTATTTAAAACTTAGTCCTAAACTAATGTCACCCGTCGTCGCTGCGTAGTGGTTAAAGTGTTCGACAGGAAAGCACGAGGTCGTGGGATTAATCTCCTACCATGGCAGCCGCATTTCGTTGGGGGCCAACTACGAAAATACCTGAGTACTTTGATTTAGCTCCAAAATAAGAGCCCCTGGTAGTCCAGTTATGCCGGAGTCCCCAACTGCGACGTGCGTCATAAACAAGTCGTGGTTTTGACACATAAACCCCCATAATTCAGCAATGTTGAACTATATTGCGTTGAGGAAACACACCTAATAACTATACACACTCTCATAGACAATGTTATTTTTAACAACAGATTGCGACGATGGTCTCCTCTCGTCGGTTGGTGTGGCTACAATAGTAGACAAAGGGCTTCCCTACGATCAATTACAGCTTCTAATGACCTTTGAAGCAGTTGCTGTTGGAGCACTGCTGCTCGATATGATGCTGACAATGACTTCCATTGGCATCCCTCCCAATCATGAGCTTCAAGGAACCGTTTCAGAGCCCTATGATGAACGTCCCGAAATCTATATAGTCTTGCGAGATGATAAAGCGCATAGTCCCCTTTGGGGAGATTCTAGCTGTAGTTCGCACTGTAACATTTTTTCTCCTGTGGACACATCTTTATTAATAACGAGTCAAAATTATTTCGCTTCAAATAAAACATTCTCCTCGATAGACATATGTATGGTATCATGTACACTCCTGCCCTACTTGGAGGAGAACGTACTAAAAAGCCTGTGAGAAGTCTGTTCCCGGAACTGATGAGCCTATGTACCCAATAATAAAACACCTGCACCTTGATATACAAATTGCTCTGTGGCCCCTTTTGAACACAATGTGGGCAACAATATTAATTTCTTTAGCATGGAAAGACGCTATTTATGTACCCATCTTAAAGCAGTGTAAGGATACATCTTCTATTGCAAGTTACCAGACTATAGCATTAAGAGGCTGCTCGTGTAAGCTATTTGAAAAAAATGATCAAACGAGAGGGCGGACAGTAGACTCGCCCACATGCTAGAAGCCAAGTAATCGTTACTGTAAAGATGGAAAGGGCAACGCCTGAACCATCGGCTGTGAGAGAAGATTGCGGAGCTAAATCGGAGCATCGAGCAGCACTCCTCCACACTAGTTAGGCAGCAATGGGACGAGATCTGCAACATGACTGACGGGCAGGTACGCAGAGGCGGCTTTTGGAACCATCTGAAACACCTAATGGTCGGCGCAAAAGCTAAGCCGTCGCGGAAGGACGCGATGAGCAATCTGCTATATGAGGCATGCAAGGCCGAAACACCGGACGAGCTTGTAGCAAGACTGATGGCCAGGCACCTCCCCGTGGCGCATGCGGCAGCTACCGAGGACGCGACCTCCCAATACTCGGGTCGACCTAACGCGGAATTTAATGCCGACTTCACCACGGAAGAGATAAACAAGCACTCGGAGGTCTCAACAGCCGATCCGAACCGGGGGCGGATAACATCACGAACTGGCCCTCCGCTATCTGGACGAGAGCTGCGCGGAACAGCTCATTGCGATAGTTAGCGAGACGTGGAGTTCAGGCAAAGTTACCATAGAATGGAAGACGGGAAAAACGGTCCTAATACCGAAACGCGGCAAACCTCTCATCATGGATAATCTGCGCCCAATCCCGCTTACGTCGTGCGTGGGTAAGACCATGGAGCGTGCGGTGCTTAACCGTATGAAGCCTCACCAGGGAGAGAACGAGATATATCCTCAGAACATCACTGGCTTTCGTCAGGGGCGTGCGACGCAACACGCTATGAAGCTGGGGAAAAGCCAGATGCTAGACAACACAACAAGAGGCGTCAAGTGCATCCTAGGCCTAGACCTAGAAAGGGCCTTTGATAACATACGGCACTCCTTCATTCTTCAACAAATCTCAACACTCGGAGTTGGTCAATGTCTCCATGACTACATCCGTGACTTCCTCAGGGGAAAGCAGGCCTCACTACAAGTCAGGTCCCTGCAGTCGGAGCCAGTCGTACTGGGCGACTGAGGTACCTCGCACTCCTACACTCTTCAATCTGGCCATGATAGGACTGTTCAGGGAACTGACTCGATTCGAGAACCTCCACCATGTCATCTATGCAGATGACGTGACCATGTGGGTGGCAAATGGTAGCAAAGGACAAATCGAGCACACTTTACAAAATGCGATCCGAACCACTGAGAAGTACCTCAAACCAACAGGCCTGTGGTGCTCGCCGAGCAAATCTGAGCTGCTGATATACAGACGCAAGAGGCGAAGTCCCAAACTGAAGGGATGGGACACAGGCGCCAACCTATGCGTCCGCCTGTACACCGCTGAAGGCAACACGATTCCGGTGGTCGGTCGCATGAAGATGTTGGGCACGACAATAGAGGCGAATGGCTCGAACACCATCGCAGTCACGAAGGTCACCACGAAGGCAGAGAATGCCACATGCCTACTGAGACGGGTGGCCAACCGGAATTACGGGCTCAAGGAGGGCAACCTGCTTAGACTGGCACAGGCTTTCATAATCAGTCACTTCGTGTACATCGCCGCCATAGACAAATGGTTCAAAGTGGAGAGAGACAAGCTTGACACGTTCCAGCGTAAGGTCGCCAAGAGAGCCATGGGTCTAACCATGCACAGGAGCACGGAGGCACTGGACGCATTAGGCATGTAGAACACACTGAGCGAGATTGCGGAGGCACAGGAACGGGCACAGATCACCAGGCTGTCCGGCACACCTGCGATCGGGTGGATCCTACGTGAAATCGGCGTCGCACCTCGTGAGATAGTGTGTAACAGCCACGGGCTAACACCCGACCAGGGGAAAAAGATCAGGGCAGCCCCTCTGTCCAGGTGTATGAGCCTAGAGCACAACATCGACAGAAGACTTGCTTGAGCCAAAGCACTCCTCCAACAGGCAGCCGACTCCGAGAAGGCATGCCGCTTTACGGACGCAGCCAAATATCCTAGACGATAAATAAATAAACGACGAGTCTATGTAGCAGCGTTGGTCAGCAAAGATGGCACGGTCATTAACGCGTGCATGGTCCGCACTGATAGTCCTGAGGTGGGCGAGCAGGCGGCCATCAGCCTTGCACTCCTAGAAGACGATAAAAGCTTGGTATACAGCGACCCCAAGAAGGAGATTCTGTCCTTCGGAACAGGGAGCATATCCGCGATTGTCGGGAGAACAATTTACTCGTCCCCTCACCCCAAACTACATCAATTGGTTCCTGGAACCCATGGGACCAGTGGGGGGGGGGGGCGCTCCCCAAGCTCAACAAGACGGCACACGAGTCCACGCGCGACTTAACTCACCGTACGAGCACGGACTCCTTCTCGGCAGCATCAAAGAGCGAGCTCGACCCCCTCGTCACTTACAACGATCTCACCCAGCATTATAAGTTAGTCAAGAGAACCATGCCGCTACTGTACAAAGCACTCAATAAAGCACAAGAAGCCACGTGCAAGCGGCTTAAGACGGGCACCTACCCATGCCCAGCCTTCCTGCACAAAATCTTCCTGGACGCGCACCCTCACAATGCGTGTCGCTACTGTAAGAATATATCTAGCCTTGCCCGCATGCTCTAGGGTTGCCCCCTGGCGCCGGGGGCCAGGACCACCAAGGAAGAGTGGGACCAAGCTCTACGCAGCTCGGAGTTGAAGCACAGGTCTGGGCTGTCCATCGGGCCCACGACGTGGCAGAGGGGCGTGGCCTGACGTGGGTGCGGTCCGCTGCGCACTAATCGAGCGCACCGACGGACCTCAACGAAGTTATTCGTCCATCCCTCCATGAAATGAGGGCAATTGCTTTCTTGAATGAGACCTATTGCTTGACCTTCATCAACGATGAGTTAGCTGACCATCTCGTGTAGATTCACGCTTACATCCGGGAAACTTCTGTTTAAAAACACTTCCTTCTGTTAGTGTTCCTTGATATGCAAACCTGGCCCCACGGAAGCTTGCGACATCTCTCGGTAATGTGTATTCGAGGCAACATGCTTAGCTTAGTAGAAAGTTATTTACAGAGCTGGCAATGCTCTGTCGGTGCAATTATTCCAGGAAACTAGATTACAAGAGGCTCGAGCACTTATTTATACCATTGTGATCCTAAAAAATGATTTTGGTGCTATTATTTACTCCACAACCGATGTTTTATTCCGCTTGTGTTGATGACGAGCAGATTGAATTTAAATGAAGTAATCTCGCAATGTATGAAAGCGTAGTTCAAACTGGCTTGAAAAAGCGTCGACAGAGGCACAGGAGAATTTATTTGAATTACATTTCTTGAAAAGCTCCTCCCTGCTTTCTTTTCGAAAGTGAGGCGCGGTCCAAGACCTCCATATTGATGTTCATGTAAATGCTTACCAGTGAAAAAAAAAGAGCAAAATTTGAAGGCATCATTTTAGGCCCGAAGTTAGCCTTCACGCCTGAGAGTCACAGGAAATTGAAAATTGATAGACAGGAAGGTCACCCAACATTTAGTCAAGTTGGATAACCTGAACTGGACAAAGGGAAGAAGGAAGGGAAATTATAAAAGTCTACGGTGGATATCGCTGACCTAGCAGAGTTCTCTGCTCTATACCACAACTAGTCACTCAATCGTGAAGTACCTTAAAAACAAATGCAAGAAAACAATGAAGATTCTTAAACTTCTGTCACAAACAACGTGGGGCTGTGACTGGATGTTCCTAAAACTTCTTCAGAAGCCTCATTGGAACACGCCTGCATACGGTGCCATAGAGTGTCACTGTGCTCGATCCTGAGAATCACCTAGCCATCCGGCTGACCCGTTGTAAGTACTGTATCAGTTAAGTTGACAGTGTTCGTGCAAATCAAGTTGCTGTTCTAAATATAGCGTATGAGCGCCATGCATCAGACATTGCCGTGAGTGGGTTGTGCGTCCTATGCCAGCTAGCGCAGTCTGTCATTCATGAGTCCGAAACATTTGAGATAGCGCGTTTAGCAAACACAACTTTGCTCTTTTGGAACTTGCTTTTATCAAGATAACTTCCACCTTTTGTCACAGTTGTAAGTATCTCATATCAATTATTTTATTATTTGCAGCAGTTCTGACGCATTCTGGCGTTACCAGTCAAACACGGAGCGCAAGCCGATAACCGACCAGATTTACAACCTCGACGGTACGTAGGCGATGGTCTTTCGCCTTTACAACAAATATGGGAGAGATGCCGTACGTCGACCGTGGCAGTGGTGCATTTATTGCACATAAAGGTGCGCTTCACTAAAGCCGCCAAGTTGGTTTCCGCAGGAGTCATATTATCACTTTCCTTAGTAAGCAATTTGTTTAGATGCGTGCAAATATATACACAGCCTATGTAGCAGAACTTTTGAATGAAATTATTCTCACATCAGTGATATAGCGAAGGCACCCTCCTAGGTTATCGAGGCGGAAACCGAGACTATACATTCTACGCAGTCATCAGTTGAGTCATAATTGGACTCGGCGCTTCACCATAGGTGTATAATTTTATTTGTCAAGCAGCATCTGTGTGTTTGTCGTGCTGGCACCATAATTTTTCTCTTAAACTGATGGCACTTTGTTGACAAAGATAATGCTTAGATACCCACCGCGGTTGCTTAGTGGCTTTGCCATCGCGCTGCTAAGCACACCGTCAAGGAGTAAAATGGCGGTAGCGGCGGCTGCATTTCGATCGGGGCGAAATACAAAAATACCTGTGTACAGTACATTGGGCGCACGTTAAAGAGCCCCAGATGACCAAATCAATCTGAAGGTTTCGGCACGTAATGCCCCACAATTGCAGTTTAATATGTTATGAATCAAATGCACAGAAAGATGTACACTTAGGGCTGTGTTTCAGATGGCTCTACCGGAAGGTCGGAGCTGTACTACACGGGCGATCACACAAGTGTACCGTGCTACAAGCAGCCGACGTAATCCGCTACGGCTGACTGCAAAAGTTACGCATATGAATTGGGGCTACTAAAGAAAGTTTATATTGAAGCTCTAGATTCTAACAAGCCGAGCAACAACTTTATAATTTCTGTGAAAATTTCGCGCAATGACATACAAAATTGTGGGCAAGTTGCTTAAGCTCTGAAACTATGAATCTACCCAAACTAACATAACAATACGCTTCTCAGCAACCTCTATCTCTATGTCCATATTAAAAAGCGGCCTCCTATAATATTAAAAGCGGCCTCCTATAAGTGTATCACTACCTAGAAATTACAGCGTGTTGGCAACAAGAAAGTCCGCGACATGAAGACACCACTGCTTCCCAAACTAAATACGTTCTCTTTTTGTAAGGGGATTAGCACTGTTTGCTTCCATGAAGCATTTTTTGTTCTTCCAGTATCCGTGCCACTTCCTTCACTGCTCTGACTGATATTAGTTGCGATTTTAACGGTGCTCCTCATAAAAGTAATGACGTTGGAATTTGAATCTGTCTTAACTATTCACGTGCGCAAGAACACTATGGTTCATTAAAATTCAGAGATGCTAAAACTGGAAACTTTATTACCAGTGCTCGTTAAACCGGTATTTATGCTTTCTGCTGCACAGTTAAGTGACATTGCCTCGCAAATTAACACTTCATTACTTTCCAAGCTAATATGATGACTGCAACACGATCCTTACATATACGCACTGAGTAATCTTTTAATGCAAACCATTGTTTGGTCAGAATTTGCTACTTTGACAGCAGCTATCCGTCTATCTATCCGCCAAACACCTTGATAATTTCGCGGTAGTTTGGTATGCATGTTTGGCATGAACTTGGTATGTACCAAAATACGCATAGTATGACAAGAGTGCACGAAGAACATAAATTATTGGTCATGACATGCATATTATGACATGCGTTTAACGTAGGTTATCAAACAGCCGTCTACGTCTTGGTGCTCTCATTGTAGCTTCGTTAACTTGGTAGGCATCAAAATTGGCATAGTATGACAAGAATGTATCAGCAACATCATTGATAGGGCATAATATGTATATCATGGTATGGGTGTCAGGATGGTCATGAAACGGCCTCCTAAATCTTGGCGCTCTCATGTTTGTTTCTTTAACTTGGTATCTACCACAATTGGCATGGTATAACAAGACTCTATGACAAACATAAATGGCATGTCATGACATAAAAATCACGATATGCGTGTCATGTAGATCATCAAACAGCCGCCTACGTATTGGTATATGTATCAAAATTGGCATAATAAGCCAAAAGCGTATGACGAACATGAAAACTTAGTGCCCTTCTACTCTATTAAGAAGGGTGGCCAAGGGAGCTGCGTATGTGGGCCCCTAATGGAGAAGTGCACCTCCGCCGTGGGACTGCCCGGCTTGCACAATCTTTGTGATCGGCCCACATATGGGCAGCTCTCAACGCCGCCTGCTTCCCCTCCGCTGCGGGTCTTCGGGATTTTGCGTCTACACATGGGCACGATCCTGGGCGAACTAGCGCTTAACAGCTCTGCTCTAAGTCTTTGGTTATGTCGTGAGTGAATTTCATGAAGTGCTTGTCATGTAGGTCATCAAACATCCGCCTACACCTTGGTGCTCCCACGGTCGTTTCATTAACACCGATTAAAACAGGGCATTGGATGCGCCGCATTTTTTAATGTTGCCTAATAGTCTATGGATTGCCTAACCAGGGATGTAAAGGACGACAGCCGTTTGAAGTACGAAATGCATGTAGCTCCCGTTGTCGGCAACCTTCAGGAGACCTTGAGCAAACCTCCGGAGCTGTTATCCAGGAAATCAAGACGAGAATGGGACGTGAATGGGGTGAGAACAAAAGGAGAACAAATTGGCATCGTTGGGAGAGTAAAACGATTTCATCCGGGGAACCAGTCAAAACGTAAGAAAATGCAGTCTCCTGGCTTCAACTCTTTGTACAGGACCGCATTACATAGGCTAGTTACAGCGCAAAGAAGTTAAAAAAAATATTGGTTCAGATTGCACCGATAGAGAGCAGGAGTGCCCGATTAGAGGGGTTCACATGCCAGTCTCGAACCGCTGGGCGCTTTGAGAGGTAGCCCTTCTCAGCGACGACCTCACCGATCAACATTAGAGCGTCCGGCACGCCGATGATGCCGCCCGTGTCAAAGGACTCGAGGCGGCACCTAGGTTCGGGTGGTTATAGCCCCACCCCGCCCCAATCGCCGGCCATATTGAATAAAGTTTTCACTCACTTGCTCCTACTTCTTGCTCATGCCCGCTTGCAACATCACTTTAGCTGTAATTTCTTGTACGCTGAAGTACATAGTGGCGTAGTGCTCATTTCATAGTGGCATATAGTCGTGATTCCAGGAGCATCAGCAATTGTTCTTTCCGTAATGAGCTTCTACCAATCTATTGCTTGTAGCCTGTGTTTCCTTAAGAACTTCATATACAGGAGTCCTCAAATGGGATTCAGATAACCGGCTTCTGAAATGCGAGTACGTTGTTGACAGACGCATGTATGAGTCGTAGCAGGCCTACAATTTCTGTTCAGTCTTCGAAGAAAAATTTATAATACCTAGTCTGAAATATGTCCTCTCAATTTCTCTTTGTCCTCGTTTACAACGGGCTATGTCTGCTGCTTATAACAGATGAAAAAGAGCAAGAACACTGTGAAGCATCTGATGTGCCTATTACTAAATGATGCGCCAGAAAGGTTGGGTCAAGGGAAGCGCGCTGAAAAAAACAGACGTGTCCATTTTCGCTTCGTACACTATCTTGTTCGGCCCGCGGTATGTGATGGAGTGTAATAATCTTCCGAAGAGGCCAACATTGCAGAATCTTGAGTGGTCAGCTCCCTTATGGCCACCAACTCTTGTATGGATTCAAGAGAGAGTTTTATAATGAAAACTTCACCGCATATGCAAGCACTGTAATACGGTTCCTCTACCACTAACAGCTTTTGGCTCGACAATAAAAAAAATTATTTCTTGTGAACTGGCGTTGCAGAGCTGGCAATTAACACTTCTTGTGTACTTTGATACCATACAGGTGTATATTCCAGCGGTAGCCCTAGTCAGCTGCACCTGGGGCCCACAAGCAGCGTCAATCCCACAAAGCCTAGCACAAGCCGCACTGGAATGTTGGAAGCATCAGAAAGTTTACTATATGGAGCCAGGTAAGCCGACATCAAGAAAAGTTTCATTGCTAAACCACTCCGAGACTACATGGAATGCTTACCGGAGTGCAACTGTACCTGCCCCCTCTAAATATTCAAGGGAAGCGCTAGCTCTGATTTCTGAAACAGGAACTGCATCAGCAGTTTTGAGCATTCGGCAGGCGAAGCTGGCGTTAACATTCTTCGTGGATGCAAGAGAGTGACTCGACACGGAGGGATCCGAAAGCATAGGGTTTCCTACAATATACTTGAGAGTACTCGGGTGCTGCCATCGTTGAGCCACCGTCGGAATGACGTGAATTACATAGATTTATCTGAATTTGTCTGCCTTCTTTGTCGTAAATTTCAGAGCAATCTATACACATCGAATTGCGGAAGGCGCTGCAGGCACGTACAATGGGTTCTAATGGAAACTAGTGAGCTTGTCGAGGTGGCCCAATGGGAACGCCCCAGGTGTCTCAAGGCACTGGCTTGCCCGCGATAATTAAATGAGGGCGTTACACATCCCTTGTCGATGCATGCGTCTGCGGTGTAATATCTTCAATATACGGCCTGTTTCACTAGAGGCCCTGTGTTCAAATTCTCCCGCCCGAAAAGTTTAATATTTTTTGTTCAGTTATTTATTACGCAGCACAATGTCCAAACCCCGCAGGGGCGTCTGCGTCAGCAGGCGTTTGGTGTGTTGCGACACCACGGACCCGAGCACACGAGGGTTGGACCCTCCCGCGTGTAGCCGTGCGCGGCTTAGCCGTGTCCGGGGAAAGGGGGATCCTGGGGGTTGAGCCGATGCCGGGTGTCCGGACCTTTAAGGCCCCCCGGCGGAGGCAACACACCTCTTTGGCCTCTGCTTCACGTAGACGGCACCCCCGGACTGACCCACCCGGGGGAAATCGGTAGTTGCCTTTTCCTGTCTCTCTCTCCCTACAACCTTCGTCTTTTTCTTACTTTCCACCTTTCCTGTCTCCTTCTCATTTCTTTATTACTTCCGACCTTCCTGGCAGCAAGGGTTAACCTTGTGTGACTAGCCAACCTTGGTTATGCCATATTGGGTTATAGTGGCAACGTACAGCTGGCGTTTGCAGGCCCTGTTTTTCAGGCCCTGCAGCGTCCCCTTGTTGGACTCCATGGTGGGTGGCTGGCGTTGCTGCCGAAAACTACACGTCCACACATGGCTACTTCCTTCCCTCCACTACTTGATCGCCCTCAGAAAAGAGGGCGCACCGATGAAGTCTTCCAATTTTTTGGCCGCCAAAAAGAATCCTTCCCGCGCTTCCATGTTATCCATTCTGCAAAACCAGATAAACCAGTAAGAACTATCTCACCCTTCCTTGTCTCGAAGTCATTGACTGAAGCCTTTGGTCCTGGATATAAGGCGTCGAGGATGGCAAGCGGGGATCTCCTCTTGGAGCTCCACGATCAAAAACAATATGAAAAATTGTCAACACTAGTGTCATTTGGGGAAACCCAAATAATTATAACCCCGCACCGCACGATGAACACCACCCGTGGTGTTGTCTCTGACGATGACTTGATGGAGCTCACTGAGGCTAAACTCTTGGAGGGCTTCAGTGACCAGAATGTAATAAATGTTAAACGAATTAAGATGAGGCGAGATGGAAAAGAGATCAAGACGAAACACCTGATACTCACCTTCGGCTCAAGTGTCCTTCCCGAGTCTATCGAAGCCGGTTATATCAAACTTCGTGTTCGGCCATACGTTCCCAATCCTCTCAGATGCTTTAAGTGCCAACGTTTCGGCCACAGTTCACAGAACTGTCGAGGCCGGCTGACTTGTGCCAAGTGCAGTGACAAAGAACATTCTTCCGAAACGTGCCAGAACACTCCACATTGTGTTAACTGTGATGGCGAGCACGCCGCGTACTCGCGGTCGTGCCCTGCCTGGAAAAAAGAAAAGGAAATTGTTACAATCAAAGTCAAAGAAAACATAACTTTCAAGGAGGCACGGAGGCGGGTATCATACCTGCCCAAGAAAACCTTTGCCGATGTGGCGCGTCAGGGGGCAGCGTCACAACGGCCTCCGGCGGCTGTCCGGCTCACAAGCAGTGAGTCGGCAGTTACGCCTTCTGCCCCCGCGGCGGTTGCAGCTAGCGCTGCTCCGTCAACCGAGCAGAAGGAACCATCGACCCCGAAGGAGGGCGCAGCCGAGGCTGCCTCAACTTCCGAGGTTCCTTCATGCGCTGGCAACGGCCGGCGTAGCCAAATCCCTCTGGGAGCCCCATCGACCTCCGGGCTGGTGGGCGTAGGGGTCTTGCCCTCCAAGGCGGGACTCCCTCTGAAATCTTCCCGCTCGCAAGAGCACGTGTCCGGCGCCTCACAAGAGGCAATGGACACAACACCTATCCTCAAGGCGCACCAAGCGCCTAAGGAGCGTCGAGGTTCCCTCGAACGCTTCAAAAAGAGTAAAACCCCGGTTACAGGGCCTCGAAAGGGCCCTGTAGTCTAAGGCATACCTTACGTTTCCATACACACAGCACTTATTTACACTCAATATGGATACACAAATTATTCAATGGAACGTCAGAGGTCTCCTTAAGAACCTTGATGACGTGCAAGAACTCATACAAAAACACAATCCAAAAGTGCTGTGTCTACAGGAAACTCACTTAAAACCACAACACACAAACTTCCTCCGACCGTATGTCAAGTTCCGCAAAGACCGCGATGATGCTGTCGTGTCATCAGGCGGTGTTGCCATTTTTATTCATAAAAGTATTTCCTGTCAGCGTTTAGAGCTACAAACGCCCCTTGAAGCAGTGGCGGTTCGAGCTGTTCTTCTAAATAAACTCGTCACCATTTGCTCGCTTTACGTACCCCCACACTACAAATTAAACAAACAGGAATTTCAGTCATTTATAGATCAACTGCCAGAACCTTATGTTGTTCTTGGCGATTTCAATGCGCACAGCTCCCTGTGGGGCGACTCTCGTATAGATGCGCGAGGTCGTCTTGTTGAACAGTTCCTTTTTTCTTGTGGTGCGTGCCTTCTGAATAAGAAGGAAGCCACATATTACTCTCTAGCAAACAGAACCTTTTCTTCAATCGATCTCAGCATAGTCTCTCCTTCTATTCTGCCCGAACTCGAATGGGAAGTTACAAAGAACCCTTATGGAAGCGATCACTTCCCCATACTAATACGAACACCTCAAGAAAACGAATATCCACCACAGGCACCTCGGTGGAAGATTGAGACTGCTGATTGGGACAAATTTCGAACTCTTACTGGTATCTCATGGCATGACATCTCCTCGTTAGAAATTGATGCAGCTGTGGAGTATTTTACAGCCTTTATAATAGATGCCGCATCTAAATGCATATCACAAGTAAATGGCCTGTCGTGCAAACGGCGTGTTCCGTGGTGGACCGACGATTGTAGGATCGCACGTAAAAAACAGAACAAAGCGTGGGGTTTGCTACGCGCTTCTCCCACTGCAGAAAATCTTATCCACTTTAAAAAAGTAAAATCCGAAGGCAGGCGAACCCGCCGACAGGCCAGAAGAGGAAGCTGGCAGAAGTTTTTATCGGGCATCAACTCGTACACAGATGAGGCCAAAGTCTGGAACAGGGTTATTAGGATAATAGGGCGACAAGCGCAATCACTCCCTCTGATAAACACACAAGGCGATACCCTGCAAGATCAGGCAGACTCACTTGGGGAGCACTTTGAGAGCGTCTCGAGCTCAACCCATTATTCTCAGTCCTTTCTTAAATATAAACAAACAGAAGAATGTAAGCGAATAATTAGAAAATCCACACAGAATGAACCCTATAACCGGCCTTTCAGTATTGCCGAGCTGAGAGCTGCCTTGAATACATGCAAAACCACTGCACCGGGACCTGACAGTCATGTATGACATGATCAGAAACTTACATACTGACACGCAATTTACACTACTTACACTTTTCAACACTCTGTGGGCTGCGGGATACCTCCCATCTACATGGAAAGAGGCGATTGTGGTTCCTGTCCTGAAGCAGGGAAAAGACCCCTCCTTAGCAGCAAGTTATCGTCCGATAGCTCTTACCAATTGTCTGTGTAAGCTCTTTGAAAAAATGATTAATCGCAGACTCGTACATTTCCTCGAACTCAACAATATACTCGATCTCTATCAGTGTGGCTTCAGACAAGGGCGGTCAACAAACGATCACCTTGTGCGCATTGAAGGAAATATCCGCGATGCATTTGTACATAAGCAGTATTTCCTATCGATATTCCTTGACATGGAAAAAGCTTATGACACGGCATGGCGTTACGGGATTTTGCGAGACCTGTCCGAAATGGGCATCCGTGGAAATATGCTGAACATAATCGAAAGCTATCTGTCAAATCGTACCTTCCGTGTAAAAGTCGGTAATGCACTGTCACGTCCTTTTACGCAGGAAACTGGTGTACCCCAGGGAGGCGTGCTTAGCTGCACTCTCTTTATCGTTAAGATGAATACACTTCGTTCTTCACTGCCCCCAGCCATTTTTTATTCCGTCTACGTAGACGATATACAGATAGGCTTCAAATCCTGCAACCTTACAGTATGTGAAAGGCAGGTACAGCAGGGCTTAAACAAGGTGTCCAAGTGGGCAGACCAAAATGGATTTAGAATTAACCCGCACAAAAGTACTTGCGTTCTCTTCACAAGAAAGAGAGGCCTGGTACCTGATCCCTGTATAGAACTGGGTGGACAACAAATTCCTGTTAACAAAGAACACAAATTTCTAGGTGTTATCCTTGACTCCAGGCTTACCTTCATTTCACACATAAGATGTCTTAAAGCAAAATGTCTAAAAACCATGAACGTACTTAAAGTTCTATCCCACACTACATGGGGTAGCGACAGGAGGTGCCTGTTGAATCTTTACAGGAGCCTAGTTAGATCACGGCTAGATTATGGTGCCTTAGTATATCACTCTGCTGCACCAAGTGCATTAAAAATGTTAGACCCCGTTCATCATCTGGGTATCCGCCTCGCCACTGGCGCATTTAGAACAAGCCCCGTTGAAAGTCTATATGCAGAGTCAGACGAGTGGTCACTACATATTCAGAGAACATACATCAGCTTCACCTACTTTCTTAAAGTGCGCTCTAATAAGGAACATCCGTGTTTCACCACAGTAAACGACTTAACGTGTGAAACACTCTTCCGTAACAAACCCTCCATGAGACTTCCTTTGTCGCTTCGTGTAAGAGAACTTAGTGAAGAAATGGATGTTCCAGTTCTCGAACATCGCTTAATGGCTCCTGCTAATCTATTACCGCCCTGGGAGTGGCAGATGGTAGAATGTGACACATCATTTGTAGAGGTCTCGAAGCACGCTCCTGAGCTTGAAATTGCTATGCATTTCCGAGAGCTTCAATCGAAGTACTCCTGCTACGAATATTACACAGATGCGTCCAAATCCCATGCTGGCGTATCCTACGCTGCTGTTGGTCACTCTCTCTCTGAATCTGACGTGCTGAACCCCTTAACGAGTATCTTCACTGCAGAAACATATGCCGTACTGTCTGCAGTAAAACATATAAATAAATTAAAACTCGACAGAGCAATAGTATTTACAGACTCGTTAAGCCTTGTAAAAGCGCTGAACTCTTTACAAAAGCATACAAATCCTGTTTTCATAGAACTTTACTCGCTCTTATGCAATATTTATCTATCACACAGACACGTAGTAATATGCTGGGTACCTGGCCATAGAGGAATCGAGGGAAATGTGCTTGCTGACGAGATGGCCAAATCAATGGCATCGCAGGGTACTCGTTCTGGTGCAGTCCCTGCTACAGACATGAAGCCTTTCCTCAGAAACAAACTGCGAAGCTACTGGCAACGCTTGTGGGACGCAGAAACGAGCAATAAGCTTCACGTAATTAAGCCTAAGTTAGGTTTCTGGCAGCCAACAACGAAAACACGAAGAACAGACGTCCTATTCACTAGACTGAGAATAGGACACACATTTGGCACTCACAATTTTCTCTTGACCGGTAACGAGCCTCCAACCTGTGGTAGATGTGGCGACCGGCTGACCGTCCTCCATGTCTTCCTGGAGTGCCGGGAAGCCGAAAGAGACAGGAGGAAACATTTCCCGTTTGCATACCGCCATTGTATTCCCCTGCATCCGGCTATGTTTCTTGGTGAAGAACCGCTTTTTAATACCAAAGCAGTCCTCGCTTTTTTAACAGATGTCGTACTACATGTTACAAGCCCATTCATTTCTTAGCGCACCCTCTTTCCAGAGGATATCGCTAGGATAGATTCTCTGTACAGCACATGCCTCTAGGCCCTTGCGTTTCAAGGGCCCTGGTGAGGCAGTAGTGCTCTAGACAATATTATACATCTAGACAATAACATATTTTATATATTGCATCATCCTTTCTCAATACATTTTTATGTTCATAGTACACGCCAATAGTCATTCCCATAATTTTATTACTTCTATATTTTATGGAATTTGCATCAACTCTTTTAGGCCCCTTTACAGCCACGGCGCATTAAGACCATAAAACCCATCAAGCACTGCGAACTCATTAATCATTAGCATGGCGCTCTTTGGCCACATCTGGCCCTTGCGCCATTAAACATCAAATATTCATTCATTCACAATGTCCAAAATAACGAGTTTACAAAGTCACTACGCCGTTTGAAGCCAGAAGGAGAATGTTTAAGCAAATCTATGTACCTCCCATAATTCCCATGCTCCCGTAGAAACTAGCGCCAGATTTCCGTCTACTGGTTATTGTATGAAACTATAGCAAAAAGGAAGGAAACACCAAACTGCGCAATCATGAAGCTGCAACAACTCGCCAGATGTTCACTCAGGTTAGCACGCTGCAATATGCGGCGCAGTTGAAGGCTCGTTGCCTGCTTACTCACTACACCTTAAAGAATTCATATGGATAGTGAAGAGAAAGATGGTAATCTAAATCAAGGCTCACAAAATGAAGCAGTGTATCTAAGTTTACTGAGCGAATGTAGCGTGTGCTCAAAAAAGAAAGCTTGCCCTAGAGCGACAAAACCGGTTGTAGGCGGTTGGCCGGGACGCTTGAGAAATGACTCTTCTTCGTTTCCCAGACAGTTAAATTTGTGTGCGTGTGTCCGCCATGAACAATCGCTAAATGACCGGCGTCACCGTTTTGTTGTGCGAGCTTTGAGATTATCGGATTGCGACGAGGCTTATTGTCGCTAACGACGTCGTCCAACGCTAGGTATATCAAGGCAATGCAAGGGCTTTCCGTAGCACGGGGCTAGCTCGCGATCACGGCACGGTCCTTCGTCTTCCTCTTCAGTTGGTACATACACAGGGATGCGTCTGCTTCATTACAATGCCCCGAGAGCCAAGCGTAGCCATCGTGGCGACTCCGGGCGTGGAGAAGAGCAGGTCTTAATACGGTTTCAGGCGGTTGACGTGTACTGTCTCTCGCCCACGATGACACAGGTCTCGTGACACTGTCAGCGGCTCGACGATGTAGTCGACCAGTGAAGAGGCCTCGATGATACGGTATCGACCCTGACAACGCGCCAGGAGTTTGTAACAAAGGCTGGCAATGTGGGCTGGTATCCAAAGCCACACAAGCGAACCAGGAGCAAAGTCGTGTGGTGGTTGATCAGTACGGTCATGTCTTGTCTTTTGACGTTCTTGAGTCTCACCAGTCAAAGTGCGGGCCAGCTGACGGCTATCTTCAGCATATTTGGCGACTTGGGAAAGCGGAGTATACTCTGTAGCGTCAGGTAGGTACGGCAGTATGGTGTCCAAAGGGCATGAAGGCTCACGGCCATACATAAGGGCAAAGGGGGAAAGCCGGTGGTCGTTTGCGTCGTGGTGTTGAATGCGAACGTAACAAAGGGGAGTACGGTGTCCGAGTTCGAGTGGTCGGTTGAAATATACATCCACCACATGTCGCCAAGTGTGTGATTGAACCGCTCGGTCAGTCCATGTGTTTGGGGATGGTAGGCGGTCGATTTGCGGTGAATTATCCTGCACTCAGCGAGGAGAGCTTGGACGCCCTCCGACAGGAAGACACGGCCCCTATCACTTACTAGTTCTCGGGGAGCACCGTGGCGAAGAACAAGATTGCGAAGAATGGAAATACCAACCTCATTGGCCGTCGCTGCTGGCAGAGCTTCAGTTTCAGCGTAGCGAGTAAGGTGAACTACACGGACAATAATCCACTGATATCCACACCCGCTGCATGGAAGCGGGCCGTAGAGGGCGATGCCGAAGCGGTCGAACGGACGAGACGGGCATGGGAGCGGCTGTGAAACGATAGGAAGGTGTCTTGCCTTGTTGGCATCTACTACAAGTCTGAATGTACTTTTGCACAAAGTTGTCCATGCCTCGCTAATAATAATAACGCTGACGCAACCTTGTGTGTGTTTTGAGTAAGCCGGCATGAGGACTTAGAGGATCAACGTGAAAAGACACGCAGATGTCAGAGCACATATGACGAGATATAGCAAGGATCCATTTCCGACCATCGGTCATGTAGTTGCGGCGATATAGACTGTTGTCCCACACGGAAAAGTGGGTTATTTGGCGACGCAGTGCTCGTGTCGAAGGGACATCAGCCGGAGCCGCAAGGTAGCCAAGTAACATTGCAAGTGTTGGGTCCTTGCGCTGCTCTGTGAGTATGTCAGTGATGGGCATGGTGACAGGTTGGACGAGGAAGCTGACAAAGACGCCAAATCAGGCGTCAGTGGGGAGCGAGAAAGCGCATCAGTGTCGCAGTGCTTGCGACGAGAGCGGTACATGACGCGAATATTGGATTCTTGTAAGCGAAGCGCCCAACGTCCCAAGCGGCCTGACGGGTCTTTCAAGGAACAAAGCCAACAAAGGGCATGCTGGTCAGTAACTACAGTGAAAGAACGACCGCGAAGGTGTGGGCGAAACTTGTTTAGTGCCCAGGTGATCGTGAGGCACTCCTTTTCTGTGACACGCAGTAATTTAATTCTGCTTTCTTTAGAGTACGGCTCGCATACGCGGCGATGTATTCATCGTAGCCAGCTTTCCGTTGCGCTGAGACCGCGCCAAGGCCAACTCCGCTGGCGTCAGTATGAACTTGCGTGGGAGCATCAGGGTCATAGTGGCGAAGAATCGGTGGTGACGTCAATAAGTGCCGCAACTGCTGAAAGGCAGCGTGACATTCAGGTGACCACGCTGCTATGCCGATACTGCCGGAAAATAAACTTGTCAAGGGCGTCATGATGGATGCGAAATCACGTACGAAGCGACGAAAATAGGAACAAGAGCCAATAAAACCTCTGACCAGCTCTGGGCCGTCCGGCAAGCCGAAGATGCCGCCCGAGTCCAAAGACTTCGAGCCGCCACCGGAAGCCACCACAACAAAACTGCCGGACCATTCATTAATAATGTTTCTTCTCTCTCTGAGGGTTTTGACTGACGTGGGCGTTGGGAAACCTGAAACGGCGGGGTGCTTGTCTGGGTCCGGGAGGACGCCGTCTTTTGAGATAACGTGACTCAAGGTGGTTAGCTTGCTTGCACCAAAACGGCGCTTTTTGAGGGTAAGCAGTAGGACGAGAAAGGTCAGAATGTCATGCAGGCGAGCGAGGTGTGTCGGAAATTGGGTTGAGAAGACGACGATGTCGTCGAGTTAACATAAACAGGTCTTCCATTTGTAGCCGCGAAGGATGGTGTCAATCATACGCTCAAAAGTAGCAGGCGCGTTGCACAACCCGAAGGGCATTACGTTAAACTCGTGTAGACTATCGGGTGTAACGAATGCTGTTTTCGGGCGGTCAGGTTCGGCCATTGGAACTTTCCAGTACCCACAGCGTAGATCCAAGGAACTGAAATATTCTGCGCCTTGTAAACAGTCTAGAGCGTCATCGAACCGAGGCAGTAGATAAACGTCTTTTCTTCTTATCTTGTTTAGGCATCCGTAGTCAACACAAAAGCGAATGGAGCCATCTTTTTTACGTACCAATACGACAGGTGAAGACGAAGGACTTTGAGAGGGACGGATTACTCTACGTTTGAGCATGTCGTCCACTTGCGCTGTGATGATTCGGTGCTCTTCGGCGGAGACACGATACGGGTGCCGTCGCAAGGAGGAGTGGGAACCGGTGTCGATGGTGGGAGAAACAGCGGTGCCCAATCATGGAACTGTCTTTTGTCTTCCTCTCCAGTCGGCACATACACAGGGGCGCGTCTGCTTCATTGCAGGATGAACGTATTCCAAACAGTCTCGATAGTTGCAGGGCACCAATCAATGGCTTAGGTTAGGTTCTGGGCTACTTACTGCATGCGCAGAGTATTACTTGGTGACCCTTTCTTTAACGTTATTGTGTACACATTGCGTCAGTTCTCTTAACGTATTCAAAGTCTGTTTGGTGAACCCTGAGGAAAGGTGCCTGAATTAAGACGACTATGTGTAATTAGGAATATGTGTATTTATAATAGCGGCCTACGCTGGCGACTTTTGCCACATTCATAAGTTGTGTAAATTGACTTTTTTGCCCGAAGCCAAATCACAGTAGGCGCTTAAGAAAGAACGCAATCTTTATTGCTTGCAAAACAGAAGCTATGCAGGTACCGACTATACGAGCACTAGTTTGTTACATGCATTGTAATGCGCGATGGAGTGGCTTAGGATCAGCATCGTTCTCGCAGAGCCTGGACAGTTTCAACGCACGCCTGGCAAGTGAAGTTTCACCTTTCCACTTGCTTCATTTCTTTTCCTATGTCATTACGTAACGAACTGCCTTTTCTTTATTGCTACATACACAAAAATATTACTGAATCGGGAGGGTTTGTGCTTTATTTCCAATTGTTAGGAACCACGGTATCAGCAGGTCGCTCAAGTTCCAGAACGGAGATTTCCGTAATCAAGTTTGTCATTGTATGCTAGTGTACTGTAGGTGAGAAAACTTTAACTAAAGATCTACTGCCGATGAATAAAAACATTTTACGAATGTTTCATTTGAGGAAATCTATATAAAGGTAGCCATAAACATGTTTCAGGTTATGCCACATTCTAGATAACGCCTCGGACTCCCATAATATTCCGACATTCCCTAGGCGTGAACATGTCCGACAAGAAACTCGCACCCGCCGTGGTTGCTCAGTGGCTATGGTGTTGGGCTGCTGAGCACGAGGTCGCGGGATCGAATCCTGGCCACGGCGGCCGCATTTAGATGGGGGCGAAATGCGAAAACACCCGTGTGCTTAGATTTAGGCGCACGTTAAAGATTCCCAGGTGGTCTAAATTTCCGGAGTCCTCCACTACGGCATGCCTCATAATCAGAAAGTGGTTTTGGCACGTAAAACCCCATAATTTAAAAAAAATATATACTCGCATACACGATGTCGCCACATGTCCTTCTAGGTAATATTGCGAGAAAATTTGATATTGATTGTAGACGCCGTTGTCGGCGTCTACAAGAAGACGAGGTGAAGCGACGCTCGAGAGAGAAGGCCTTCCTGATATCCCGTTTAGAACGCGGCAGTGGTTTTTATTTACCCCAGGGCACAAGTTGGCCCACAATAAATTGTTGTATCTGGATTCCCTTAACTGTCCGTTACAATATGGACTATATAGGCCTGCTCGTAATCGTCACCAACACCGTTCTGTCCTAAGTATAACGACCCATATGCAGCCCAGGCAGACTCCTGGAAGTCCCGTGAACATATGCGAGTACAAGGGCGGCCAAGAGGCGGCGAGCAGAGAAATCCTTGGTACACACTGGCTTCCCGCTCACCCATTGTTGTAGGTGGCCTCATCTGTGCTTCGGAAATCACTTGTGGCTGTGGCATCAAGGAACGTTCGCTTTGGGACAAGCACCTGTAGCTTCCTTCGCAGGTTCTGCTCATAAAGCCATCGCTGTGATCGCCAGTATTTGTAGACGTTAGGTCAGGTATTAGACGTGTTTTCCGCGCACATGTAACATTAAGTGTTCGGTTAATGAGCAAGTCGTTATTTGAATATACGCTGTCTGGAATAGCATGATACTTGCTTTGTTTATTGATCTAATACCTTTGTATATATGTAATAGCTTGGCCCTTTGTCTTTCCAAATATATTTTTTGTTGAATTCAATCTCGTAGCTTGCAGTATATTGTATTAGATCAATGTAATGTGTAGCTTCTGTTTGCCAGGCGCAAACGTTTCAAAAAGGGGACTTGTGCTCATGAGTTGCCTCAACTTGCCGCAATTGCCTCAGAAACAACCTTTGTTCAGCCACTGTTAACCACCGCAGACCTTACTGTTCGTTTGTTTTGTGTTCTAGAAATCCTGAGAGCACTCGGGTTCACCAGCGCAACACGCAGTACCACCCGACAGAAGGCACATCCACCGTCTACGGTACGTGTTGGAAGGTATTCAGATGTTGGTGTACCACGCCTCGCCTTGCTGGTGATTGAGGAAGCCGTGATTTCCGGTATCGCACACGATACATTTCAACAGCATCCCCGCTTGGTCTCAGGCACACAGTTTTGCACATGTAAATCTGAGCTGAACATTCTAAATTGAACTGTCGTCCCCGGTACTTAGATTTTTCTTGTGACAAGGTCTAACAGAATATTCGCTGCGTGCATAAGGCTGTACGCATCTGTACGATTATGTTCTAATCACTAAGATGGTTCGTTGATTATACTTGAGGAATTCCTGATGGCCATTTTCCAAACGTATAACAGCAACATGTGCACTTGTCAGGTAGAGGGCTCCAAAAAAGCGGCAGAGCGCAACATGCGCCAGTGGACACTACCTGGCCATGTGAGGTGTGTTTGTCGCAACTACGAGGCAGGTTGTCCCGGTTTGCTGCTCAACATATCATGTCCGTGTCGCGACGAATGAAATCAGTGGTAATGCTCCTAAAGCCTTGCATTAGTAGCAATGCTTGTTTTCAGAGCTCTTTATTGAAATGAACGATTGTATAATGAGTCGAACTCGGCTGCACATCTAGTTGTTACCATAGACTTGACGAAATAAATCCTGCAATATAGTCGTAGTAGTTGGATGGAGTCTAAAAACGGCCGACGCGGATGAAGACAATTGTGCATTATTGAATAGCGCTATATTTTAGCGGAGATTACGTCACACTACGGGCTCCACTCGGTAACGTCGATTAGGTACATCAGCAGAACCCAGTAATGCCCTTGTAAAAATTCGTGTCAAATGTTTGCCGTATTCAAGTGGTTGCCACTATACGATCGCCTTCAACGTGGTAGTCTTGACGCTTTCGCCACACAGTCAAATAATTGATTTACGCCGACACAGGGTTTCGCGCCGCTCCAAACACTGCTGGGTGGCCAGGTCACATGATTTCGTGCAGTGCGTGGTATTTCAACAATTTCTTCTGCAGATAAAAAATGGCTTTAAAAACCGGGCGCTACGCTCGACCCGCCCTCGACATGACCTCGTGTCCGAAGCTGAGCTGAAGTTCTTGAAGGAATGAATTGTCCCGCATCTGCCTATACCACAGATGTACGGGAAAAAACGATGCGGGTTTCTGTGAATGAAAGCTTTGCAGTTTACAAAAAATAGTTTTTTCAACAGCATGACAGATGAGGACAAATCTTTCTTGCGTGGCATATGACAATCTTCTTTCATAAGCCTTTCCCTGCCGTTTGAGGTAAACATACATGTTATATGGCGCATCTTGTGCGAATGACTTGGAATGCGAAAGATGGAGTATATTTTAAGTTCGCGTCTGCCTACCCGACGTGGTTGCTCAGTGGTTATGGTATTGGGCTGCTGAGCACGAGGTCGCGGGATCGAATCCCGGCCACGGCGGCCGCATCTCGATGGGGGCGAAATGCAAAAACACCCGCGTACTTAGATTTAGGCGCACGTTAAAGAATCGCAGGTGGACGAAATTTCCGGAGTCCTCCACTACGGCGTGCCTCATAATCAGAAAGTGGTTTTGGCACGTAAAACCACATATATAAAGTTCGCGTCTGCCTAAACCACAACCTCGATCTTCCGAAAAGCTTTCACACTTAGTGAGAGAAACTGAAGATAAGCAGCCAATACGAGTGCAAAAACTTACTATGAAATCATGCGGTTTTCCCGGCGTAAAATTTTTCAATAAAAGCAGAACACTAGTATGTAGCCTTTGGTCCGTACATGCATGTTCAATCTTGTTGTAGGACAAGCCAACGCGATGGCTGACGCCTAGTAATGTATCGCGGAAATAATGCTTTATCCAAGCACCAGAAGCGAGCAAACAAAATCAGGCTTTGTAAGATCAACCAAGCTCTTGTCTAGGCATCAAAGACCAAGAAATAAAACAATGAAGAACTCGCAATACGCGTACTTGTCTCTTTCGTAGCGTCACGTTGTGCCTTCTGGCTTTTCTTGCTTGCATTTAGAGAAGCACTCCAGACGGAAGCAGTGCTGTTAGGATTTATTACCATTAAGACTTTACGAAAACTTACTGCTCCCCTCGGGTTCCTGGCAGGGAATGAGATGCAGTGTGCGCCTTTGATTTCAGGGTATGCACACAACACCGAAACTCGAAGCACCGAATTCACACTTCCGGCCTACAGCAGTAGCGGCGGCGGCAACGATGCTGTCGCCAGTACAAGCCACGCGGGCACACAGGAAGCATCAGGCATTCCGGGAAACGATGCTAGGTGAGCCAAATTTCTGTAAGAATTCAGTTCAACAGAGCAACTCAATTAAACGGCACGGAACGCCGTTTAAGGCTCAGTTATGCTTGCACTGACGAACTTGTGCGAGGGATTGAAGTTCTGATGCCTGAAGCTCCAAGTATCAGCTGTGTTTCTCGCAATACGGTACTGGTTTTAACAGGAATCTTTATCTGGGGATCTGCTACCTAGGTAGTAAATGCGAGAAAGGAAACCATCTTGCTCTGCAATCAGCGCAACAACAATGGTAAACCTTGTGGCGTTTTTTTAAACGTCATAATATTGAAATTACAGCAATTCCATTTTCGATTTGTTAAGAAAAATTGAGAAACTCAAGTAAGAAAATGGCAACTTATTTGAGTTTTTAAAAAATGTCAGGAATATCCAAACTGCGCCTAATATAACACTAGTCCTCCACTACGGCGTACCACATAATCAGATCTTGGATTTGGCCCATAAAACCTCAAAACTTAATTTTATATTAAGGAATGAAATTTTAAGGAAGGAATATTTTAAGGCAGTTTGTCGTGTGCGTATCATGGCTACGCACGCTTATATCGCATTCCGTTTCTCTACCACGGGTGCGCTTTAAAACCACGGCGCTGCAGTTTTTGCTTTTCTCTTCTTTCTTCTTCTCCGCCCTTAAACTGGCTCTCTTAACTGTACTACACGCAGAGACAAAGAAACAGCGCGCGAATGCGATCCCATAGATGAGATGAATATATATATATATATATATATATATATATATATATATATAGAAAACTATCAGTCATAGCTCTCGTAGTATAGCCCTCTGGGCCGTTTCCTTTTTTTTTCGAAAGTAGTCCTATTAGGGTTATTATAATTACACGAAGGTACTTCGCCCTCATCAGCAGCAGTCCTTGGTATAGTTATTCTGGCGGCTAGCTTCCCACGCTATGCGTGCCGCCATCGCACCTGGTTAAGCTTTTCCTAGACGCTAGAGCTATGCGTTGTCCGCGCAACCTTGAGCGATCGGAAAGCACGTTTCCCCCTCTTGGCCGGCGGAGAAGGGATGCTTCGTTCCGGCCGCGAAGCTCTCCACATCTCTGTAAGGTGCCTTGTGGATGTCTCGCGCTGAAGATGCCCTCTCGGTGAGCGCATATTTCACCCCTCATCTTTTAAGAGGTTCAATACATACGAGCATTTGTCTAGCAAACCAGATTTTTTTTTCAAGGGAATTTTCCACGTCTCAGTAATTTCTCTCGTCGTATTCGAGTGCTGATTGCCGTGTTATAGTTTGTTAACGAAGCTTTCCCTCAAGTCTAAATATTTTAAGGCAGTTTTCCTAGCCTCTAAAGCCGCTCGAGTTCGCTCTTCTCCTTGAGCGGCCATTTTTCCTAGAAAGTATGCCTTCCAACTACTCTGCCCTTAAACTGGCTCTCTCAACTACTACACGCAGAGACAAAGCAACAGCGCGCGCATTAGATCCCATAGATGAGATGAATATTTACAATTAGTATTAGGGTTAAAATTATATTCGAGTGATGATTGCCGTGCTATCGTTTGCTAACGAAGCTTTCCCTCAAGTCTAAATATTTTAAGGCAGTTTGTCGTGTGCGTATCGTGGCTACGCACGCTTATATCGCATTCCGTTTCTCTACCACGGCTGCGCTTTAAAACCACGGCGCTGCAGTTTTTGCTTTTCTTTTCTTTCTTCTTCTCCGCCCTTAAACTGGCTCTCTCAACTACTACACGCAGAGACAAAGAAACAGCGCGCGCATTAGATCCCATAGATGAGATGAATATTTACAATTAGTATTAGGGTTATAATTATATTCGAGTGCTGATTGCCGTGCTATCGTTTGCTAACGAAGCTTTCCCTCAAGTCTAAATATTTTAAGGCAGTTTGTCGTGTGCGTATCATGGCTACGCACGCTTATATCGCATTCCGTTTCTCTACCACGGGTGCGCTTTAAAACCACGGCGCTGCAGTTTTTGCTTTTCTCTTCTTTCTTCTTCTCCGCCCTTAAACTGGCTCTCTTAACTGTACTACACGCAGAGACAAAGAAACAGCGCGCGAATGCGATCCCATAGATGAGATGAATATATATATATATATATATATATATATATATATATCTATATATATATAGAAAACTATCAGTCATAGCTCTCGTAGTATAGCCCTCTGGGCCGTTTCCTTTTTTTTTCGAAAGTAGTCCTATTAGGGTTATTATAATTACACGAAGGTACTTCGCCCTCATCAGCAGCAGTCCTTGGTATAGTTATTCTGGCGGCTAGCTTCCCACGCTATGCGTGCCGCCATCGCACCTGGTTAAGCTTTTCCTAGACGCTAGAGCTATGCGTTGTCCGCGCAACCTTGAGCGATCGGAAAGCACGTTTCCCCCTCTTGGCCGGCGGAGAAGGGATGCTTCGTTCCGGCCGCGAAGCTCTCCACATCTCTGTAAGGTGCCTTGTGGATGTCTCGCGCTGAAGATGCCCTCTCGGTGAGCGCATATTTCACCCCTCATCTTTTAAGAGGTTCAATACATACGAGCATTTGTCTAGCAAACCAGATTTTTTTTTTCAAGGGAATTTTCCACGTCTCAGTAATTTCTCTCGTCGTATTCGAGTGCTGATTGCCGTGTTATAGTTTGTTAACGAAGCTTTCCCTCAAGTCTAAATATTTTAAGGCAGTTTTCCTAGCCTCTAAAGCCGCTCGAGTTCGCTCTTCTCCTTGAGCGGCCATTTTTCCTAGAAAGTATGCCTTCCAACTACTCTGCCCTTAAACTGGCTCTCTCAACTACTACACGCAGAGACAAAGCAACAGCGCGCGCATTAGATCCCATAGATGAGATGAATATTTACAATTAGTATTAGGGTTAAAATTATATTCGAGTGATGATTGCCGTGCTATCGTTTGCTAACGAAGCTTTCCCTCAAGTCTAAATATTTTAAGGCAGTTTGTCGTGTGCGTATCGTGGCTACGCACGCTTATATCGCATTCCGTTTCTCTACCACGGCTGCGCTTTAAAACCACGGCGCTGCAGTTTTTGCTTTTCTTTTCTTTCTTCTTCTCCGCCCTTAAACTGGCTCTCTCAACTACTACACGCAGAGACAAAGAAACAGCGCGCGCATTAGATCCCATAGATGAGATGAATATTTACAATTAGTATTAGGGTTATAATTATATTCGAGTGCTGATTGCCGTGCTATCGTTTGCTAACGAAGCTTTCCCTCAAGTCTAAATATTTTAAGGCAGTTTGTCGTGTGCGTATCATGGCTACGCACGCTTATATCGCATTCCGTTTCTCTACCACGGGTGCGCTTTAAAACCACGGCGCTGCAGTTTTTGCTTTTCTCTTCTGTCTTCTTCTCCGCCCTTAAACTGGCTCTCTTAACTGTACTACACGCAGAGACAAAGAAACAGCGCGCGAATGCGATCCCATAGATGAGATGAATATATATATATATATATATATATATATAGATATATATATATATATATATATATATATATATATATATATATATATATATATATATATATATATATATATAGAAAACTATCAGTCATAGCTCTCGTAGTATAGCCCTCTGGGCCGTTTCCTTTTTTTTTCGAAAGTAGTCCTATTAGGGTTATTATAATTACACGAAGGTACTTCGCCCTCATCAGCAGCAGTCCTTGGTATAGTTATTCTGGCGGCTAGCTTCCCACTCTATGCGTGCCGCCATCGCACCTGGTTAAGCTTTTCCTAGACGCTAGAGCTATGCGTTGTCCGCGCAACCTTGAGCGATCGGAAAGCACGTTTCCCCCTCTTGGCCGGCGGAGAAGGGATGCTTCGTTCCGGCCGCGAAGCTCTCCACATCTCTGTAAGGTGCCTTGTGGATGTCTCGCGCTGAAGATGCCCTCTCGGTGAGCGCATATTTCACCCCTCATCTTTTAAGAGGTTCAATACATACGAGCATTTGTCTAGCAAACCAGATTTTTTTTTCAAGGGAATTTTCCACGTCTCAGTAATTTCTCTCGTCGTATTCGAGTGCTGATTGCCGTGTTATAGTTTGTTAACGAAGCTTTCCCTCAAGTCTAAATATTTTAAGGCAGTTTTCCTAGCCTCTAAAGCCGCTCGAGTTCGCTCTTCTCCTTGAGCGGCCATTTTTCCTAGAAAGTATGCCTTCCAACTACTCTGCCCTTAAATTGGCTCTCTCAACTACTACACGCAGAGACAAAGCAACAGCGCGCGCATTAGATCCCATAGATGAGATGAATATTTACAATTAGTATTAGGGTTAAAATTATATTCGAGTGATGATTGCCGTGCTATCGTTTGCTAACGAAGCTTTCCCTCAAGTCTAAATATTTTAAGGCAGTTTGTCGTGTGCGTATCGTGGCTACGCACGCTTATATCGCATTCCGTTTCTCTACCACGGCTGCGCTTTAAAACCACGGCGCTGCAGTTTTTGCTTTTCTTTTCTTTCTTCTTCTCCGCCCTTAAACTGGCTCTCTCAACTACTACACGCAGAGACAAAGAAACAGCGCGCGCATTAGATCCCATAGATGAGATGAATATTTACAATTAGTATTAGGGTTATAATTATATTCGAGTGCTGATTGCCGTGCTATCGTTTGCTAACGAAGCTTTCCCTCAAGTCTAAATATTTTAAGGCAGTTTGTCGTGTGCGTATCATGGCTACGCACGCTTATATCGCATTCCGTTTCTCTACCACGGGTGCGCTTTAAAACCACGGCGCTGCAGTTTTTGCTTTTCTCTTCTTTCTTCTTCTCCGCCCTTAAACTGGCTCTCTTAACTGTACTACACGCAGAGACAAAGAAACAGCGCGCGAATGCGATCCCATAGATGAGATGAATATATATATATATATATATACATATATATATATATATATATATATATATATATACATATATATATATATAGAAAACTATCAGTCATAGCTCTCGTAGTATAGCCCTCTGGGCCGTTTCCTTTTTTTTTCGAAAGTAGTCCTATTAGGGTTATTATAATTACACGAAGGTACTTCGCCCTCATCAGCAGCAGTCCTTGGTATAGTTATTCTGGCGGCTAGCTTCCCACGCTATGCGTGCCGCCATCGCACCTGGTTAAGCTTTTCCTAGACGCTAGAGCTATGCGTTGTCCGCGCAACCTTGAGCGATCGGAAAGCACGTTTCCCCCTCTTGGCCGGCGGAGAAGGGATGCTTCGTTCCGGCCGCGAAGCTCTCCACATCTCTGTAAGGTGCCTTGTGGATGTCTCGCGCTGAAGATGCCCTCTCGGTGAGCGCATATTTCACCCCTCATCTTTTAAGAGGTTCAATACATACGAGCATTTGTCTAGCAAACCAGATTTTTTTTTCAAGGGAATTTTCCACGTCTCAGTAATTTCTCTCGTCGTATTCGAGTGCTGATTGCCGTGTTATAGTTTGTTAACGAAGCTTTCCCTCAAGTCTAAATATTTTAAGGCAGTTTTCCTAGCCTCTAAAGCCGCTCGAGTTCGCTCTTCTCCTTGAGCGGCCATTTTTCCTAGAAAGTATGCCTTCCAACTACTCTGCCCTTAAACTGGCTCTCTCAACTACTACACGCAGAGACAAAGCAACAGCGCGCGCATTAGATCCCATAGATGAGATGAATATTTACAATTAGTATTAGGGTTAAAATTATATTCGAGTGATGATTGCCGTGCTATCGTTTGCTAACGAAGCTTTCCCTCAAGTCTAAATATTTTAAGGCAGTTTGTCGTGTGCGTATCGTGGCTACGCACGCTTATATCGCATTCCGTTTCTCTACCACGGCTGCGCTTTAAAACCACGGCGCTGCAGTTTTTGCTTTTCTTTTCTTTCTTCTTCTCCGCCCTTAAACTGGCTCTCTCAACTACTACACGCAGAGACAAAGAAACAGCGCGCGCATTAGATCCCATAGATGAGATGAATATTTACAATTAGTATTAGGGTTATAATTATATTCGAGTGCTGATTGCCGTGCTATCGTTTGCTAACGAAGCTTTCCCTCAAGTCTAAATATTTTAAGGCAGTTTGTCGTGTGCGTATCATGGCTACGCACGCTTATATCGCATTCCGTTTCTCTACCACGGGTGCGCTTTAAAACCACGGCGCTGCAGTTTTTGCTTTTCTCTTCTTTCTTCTTCTCCGCCCTTAAACTGGCTCTCTTAACTGTACTACACGCAGAGACAAAGAAACAGCGCGCGAATGCGATCCCATAGATGAGATGAATATATATATATATATATATATATATATATATATATATATAGAAAACTATCAGTCATAGCTCTCGTAGTATAGCCCTCTGGGCCGTTTCCTTTTTTTTTCGAAAGTAGTCCTATTAGGGTTATTATAATTACACGAAGGTACTTCGCCCTCATCAGCAGCAGTCCTTGGTATAGTTATTCTGGCGGCTAGCTTCCCACGCTATGCGTGCCGCCATCGCACCTGGTTAAGCTTTTCCTAGACGCTAGAGCTATGCGTTGTCCGCGCAACCTTGAGCGATCGGAAAGCACGTTTCCCCCTCTTGGCCGGCGGAGAAGGGATGCTTCGTTCCGGCCGCGAAGCTCTCCACATCTCTGTAAGGTGCCTTGTGGATGTCTCGCGCTGAAGATGCCCTCTCGGTGAGCGCATATTTCACCCCTCATCTTTTAAGAGGTTCAATACATACGAGCATTTGTCTAGCAAACCAGATTTTTTTTTCAAGGGAATTTTCCACGTCTCAGTAATTTCTCTCGTCGTATTCGAGTGCTGATTGCCGTGTTATAGTTTGTTAACGAAGCTTTCCCTCAAGTCTAAATATTTTAAGGCAGTTTTCCTAGCCTCTAAAGCCGCTCGAGTTCGCTCTTCTCCTTGAGCGGCCATTTTTCCTAGAAAGTATGCCTTCCAACTACTCTGCCCTTAAACTGGCTCTCTCAACTACTACACGCAGAGACAAAGCAACAGCGCGCGCATTAGATCCCATAGATGAGATGAATATTTACAATTAGTATTAGGGTTAAAATTATATTCGAGTGATGATTGCCGTGCTATCGTTTGCTAACGAAGCTTTCCCTCAAGTCTAAATATTTTAAGGCAGTTTGTCGTGTGCGTATCGTGGCTACGCACGCTTATATCGCATTCCGTTTCTCTACCACGGCTGCGCTTTAAAACCACGGCGCTGCAGTTTTTGCTTTTCTTTTCTTTCTTCTTCTCCGCCCTTAAACTGGCTCTCTCAACTACTACACGCAGAGACAAAGAAACAGCGCGCGCATTAGATCCCATAGATGAGATGAATATTTACAATTAGTATTAGGGTTATAATTATATTCGAGTGCTGATTGCCGTGCTATCGTTTGCTAACGAAGCTTTCCCTCAAGTCTAAATATTTTAAGGCAGTTTGTCGTGTGCGTATCATGGCTACGCACGCTTATATCGCATTCCGTTTCTCTACCACGGGTGCGCTTTAAAACCACGGCGCTGCAGTTTTTGCTTTTCTCTTCTTTCTTCTTCTCCGCCCTTAAACTGGCTCTCTTAACTGTACTACACGCAGAGACAAAGAAACAGCGCGCGAATGCGATCCCATAGATGAGATGAATATATATATATATATATATACATATATATATATATATATATATATATATATACATATATATATATATAGAAAACTATCAGTCATAGCTCTCGTAGTATAGCCCTCTGGGCCGTTTCCTTTTTTTTTCGAAAGTAGTCCTATTAGGGTTATTATAATTACACGAAGGTACTTCGCCCTCATCAGCAGCAGTCCTTGGTATAGTTATTCTGGCGGCTAGCTTCCCACGCTATGCGTGCCGCCATCGCACCTGGTTAAGCTTTTCCTAGACGCTAGAGCTATGCGTTGTCCGCGCAACCTTGAGCGATCGGAAAGCACGTTTCCCCCTCTTGGCCGGCGGAGAAGGGATGCTTCGTTCCGGCCGCGAAGCTCTCCACATCTCTGTAAGGTGCCTTGTGGATGTCTCGCGCTGAAGATGCCCTCTCGGTGAGCGCATATTTCACCCCTCATCTTTTAAGAGGTTCAATACATACGAGCATTTGTCTAGCAAACCAGATTTTTTTTTCAAGGGAATTTTCCACGTCTCAGTAATTTCTCTCGTCGTATTCGAGTGCTGATTGCCGTGTTATAGTTTGTTAACGAAGCTTTCCCTCAAGTCTAAATATTTTAAGGCAGTTTTCCTAGCCTCTAAAGCCGCTCGAGTTCGCTCTTCTCCTTGAGCGGCCATTTTTCCTAGAAAGTATGCCTTCCAACTACTCTGCCCTTAAACTGGCTCTCTCAACTACTACACGCAGAGACAAAGCAACAGCGCGCGCATTAGATCCCATAGATGAGATGAATATTTACAATTAGTATTAGGGTTAAAATTATATTCGAGTGATGATTGCCGTGCTATCGTTTGCTAACGAAGCTTTCCCTCAAGTCTAAATATTTTAAGGCAGTTTGTCGTGTGCGTATCGTGGCTACGCACGCTTATATCGCATTCCGTTTCTCTACCACGGCTGCGCTTTAAAACCACGGCGCTGCAGTTTTTGCTTTTCTTTTCTTTCTTCTTCTCCGCCCTTAAACTGGCTCTCTCAACTACTACACGCAGAGACAAAGAAACAGCGCGCGCATTAGATCCCATAGATGAGATGAATATTTACAATTAGTATTAGGGTTATAATTATATTCGAGTGCTGATTGCCGTGCTATCGTTTGCTAACGAAGCTTTCCCTCAAGTCTAAATATTTTAAGGCAGTTTGTCGTGTGCGTATCATGGCTACGCACGCTTATATCGCATTCCGTTTCTCTACCACGGGTGCGCTTTAAAACCACGGCGCTGCAGTTTTTGCTTTTCTCTTCTTTCTTCTTCTCCGCCCTTAAACTGGCTCTCTTAACTGTACTACACGCAGAGACAAAGAAACAGCGCGCGAATGCGATCCCATAGATGAGATGAATATATATATATATATATATATATATATATATATAGAAAACTATCAGTCATAGCTCTCGTAGTATAGCCCTCTGGGCCGTTTCCTTTTTTTTTCGAAAGTAGTCCTATTAGGGTTATTATAATTACACGAAGGTACTTCGCCCTCATCAGCAGCAGTCCTTGGTATAGTTATTCTGGCGGCTAGCTTCCCACGCTATGCGTGCCGCCATCGCACCTCGTTAAGCTTTTCCTAGACGCTAGAGCTATGCGTTGTCCGCGCAACCTTGAGCGATCGGAAAGCACGTTTCCCCCTCTTGGCCGGCGGAGAAGGGATGCTTCGTTCCGGCCGCGAAGCTCTCCACATCTCTGTAAGGTGCCTTGTGGATGTCTCGCGCTGAAGATGCCCTCTCGGTGAGCGCATATTTCACCCCTCATCTTTTAAGAGGTTCAATACATACGAGCATTTGTCTAGCAAACCAGATTTTTTTTTCAAGGGAATTTTCCACGTCTCAGTAATTTCTCTCGTCGTATTCGAGTGCTGATTGCCGTGTTATAGTTTGTTAACGAAGCTTTCCCTCAAGTCTAAATATTTTAAGGCAGTTTTCCTAGCCTCTAAAGCCGCTCGAGTTCGCTCTTCTCCTTGAGCGGCCATTTTTCCTAGAAAGTATGCCTTCCAACTACTCTGCCCTTAAACTGGCTCTCTCAACTACTACACGCAGAGACAAAGCAACAGCGCGCGCATTAGATCCCATAGATGAGATGAATATTTACAATTAGTATTAGGGTTAAAATTATATTCGAGTGATGATTGCCGTGCTATCGTTTGCTAACGAAGCTTTCCCTCAAGTCTAAATATTTTAAGGCAGTTTGTCGTGTGCGTATCGTGGCTACGCACGCTTATATCGCATTCCGTTTCTCTACCACGGCTGCGCTTTAAAACCACGGCGCTGCAGTTTTTGCTTTTCTTTTCTTTCTTCTTCTCCGCCCTTAAACTGGCTCTCTCAACTACTACACGCAGAGACAAAGAAACAGCGCGCGCATTAGATCCCATAGATGAGATGAATATTTACAATTAGTATTAGGGTTATAATTATATTCGAGTGCTGATTGCCGTGCTATCGTTTGCTAACGAAGCTTTCCCTCAAGTCTAAATATTTTAAGGCAGTTTGTCGTGTGCGTATCATGGCTACGCACGCTTATATCGCATTCCGTTTCTCTACCACGGGTGCGCTTTAAAACCACGGCGCTGCAGTTTTTGCTTTTCTCTTCTTTCTTCTTCTCCGCCCTTAAACTGGCTCTCTTAACTGTACTACACGCAGAGACAAAGAAACAGCGCGCGAATGCGATCCCATAGATGAGATGAATATATATATATATATATATATATATATATATATATATATATATATATATATATATATATATATATATATATATATATATATAGAAAACTATCAGTCATAGCTCTCGTAGTATAGCCCTCTGGGCCGTTTCCTTTTTTTTCGAAAGTAGTCCTATTAGGGTTATTATAATTACACGAAGGTACTTCGCCCTCATCAGCAGCAGTCCTTGGTATAGTTATTCTGGCGGCTAGCTTCCCACGCTATGCGTGCCGCCATCGCACCTGGTTAAGCTTTTCCTAGACGCTAGAGCTATGCGTTGTCCGCGCAACCTTGAGCGATCGGAAAGCACGTTTCCCCCTCTTGGCCGGCGGAGAAGGGATGCTTCGTTCCGGCCGCGAAGCTCTCCACATCTCTGTAAGGTGCCTTGTGGATGTCTCGCGCTGAAGATGCCCTCTCGGTGAGCGCATATTTCACCCCTCATCTTTTAAGAGGTTCAATACATACGAGCATTTGTCTAGCAAACCAGATTTTTTTTTCAAGGGAATTTTCCACGTCTCAGTAATTTCTCTCGTCGTATTCGAGTGCTGATTGCCGTGTTATAGTTTGTTAACGAAGCTTTCCCTCAAGTCTAAATATTTTAAGGCAGTTTTCCTAGCCTCTAAAGCCGCTCGAGTTCGCTCTTCTCCTTGAGCGGCCATTTTTCCTAGAAAGTATGCCTTCCAACTACTCTGCCCTTAAATTGGCTCTCTCAACTACTACACGCAGAGACAAAGCAACAGCGCGCGCATTAGATCCCATAGATGAGATGAATATTTACAATTAGTATTAGGGTTAAAATTATATTCGAGTGATGATTGCCGTGCTATCGTTTGCTAACGAAGCTTTCCCTCAAGTCTAAATATTTTAAGGCAGTTTGTCGTGTGCGTATCGTGGCTACGCACGCTTATATCGCATTCCGTTTCTCTACCACGGCTGCGCTTTAAAACCACGGCGCTGCAGTTTTTGCTTTTCTTTTCTTTCTTCTTCTCCGCCCTTAAACTGGCTCTCTCAACTACTACACGCAGAGACAAAGAAACAGCGCGCGCATTAGATCCCATAGATGAGATGAATATTTACAATTAGTATTAGGGTTATAATTATATTCGAGTGCTGATTGCCGTGCTATCGTTTGCTAACGAAGCTTTCCCTCAAGTCTAAATATTTTAAGGCAGTTTGTCGTGTGCGTATCATGGCTACGCACGCTTATATCGCATTCCGTTTCTCTACCACGGGTGCGCTTTAAAACCACGGCGCTGCAGTTTTTGCTTTTCTCTTCTTTCTTCTTCTCCGCCCTTAAACTGGCTCTCTTAACTGTACTACACGCAGAGACAAAGAAACAGCGCGCGAATGCGATCCCATAGATGAGATGAATATATATATATATATATATACATATATATATATATATATATATATATATATATACATATATATATATATAGAAAACTATCAGTCATAGCTCTCGTAGTATAGCCCTCTGGGCCGTTTCCTTTTTTTTTCGAAAGTAGTCCTATTAGGGTTATTATAATTACACGAAGGTACTTCGCCCTCATCAGCAGCAGTCCTTGGTATAGTTATTCTGGCGGCTAGCTTCCCACGCTATGCGTGCCGCCATCGCACCTGGTTAAGCTTTTCCTAGACGCTAGAGCTATGCGTTGTCCGCGCAACCTTGAGCGATCGGAAAGCACGTTTCCCCCTCTTGGCCGGCGGAGAAGGGATGCTTCGTTCCGGCCGCGAAGCTCTCCACATCTCTGTAAGGTGCCTTGTGGATGTCTCGCGCTGAAGATGCCCTCTCGGTGAGCGCATATTTCACCCCTCATCTTTTAAGAGGTTCAATACATACGAGCATTTGTCTAGCAAACCAGATTTTTTTTTCAAGGGAATTTTCCACGTCTCAGTAATTTCTCTCGTCGTATTCGAGTGCTGATTGCCGTGTTATAGTTTGTTAACGAAGCTTTCCCTCAAGTCTAAATATTTTAAGGCAGTTTTCCTAGCCTCTAAAGCCGCTCGAGTTCGCTCTTCTCCTTGAGCGGCCATTTTTCCTAGAAAGTATGCCTTCCAACTACTCTGCCCTTAAACTGGCTCTCTCAACTACTACACGCAGAGACAAAGCAACAGCGCGCGCATTAGATCCCATAGATGAGATGAATATTTACAATTAGTATTAGGGTTAAAATTATATTCGAGTGATGATTGCCGTGCTATCGTTTGCTAACGAAGCTTTCCCTCAAGTCTAAATATTTTAAGGCAGTTTGTCGTGTGCGTATCGTGGCTACGCACGCTTATATCGCATTCCGTTTCTCTACCACGGCTGCGCTTTAAAACCACGGCGCTGCAGTTTTTGCTTTTCTTTTCTTTCTTCTTCTCCGCCCTTAAACTGGCTCTCTCAACTACTACACGCAGAGACAAAGAAACAGCGCGCGCATTAGATCCCATAGATGAGATGAATATTTACAATTAGTATTAGGGTTATAATTATATTCGAGTGCTGATTGCCGTGCTATCGTTTGCTAACGAAGCTTTCCCTCAAGTCTAAATATTTTAAGGCAGTTTGTCGTGTGCGTATCATGGCTACGCACGCTTATATCGCATTCCGTTTCTCTACCACGGGTGCGCTTTAAAACCACGGCGCTGCAGTTTTTGCTTTTCTCTTCTTTCTTCTTCTCCGCCCTTAAACTGGCTCTCTTAACTGTACTACACGCAGAGACAAAGAAACAGCGCGCGAATGCGATCCCATAGATGAGATGAATATATATATATATATATATATATATATATATATATATATAGAAAACTATCAGTCATAGCTCTCGTAGTATAGCCCTCTGGGCCGTTTCCTTTTTTTTTCGAAAGTAGTCCTATTAGGGTTATTATAATTACACGAAGGTACTTCGCCCTCATCAGCAGCAGTCCTTGGTATAGTTATTCTGGCGGCTAGCTTCCCACGCTATGCGTGCCGCCATCGCACCTGGTTAAGCTTTTCCTAGACGCTAGAGCTATGCGTTGTCCGCGCAACCTTGAGCGATCGGAAAGCACGTTTCCCCCTCTTGGCCGGCGGAGAAGGGATGCTTCGTTCCGGCCGCGAAGCTCTCCACATCTCTGTAAGGTGCCTTGTGGATGTCTCGCGCTGAAGATGCCCTCTCGGTGAGCGCATATTTCACCCCTCATCTTTTAAGAGGTTCAATACATACGAGCATTTGTCTAGCAAACCAGATTTTTTTTTCAAGGGAATTTTCCACGTCTCAGTAATTTCTCTCGTCGTATTCGAGTGCTGATTGCCGTGTTATAGTTTGTTAACGAAGCTTTCCCTCAAGTCTAAATATTTTAAGGCAGTTTTCCTAGCCTCTAAAGCCGCTCGAGTTCGCTCTTCTCCTTGAGCGGCCATTTTTCCTAGAAAGTATGCCTTCCAACTACTCTGCCCTTAAACTGGCTCTCTCAACTACTACACGCAGAGACAAAGCAACAGCGCGCGCATTAGATCCCATAGATGAGATGAATATTTACAATTAGTATTAGGGTTAAAATTATATTCGAGTGATGATTGCCGTGCTATCGTTTGCTAACGAAGCTTTCCCTCAAGTCTAAATATTTTAAGGCAGTTTGTCGTGTGCGTATCGTGGCTACGCACGCTTATATCGCATTCCGTTTCTCTACCACGGCTGCGCTTTAAAACCACGGCGCTGCAGTTTTTGCTTTTCTTTTCTTTCTTCTTCTCCGCCCTTAAACTGGCTCTCTCAACTACTACACGCAGAGACAAAGAAACAGCGCGCGCATTAGATCCCATAGATGAGATGAATATTTACAATTAGTATTAGGGTTATAATTATATTCGAGTGCTGATTGCCGTGCTATCGTTTGCTAACGAAGCTTTCCCTCAAGTCTAAATATTTTAAGGCAGTTTGTCGTGTGCGTATCATGGCTACGCACGCTTATATCGCATTCCGTTTCTCTACCACGGGTGCGCTTTAAAACCACGGCGCTGCAGTTTTTGCTTTTCTCTTCTTTCTTCTTCTCCGCCCTTAAACTGGCTCTCTTAACTGTACTACACGCAGAGACAAAGAAACAGCGCGCGAATGCGATCCCATAGATGAGATGAATATATATATATATATATATACATATATATATATATATATATATATATATATATACATATATATATATATAGAAAACTATCAGTCATAGCTCTCGTAGTATAGCCCTCTGGGCCGTTTCCTTTTTTTTTCGAAAGTAGTCCTATTAGGGTTATTATAATTACACGAAGGTACTTCGCCCTCATCAGCAGCAGTCCTTGGTATAGTTATTCTGGCGGCTAGCTTCCCACGCTATGCGTGCCGCCATCGCACCTGGTTAAGCTTTTCCTAGACGCTAGAGCTATGCGTTGTCCGCGCAACCTTGAGCGATCGGAAAGCACGTTTCCCCCTCTTGGCCGGCGGAGAAGGGATGCTTCGTTCCGGCCGCGAAGCTCTCCACATCTCTGTAAGGTGCCTTGTGGATGTCTCGCGCTGAAGATGCCCTCTCGGTGAGCGCATATTTCACCCCTCATCTTTTAAGAGGTTCAATACATACGAGCATTTGTCTAGCAAACCAGATTTTTTTTTCAAGGGAATTTTCCACGTCTCAGTAATTTCTCTCGTCGTATTCGAGTGCTGATTGCCGTGTTATAGTTTGTTAACGAAGCTTTCCCTCAAGTCTAAATATTTTAAGGCAGTTTTCCTAGCCTCTAAAGCCGCTCGAGTTCGCTCTTCTCCTTGAGCGGCCATTTTTCCTAGAAAGTATGCCTTCCAACTACTCTGCCCTTAAACTGGCTCTCTCAACTACTACACGCAGAGACAAAGCAACAGCGCGCGCATTAGATCCCATAGATGAGATGAATATTTACAATTAGTATTAGGGTTAAAATTATATTCGAGTGATGATTGCCGTGCTATCGTTTGCTAACGAAGCTTTCCCTCAAGTCTAAATATTTTAAGGCAGTTTGTCGTGTGCGTATCGTGGCTACGCACGCTTATATCGCATTCCGTTTCTCTACCACGGCTGCGCTTTAAAACCACGGCGCTGCAGTTTTTGCTTTTCTTTTCTTTCTTCTTCTCCGCCCTTAAACTGGCTCTCTCAACTACTACACGCAGAGACAAAGAAACAGCGCGCGCATTAGATCCCATAGATGAGATGAATATTTACAATTAGTATTAGGGTTATAATTATATTCGAGTGCTGATTGCCGTGCTATCGTTTGCTAACGAAGCTTTCCCTCAAGTCTAAATATTTTAAGGCAGTTTGTCGTGTGCGTATCATGGCTACGCACGCTTATATCGCATTCCGTTTCTCTACCACGGGTGCGCTTTAAAACCACGGCGCTGCAGTTTTTGCTTTTCTCTTCTTTCTTCTTCTCCGCCCTTAAACTGGCTCTCTTAACTGTACTACACGCAGAGACAAAGAAACAGCGCGCGAATGCGATCCCATAGATGAGATGAATATATATATATATATATATATATATATATATAGAAAACTATCAGTCATAGCTCTCGTAGTATAGCCCTCTGGGCCGTTTCCTTTTTTTTTCGAAAGTAGTCCTATTAGGGTTATTATAATTACACGAAGGTACTTCGCCCTCATCAGCAGCAGTCCTTGGTATAGTTATTCTGGCGGCTAGCTTCCCACGCTATGCGTGCCGCCATCGCACCTCGTTAAGCTTTTCCTAGACGCTAGAGCTATGCGTTGTCCGCGCAACCTTGAGCGATCGGAAAGCACGTTTCCCCCTCTTGGCCGGCGGAGAAGGGATGCTTCGTTCCGGCCGCGAAGCTCTCCACATCTCTGTAAGGTGCCTTGTGGATGTCTCGCGCTGAAGATGCCCTCTCGGTGAGCGCATATTTCACCCCTCATCTTTTAAGAGGTTCAATACATACGAGCATTTGTCTAGCAAACCAGATTTTTTTTTCAAGGGAATTTTCCACGTCTCAGTAATTTCTCTCGTCGTATTCGAGTGCTGATTGCCGTGTTATAGTTTGTTAACGAAGCTTTCCCTCAAGTCTAAATATTTTAAGGCAGTTTTCCTAGCCTCTAAAGCCGCTCGAGTTCGCTCTTCTCCTTGAGCGGCCATTTTTCCTAGAAAGTATGCCTTCCAACTACTCTGCCCTTAAACTGGCTCTCTCAACTACTACACGCAGAGACAAAGCAACAGCGCGCGCATTAGATCCCATAGATGAGATGAATATTTACAATTAGTATTAGGGTTAAAATTATATTCGAGTGATGATTGCCGTGCTATCGTTTGCTAACGAAGCTTTCCCTCAAGTCTAAATATTTTAAGGCAGTTTGTCGTGTGCGTATCGTGGCTACGCACGCTTATATCGCATTCCGTTTCTCTACCACGGCTGCGCTTTAAAACCACGGCGCTGCAGTTTTTGCTTTTCTTTTCTTTCTTCTTCTCCGCCCTTAAACTGGCTCTCTCAACTACTACACGCAGAGACAAAGAAACAGCGCGCGCATTAGATCCCATAGATGAGATGAATATTTACAATTAGTATTAGGGTTATAATTATATTCGAGTGCTGATTGCCGTGCTATCGTTTGCTAACGAAGCTTTCCCTCAAGTCTAAATATTTTAAGGCAGTTTGTCGTGTGCGTATCATGGCTACGCACGCTTATATCGCATTCCGTTTCTCTACCACGGGTGCGCTTTAAAACCACGGCGCTGCAGTTTTTGCTTTTCTCTTCTTTCTTCTTCTCCGCCCTTAAACTGGCTCTCTTAACTGTACTACACGCAGAGACAAAGAAACAGCGCGCGAATGCGATCCCATAGATGAGATGAATATATATATATATATATATATATATATATATATATATATATATATATAGAAAACTATCAGTCATAGCTCTCGTAGTATAGCCCTCTGGGCCGTTTCCTTTTTTTTCGAAAGTAGTCCTATTAGGGTTATTATAATTACACGAAGGTACTTCGCCCTCATCAGCAGCAGTCCTTGGTATAGTTATTCTGGCGGCTAGCTTCCCACGCTATGCGTGCCGCCATCGCACCTGGTTAAGCTTTTCCTAGACGCTAGAGCTATGCGTTGTCCGCGCAACCTTGAGCGATCGGAAAGCACGTTTCCCCCTCTTGGCCGGCGGAGAAGGGATGCTTCGTTCCGGCCGCGAAGCTCTCCACATCTCTGTAAGGTGCCTTGTGGATGTCTCGCGCTGAAGATGCCCTCTCGGTGAGCGCATATTTCACCCCTCATCTTTTAAGAGGTTCAATACATACGAGCATTTGTCTAGCAAACCAGATTTTTTTCAAGGGAATTTTCCACGTCTCAGTAATTTCTCTCGTCGTATTCGAGTGCTGATTGCCGTGTTATAGTTTGTTAACGAAGCTTTCCCTCAAGTCTAAATATTTTAAGGCAGTTTTCTTAGCCTCTAAAGCCGCTCGAGTTCGCTCTTCTCCTCGAGCGGCCATTTTTCCTAGAAAGTATGCCTTCGAACCACAAAAACCGACTATCGCGGACAACATGAGTCTCTTTCCACGTAAGTGTGAGGCTCGGAGGAGGAGCTGTGGCGCTTGAAAGTAGCCTGGGGCCTGACGAACCAACCGACTGAGCTATCTTTCCGGGCAACATCGAAGGGTCACGAGTTCAAATCACCTGTTATGTTCCGTTTTTTTTTTTTCCGCCCCTTTTTCTTTCTTTTTTTTTTCTTTCTTTTAATGTCTTTTCCTTTATTTTATCACTGTACGGGAACCCTCCTAAAAAAAAAAAATAGATATATATCTTCAAATATGTAAGGCCTCACATGTGCAGGTCATAAATACGAGGTTCTCTAGCGGAGTGCCATCCATGCGGTATAACCGAGCTCAGATTGGTCCACCTTGACTGACCAAGTAGGGCACCACTGTAGGTTAAATGAGGCGTACAACTCCTGCGGGACCCGCCGTGGTTGCTCAGTGGTTATGGTGTTAGACTGCTGAGCACGAGGTCGCGGGATCGGACCCCGACCACGGCGGCCGCATTTCGATGGGGGCGAAATGCGAAAACACCCGTGTACTTAGAATTAAGTGCACGTTAAAGAACCCCAGGTGGTCGAAATTTTCGGAGTCCTCCACTACGGCGTGCATAATCAGAAAGTGGTTTTGTCACGTGAAACCCCATAAATTAATTTTTAATTTAACTCCTACGGGGACGGTAGAGTATCCGTCTCCAGTGCAAGAGGACCGTGATTCAAATCCCGGTGCCAAACACAAACATTGCACAAACAGGCCTGGAGTGCGGCCTGATCCCGGTGACCAGAACCGGTAACACACTCTCTCACCAGAGCAGGATTGGCCACCCTGGTGCAGTATTTGGCCACAACCTCCTATATGAATACAACAATCGAACCCCGGCCCTCAGTCCCCAGCAGCCGCGAAGCAACTGACCACGGCGGCGGTCAGATCTGTGACGCTGCAGAGGGTGCTAAGAATACCTGGCTCCGGACAGGCCGCCATTGGAATCTGAACCTGGCAACGTTTAACGTTAGAACGCTATCTAGTGAGGCGAGTCTAGCAGTGTTATTGGAGGAATTAGAGGGTAGTAAATGGGATATAATAGGACTCAGTGAGGTTAGGAGGACAAAAGAAGCATATACAGTGCTAAAAAGCGGGCATGTACTGTGTTACCGGGGCTTAGCGGAGAGACGAGAACTAGGAGTCGGATTCCTGATTAATAAGGAAATAGCTGGTAACATACAGGAATTCTATAGCATTAACGAGAGGGTGGCATGTCTTGTTGTGAAACTTAATAAGAGGTGCAAAATGAAGGTTGTACAGGTCTACGCTCCTACATCTAGTCATGATGACCAGGAAGTCGAAAGCTTTTATGAAGACGTAGAATCGGCGATGGGTAAAGTCAAAACAAAATACACTATACTGATGGGCGACTTCAATGCCAGGGTAGGCAAGAAGCAGGCTGGAGACAAGTCAGTGGGGGAATATGGCATAGGCTCTAGGAATAGCAGAGGAGAATTATTAATAGAGTTTGCAGAACAGAATAATATGCGTATAATGAATACCTTTTTCCGCAAGCGGGTTAGCCGAAAGTGGACGTGGAGGAGCCCGAATGGTGAGACTAGAAATGAAATCGACTTCATACTCTGCGCGAACCCTGGCATCATTCAAGATGTAGACGTGCTCGGCAAGGTACGCTGCAGTGACCACAGGATGGTAAGAACTCGAATTAGCCTAGACTTGAGGAGGGAACGAAAGAAACTGGTACACAAGAAGCCAATCAATGAGTTAGCGGTAAGAGGGAAACTAGAGGAATTCCGGATCAAACTACAGAACAGGTATTCGGCTTTAACTCAGGAAGAGGACCTTAGTGTTGAAGCAATGAACGACAATCTCATGGGCATCATCAAGGAGTGCGCAATAGAAGTCGGTGGTAACGCCGTTAGACAGGAAACCAGTAAGCTATCGCAGGAGACGAAAGATCTGATCAAGAAACGCCAATGTATGAAAGCCTCTAATCCTACAGCTAGAATAGAACTGGCAGAACTTTCTAAGTTAATCAACAAGCGTAAGACAGCGGACATCAGGAACTATAATATGGATAGAATTGAACAGGCTCTCCGGAAAGGAGGAAGCCTAAAAACAGTGAAGAAGAAACTAAGAATAGGCAAGAATCAGATGTGTGCGTTAAGAGACAAAGCCGGCAATATCGTTACTAATATGGACGAGATAGTTCAAGTGGCTGAGGAGTTCTATAGAGATTTATACAGTACCAGTGGCACCCACGACGATAGTGGAAGAGAGAATAGCCTAGAGGAATTCGAAATCCCACAGGTAACGCCAGAAGAAGTGAAGAAAGCCTTAGGAGCTATGCAAAGGGGGAAGGCAGCTGGGGAGGATCAGGTAACAGCAGATTTGTTGAAGGATGGTGGTCAGATTGTTCTAGAGAAACTGGCCACCCTGTATACGCAATGCCTCATAACCTCGAGCGTACCGGAATCTTGGAAGAACGCTAACATAATCCTAATCCATAAGAAAGGGGACGCCAAAGACTTGAAAAATTATAGACCGATCAGCTTACTGTCCGTTACCTACAAAGTATTTACTAAGGTAATCGCAAATAGAATCAGGAACACCTTAGACTTCTGTCAACCAAAGGACCAGGCAGGATTCCGTAAAGGCTACTCAACAATAGACCATATTCACACTATCAATCAAGTGATAGAGAAATGTGCAGAATATAACCAACCCTTATATATAGCTTTCATTGATTACGAGAAAGCGTTTGATTCAGTCGAAACCTCAGCAGTCATGGAGGCATTACGGAATCAGGGTGTAGATGAGCCATATGTAAAAATACTGGAAGATATCTATAGCGGCTCCACAGCCACCGTAGTCCTCCACAAAGAAAGCAACAAAATCCCTATAAAGAAAGGCGTCAGACAGGGAGATACGATATCTCCAATGCTATTCACAGCATGTTTACAAGAGGTATTCAGAGACCTGGAGTGGGAAGAATTGGGGATAAAAGTTGATGGAGAATACCTTAGCAACTTGCGATTCGCTGATGATATTGCCTTGCTTAGTAACTCAGGAGACCAATTGCAATGCATGCTCACTGACCTAGAGAGACAAAGCAGAAGGGTGGGTCTGAAAATTAATCTGCAGAAAACTAAAGTACTGTTTAACAGTCTCGGAAGAGAACAGCAGTTTACGATAGGTAGCGAAACACTGGAAGTGGTAAGGGAATACATCTACTTAGGGCAGGTAGTGACCACGGATCCGGATCATGAGACTGAAATAACCAGAAGAATAAGAATGGGTTGGGGTGCGTTTGGCAGGCATTCTCAAATCATGAACAGTAGGTTGCCACTATCCCTCAAAAGGAAAGTGTACAACAGCTGTGTGTTACCAGTACTCACATATGGGGCAGAAACCTGGAGGCTTACGAAAAGGGTTCTGCTGAAATTGAGAACGACGCAACGAGCTATGGAAAGAAGAATGATGGGTGTAACGTTAAGGGATAAGAAAAGAGCAGATTGGGTGAGGCAACAAACGCGGGTAAACGACATCTTAGTTGAAATCAAGAAAAAGAAATGGGCATGGGCCGGACATGTAATGAGGAGGGAAGATAACCGATGGTCACTAAGAGCTACGGACTGGATTCCAAGAGAAGGGAAGCGTAGCAGGGGGCGGCAGAAAGTTAGGTGGGCAGATGACATTAAGACGTTTGCAGGGACAACATGGCCACAATTAGTACATGACCGGGGCAGTTGGAGAAGTATGGGAGAGGCCTTTGCCCTGCAGTGGGCGTAACTAGGCTGATGATGATGATGATGAAAGCCGTACAATGGCGACGGCATGACGACAATGACAGGCGCATTCTTAAGTCATGATGATGGTATAACAAGGACGACGTCATGACGACGTCATTACGACGGTAACGCAAACGCATGAAAAAGCGATAATGACGACGACCGCCTCACCAAGGCGGCACGATGACAATACCGTATGACAACGAATGCATGATAGCGTCTGTTGGACGACGACGCAATGACAATGATGGCATGACAAAGGTGGCCTAATCCTGACACAATGGCGACAGCATAACTGCCGCAGAATAAAGAACAAAAAATGACTTCGACGCTTCGGCGAGGATGGTATCACGACGGTGGCATGACGACAATGGGATTACAACGCTGAAGTATTGAATACGGCGGCTGTGGTGAATCGCACCTCGGCGTCACCCGCGCACTGCCTCTCGCGATCTCCCATTTAGCGAGGTAGTCGGGCCACTCTTGTCTCCGTTTGCAACATGCCGCACGAGACACTGTCCGCACCAGCCAATAGATCGCGAAATGAAAACACGTATAGAGCTGCGCTGAAATAAGGCATTAGGATGTATCATAATAGTCGGTGCAACTTTTTGTAAGATAAATAAAGAGTTTACGCTTGTAATGTTTTTATACTGCGGACAAGTACCCAGAACTTCTGGTCGCATTAAGGTCGACGTTGATCGTGAGAATTCTGCCTAAATGTTTATTTATATATTTCTTCAGGTAACATTTCTGTATTCTTTATAAAAATGATAAATATTTGCTTAATTTTATCTATTTATTTTATGTGGCCTATTTACCTCCTTTTACGTAAGTACATATTGCGACATAGATACCACATAAACCAGTAGAGTTAATGAGCAAAACGAGAGCAAGGTGAAAGAAGGAGGCCACGTTTCTACAAGTCGACTTGTCTACTCCCGCCTTCGCCGTGTTTTTCAGTAGAGTTAAGAATGACTTACAAAGCAACATCACGTGGATTGAATCGTAGCACATATTTGGCTGAGTCGCGTCAACAAAAGTAGCAGAATAAATGCGAATACACACACCTAATTCTGAAACAGCGCCAGGCGCGCTGCCTCTGAAGGGTAGACTTACAATTATATTACCACATAATCTCGCCCAACTGTTCCTACTTTCATATACAAATGTATAACATATAGAAGGTAAAAGTAGTAGCTAAAAATTTTCAGTATTTTAATGAAGAAAAACAAGTATGTGCCACCAAAGCAAGAGAAATAAGGAAATGTACAGGTTATCTATGTTATAGTAAAGCAGATTGCAATGAGTGTTGAAATGTATATTCGAACAATTAGATTAAAGAAGCACAAACATCGCTTGGCATATTTCATCCACAGTGCGTTTAAAGATGAACGTATTTATCTTATTAGCGCACGATGTGTATGATGCAATAGATTATGCACACGTCGGTCGTTTCGTGTGCGGGAGCGGTAAATTGTACGCATGTGTGTCAGTGTTAACCAACTTGCTGCAGAGATATCAGAGACATTAAATTCCGGTAACCTAAACATAATCCCAATGAAGGGAAAGCCACAGTTCGGTTTAAGACGGTTCCTTGTCGTATTGCCTGTTGCGTAAGGGCCACCATTGTATTTTAAAGAGAAAACAAGCCTCTGGGCAAGCTCACCCTTTTCCCGCTCGGAGTAGTTTGGCCAATGAAATCATTTCTGGTATTGTTTCTAAGGGTTCTCTTACTACTAAAATTTAGATTACAAGGCTCCGAATCGTTTTAAAAAAAGCAAACTTGCGCGACTTTACACAACAGCGATCAAGAAGTGGAAAGTGACAATATGCTGCGGTACCCTTTACCATTTGTGAACAATTGCAGAAGTACGTCGCGTTCTAGCAACGCTCTCTGAGCAGTCTACGCGCCATCGGACGTATTTAAGGCGGAAAGCCTTAGATCTATGTTTCAAGGTCGGCTTGCGATTGCACGGAAAATCGCAGTGCTCGTGCCACTGCTCGCTCTTTCGTCGTCGTCTTCGTCCGCATCGCTGCCACATCGACGCCCCTAATCATACCCAAAAAGACACAGTTAATTATTGCAGAGTTAATTAGGGCACTCGAGCATACTACTTTTGATAGGAGTCGTACCCACGACATTTTGTATTAGTTAGGGTGAATATGACTAAGGCGCCGTTAATTAAAGTAGCTTAAATTAGGGCGCTCGAACCCACGACCTTTAGTTAGAAGACGAAGCAATAAGAAGCAACAACGCATTAGAATGAAAATGTCAATTAATTTGATGGATTTCTCTAGAGCGTGCAGACTTTCACCTCCACCATCTATGGCGTATGCTAAATAAGGGTCATTTCTATATGATGTGCGTAGTGGGCAGCAGCACATTTTGTTTACCGACAGCACCGCTCGTCGTGCCGGAAGTGAAACGCAATATGCCACTTTGGAGCACTCATACAAACGGTTCCCAACGTGAGGGGTCTGGCTAAACCATTGCTACGCACGGCGCACGCGCGTTAATTACCGAATAATCGCTCGAAGAGCGAAGCAGCTGTAGTTCTGTATTGCTAGGGGTTAGCGAAGACAGCTCTGCAATTTACGGGCAACAGAACAAAGCGAGCGCCACCCTTCGGGTGATAAGAGCTACCTGCTTTATTTCAGCTGAGCCCGAGAGTGCCCCAGCAGTGAGCAGAATTCTGGCATCTGGTAATGATATGCTAGTTAGGGCCTACTTAGATTGTATACCTCCTGCGCTTCCACGAGCGCTTCCACGAGCGCTTCCACGAGCAACAATTTCTTCCCAGCAAGATGTGCACTTCACTTTGAGAGGTGCATGAAAGATAGGTAGCGATATCATTCGATAAATGTACTTTTTTTTCGTAGTAAGTGAGGTTTAGTTTGGTTAAATGATTTAGCGGAAAGAGAGCAGGAGTAATCGGGGCGCCTCTGCTCGCGTCCAAAAATTTACACATTAGCGTCAAGCTAGTGGCGGACTCAAACGTGTCGTTTTTTCAGATATGCGGCATCATTTCAATTGAAATTCTGAATTGACAAGTTTTATTAGTTTCCGTTCTTTCTTGGCATTGAGTGCGCATGCGCGCTGATTATACAACACGCATTTATAATAATACAAGAACGCGCATTATAATATCTGTGCATTTGTTCCCACCTAAAACGGGTCTTTTTGACAGCGAGCTAGAGCTTTGAAATCGGACGTTTTCTTAGGTCAAGACGCTTCAATGCATGGGCGGTGCGAAAGTATTGCCATTTTCACCGCAAAGTCCACTGTTTAGCGCCCAATATAAGATTTTTCAGAACATGAAGCAAGCGTACTTACAGAGGAAAATATTTTTCATTTGTGAATTAATACTGCACTGCATACCAGCCACGGCATGCTATATAGCTGGAAGATCCGGGTTCAATTCCAGGTGGGACCGCCGAATTTTGATGAAAGCACACTGCAAGAAGGCCGCTGTTCCCTTGTATTTACGTGCTTGTTGCAGAATCTATGCGGGTGAAAATTTATGCTCAATTTAATACTGTGGCATGCATTTTATCGTGGTTCCTGAGTGAAAAACGTGGTATCGTAGTTCCTGAGTGACGCAGACGCCCCCGCAGGGGCGTCTGCGTCAGCAGGCGTTTGCTGTGTTGCGACACCACGTACCCGAGCACACGAGGGTAGGACCCTCCCGCGTGCAGCCATGCGCGGCCTAACCCAGTCAGGGGAAAGGGGGATCCTGGGGGTTGAGCCGATGCCGGGTGTTTAATGCCTTTAAACCTTTAAGCCGGGTGTTTAAGCCTTTAATGCCTTTAAGGCCCCCCGGCGGAGGCAACACACCTCTTTGGCCTCTGCTTCACGTAGACGGCACCCCGGACTGACCCACCCGGGGGAAATCGGTAGTTGCCTCTTCCTGTCTCTCTCTCCTCAAACCTTCGTTTTTATCTCTCACTTTTTGATCCTTCCTGTCTTGTTTTCTCTTCCATTTACTTCCTTCCTCCGCGGCGGCAAGGGTTAACCTTGTGTGGCTATCCTACCTTGGGTACACCGTATTTGGTTATAGTGACGGCGTACGGCTGGCGTCGTGCAGGCTTGGACACAAGCAACGCCGCGTCCCCTCGTTGGGCTCCGTGGTGGGCGGTCGGCGCTGTTGCCGTACACACACACTTTCCTATGGCAGCACAAGCCTCCGTTGTTTATGATCGGCGTCTGAAGAGATGCCGCACCGAAGTACCATTCCAATTTTCCTTTCGGACAGACCCTCCGTCATTCCCCAAGTACTCTGTAGTACACAGTGCAAACAACACGCCTGTTAGAAAGCTCTCACCATTCCTGGTAGCCAAATGTCTGAAAGATAAAATCGGACCGACATACAAAGCCTCCAAAATGTCTAGCGGGGACCTCCTCCTAGAACTGAATGCCAAAGATCAAGCAGATAAGCTGTATGAACTTACCAGCATTGGCGACGCCACAGTAACAATTTCACCACATAGAACACTGAACACAAGCCGGGGTGTGATATGAGAGGAAGATTTATTGGCCTGAGCGATGGGGAACTCCTTGAGGGTTTCCAGGAGCCAAACGTGACAAAATTACAAAAGATAGTCATCCGCAGAAATTACCAAGAGATCCCAACAAAACATGTCATACTTACATTTGGAACAAGCATAATGCCTACCTCTCTGGATGCAGGGTACGTAAAACTAAACGTCAGACCATATATCCCAAACCCAAGAGGGTGTTTCAAGTGCCCAAGGTGAGGACATGCTTCGCATGCATGCCGAGGCCAAAGAACCTGGGCTAAATTCAGCTGAAATGATCATCAATCTGAAAACTGCACTTCTTCCCCACATTGTACCAACCCCAAAGGAGACCATCCAGCCTACTCGTGGTCTTGCCCATGCTGGAAAAAGGAAAGGGAAATCATTGCACTAACTGTCAAAGAAAAAATTTCGTTCTTTGAAGCCAGGAAGCGGCTATCATACCTTTCGCGAAGAAGTTATGCCGATGTGACGCAGGCGGGGGCAGCGTCACAGAGGCCCCCGGAGTCCTCCGAACACACGCGCGGTGTTGCCGCAGTGACTCCTCCCGCCCTCGTGATGGAAGCAGCCGACGCTGCTCCATCGTCTTCAATGACCCTGCAGACACCAGTCACGCAGGGCCCTAAGATCAAGCGTACTCCAAGGCCTGAGACACGTGTGTCGGCGCCAAATTCTCGGTCCTCCAGCGCCTCAGGGAGAGCGATGGAGGTTGATAGGAAAACCCTGGTCTCATTGACACCGAAAGACAAGCGCTCTCTTGAGCGCGGTAAGAGGGACAAGATCCCAATAACCACCCAAAATAAGAAGGCGATAAGCTGAAGGTTATCGCTCCTTTGTATCACCCTTCCTGAGATCAACGTCACCTAATATCTTTCCTATCTCCAATTCAACTATTAAAGCCATTTTTTACCCTTCAATTCCATAATGGCTTTTATTATTCACTGGAATTGTAGAGGTCTTTTACATAACTTAGGTGACATTAAAGACCTGTTATTTACCTTCTCTTCTGTGGCCTTATGCTTACAGGAAACAAACCTAGGTGAAAAACACAAACATATCTTAAAAGGTTTCACTGTTGTACGGCGCGACCGTACTCAGATGAACCGGCTTTTGGGTGGTGTAGCCATTGTTGTGCAGGGTGGTATTGCAGTTAGAGAAGTTGCGATTACCAGTCACATAGAAGCCGTTGCTGTCACTGTTATAACTCACAAAACCATCACCATTTGCTCGCTGTATATCCCACCCCACACCCATTTTACCACTAAACACTTAGAAAATATAACAGGTCAATTACCGGAGCCATTTGTTTTAGTGGGGGATGGTAATGATCACGGTACTCTTTGGGGCAGTAACAAAACTGACCAAAGAGGGCAAATAGTTGAGGGTTTTATTCTATCAAATGATATCTGCCATTTAAATTCAGGTGCACCGACATACTTTTCACCGACTTCCCGCACTTTTAGTTGTTTAGATTTAGCTTTTTGCTCACCGTCTCTTTTTAACGATCTTAAATGGGAAACCATCGACAAGTTTTATGGCAGTGATCACTTGCCCGCAATCATCAAATTTTTATCGTCACCGCCAACCTTACTCACTAGGCCACGCCAGTGGAAATTACAGCTCGCTGACTGGCCGCTTTTTACGGAAAACGCGAGACTGGAAGATGTCTTTTCACAAGAACTAAGCATTGATGAACTTAATAAAAAAATCACTGAAGTCATAATCTCTGCAGCAGAAAAGGCAATACCCCAGTCATCTGGTATTGTACACAAAAAGTTAAATCCCTGGTGGACGAACGAGCGTACCGATACCAAAAAGGAACAAAATAAGGCCTGGGGAATCCTACGTAGGCACCCCACTTATAGAAACCTTTTAAATTTCTACAGGCCAAAGCCAAAGCACGATTTATTCGAAGGCAGGAAGAGAAATCATCATGGCAAAACTATTTATCTTCAAATAATATTACGGTCACGTCAAAACTATTGTGGGCCCAGGTAAGGAAGTTTAGGGGAGAGTACACATCATACACAATACTGCTACTCACATGTCCAGGCACACAAACAACTCTGCACGACCAGGCCAACTTATTAGGCGAACATTTTTACAAGGTCTCAAGCTCAGCAAACTACTCAAGTGATTTCTTCAAATATAAAATGTCAGCGGAGAAACAGAAACTTCCCACTACTGGGGCTTCAAATGAACCTTATAATAACGTCCTCACAATACAAGAATGGAACAGGGTTCTCTCTACCGGTAAAAAAACAGCAACAGGTCTTCACCGTGTCCACTACACCATGTTGGCACACCTCTCTCAAGCATCAGCCGAAACACTTCTTAATTTTTTCAACAAGATCTGGAAATCTGGAATAATGCCCACAGACTGGAAAAATGCAGTTATAGTGCCTTTTTTGAAATCAGGTAAATCCACAACGTCCCCAAGCAGCTACAGGCCCATTGCCTTAACAAGCTGTCTAGCCAAATCCTACGAGAGTACCATAAACATAAGGCTCACATTCATCCTTGAATCAAGGAATCTAATAGACGTGCACCAGTGCGGATACTAAAAGGGCTGCTCGACAACTTACCACCTCGTACGACTAGAACATGAAATACGTAACGCGTTTCTACACAAACACTGTCTCACAGTATTTTTCGATCTAGAGAAAGCGTATGATACCACGTGGCGGTATGGAATTGGGAGTGCGTGGCAGAATGCTGAACTGTCTATCTGATTTTATGGCAAATAGAACATTTCAGGTGCGTCTCGGCACAGTACTTTCACGCACATTTACACAGGAAAATGGCGTTCCACAGGGTTGTATTCTGAGCAAGACACTCTTTATAATCAAAATGAACTCTGTTAATAAGATCGTACCATCCTCTGCTATGCACTCTATATATGTCGACGATCTGCGAGTGGCTGCCACGCCTCAAGTCTACCCACTTGCGAAAGACAACTACAAATAACCATAAATAACCTTACAGAATGAGCTGACAAAAATTGATTCCGTCTTTCAACAGACAAAACTGCTACAGTTCTCTTCTCCAAGAAACGAGGGTTACACGTCAATCCAGTTCTCACTTTGCATGGTACAACGCTACCGGTCAAAGAACACTATAAATTTCTAGGCGTAACGTTTGACACTAAACTGAACTTCCTGGCCCACATTAACGCAACTAAAATTAAAGCAAACGAAGCGCTAAATATCCTCAAGGTTTTATCACATAAGCACTGGGGATCTGACCGAACATGTCTACTACGTATATACCGATCCCTTGTACGTAGCATCCTCGACTACGGTAGTGTAGTTTATGGGGCAGCTATGCAGTCCTACATTATCATTAAGCGACTTGATGCAGTTCACAATCTTGGCCTACGACTGGCGAGCGATGCCTACAGGACATCGCCTGTACAAAGTTTATACGTTGACTCTAATGAGCCTTCATTACAGCACCGCAGCGCACAACTTACACTTTGCTATGTATTAAGAATTCGGTCATCACCACAACATATATGCTACAACGTCGTAACACAGTGCCCAATCACGAATACACTACACAAATAAACCAAACATGATTCGGCCACTCATCTTAAGACACGAACAATATTGTCGGATCTATGATGGTCCTCCCGAAGCCCTGCAGGTTGCCGAAAGGCCACCAAGGTTGCCCCCGTGGTGCAATTTTACACAGCTGTGTGACTGGACGTTAACACATATAAAGAAAAAAGACATTCCACAAGAACATATAATACAAGAGTTCCGAGCTATCCAAGAAAAATATAAAAATTACACAGAATTTTACACTGACGGCTCTAAAACACAAGAAGATGTAGGTGTCGGGATCGTAACAAAAAATTGGGAAAATAGCATTCGCATAAATAATTTTTCTTCAATCTTTACCGCCGAAGTCTATGCGATATGCATGACAGTTAAAAAAATTACTTCCGACAAGCACAAGAATACTATTATTTATACCGACTCGTTAAGTGCCCTAAGAGCCCTTGACTTAAACTCCGTGTCTGAACCCCTGCTTGGTGATATCTTAAACATAGTATTCAACAAGAAAAATGAAGGAACCATACGATTCTGCTGGGTCTCAAGCCATGCTGGGACAGCAGGGAATGAAGCTGCAGATAGAAGCGCATCCATGGCAGCGCACAAAAGCATAACACACATAACACTTCCATACTAAGACAGTATCAGAGCGGTTCGTAAGGCCCTAGAATCAAAATGGCAACAAGAATGGAACTCGTGCGTAAATGACAAGTTACATATAACTAAACCCCTGCTTCGCGAGTGGAAATCATGCACTCACCAAGAACGGTTCTATGAGGTAATGTTATGTCGACTTCGAATTGGACCCACGCATCTAACACACAATTTTTTACTTCGAAACGAAAATCCAGAAACATGCGAGAAATGTCACGAAACGCTCACAGTAACCCACATCATTATGTTATGCCCACACAGTGAAACACAGAGGCGGAAATATTTCAAAAATTTGTATCACTTACATATACCTCTGCACCCTGCCTTAATGTTGGGCGATGACCCACTAGTGCCATTCACTAACCTGTTCCAGTTTTTAAGTGAAACCGGTTATCTACATCGACTTTAAGGAAACACAGCTATAGCTACCTTAACATTGGATCTTATACTGTCCTGTGACTGGCGCAGCATTGCCTAAGTCGCTTTTGCGCCATTAAACTCGAATTAACTAACTGAGTGAAAAACATCGAAATTAGTATCACCCTCTATGAACATTTGGTGTGCCGAACCGTGTTTACAAGACAACTTGTCAAATTGTACCACAATACTGTCATTTCCCAATTAAAACAAAAAGGTGTGACAAGAGTGGTAGTGTCCGCACAAGGCTTTTTCTTAAAAAGTAAGCACGGTGCATGAAAAGCCAAAACTTGGTTTAAAATGATTGCTCTTCAGTTTTCATGTGTTGATAAGGGCAATAAATGCGCATAAAAACAAAACACACTTTCTCGTTCGGAGTTTCGTGGCCAATGAAAGTATTTGCTTCTATTTTTAATATTTTTTGACAACCTAAATTAAGATTGCTGGGTTATAAATCGCTTTTTCTTTCCAAAGAGGGAACTGGGGCGACTTTAAACTACAGCGATAAATAAGTGGAATGTCACAGTATTCTACGGTACCATTTACCATTTGTGAGCAAATGCAGTAGGACGTCGTATTTTAGCTATTTTCTTGCTAAGCATTGCATCAGTCAGGATATTTTTCATGCCGTTCTCACGATAAACTTTATCCTTCAAGTAATTGTTACAGGCTCATGCGAGTGACATAGAAGCAAACTTAAATCGCTTGAAAACAAATATTTATGAACTTCATTCTAGTTCATCATTATTTCTTTCGAAGTCATATTCAAATTATTACTTGGCAAAGAGGCAGAAACCTGCTTGTATTCCTCAGAGCAACACATTTGAGCCAAAAATTTAGAAATATTACTTTAAATTTGATATATTCCTCATAGCTGACGGATCTATGACTCATGATTGTAATTGGCGTGAAAACGGAACATTCACCACGGCGTGGCCGAATCGCCTCAGGGAAACAGAAATACTAATTATTCTAATATCAGCGCAGGTTTGCATTCTAATTGCAGAAACCATCTGCACAGTGTCAATGTAATACTTCAACCTGTTTTATTAATGACAAAAACATGTTACATGCATTAAAACATTTTATTCCGAAATTACTGTTAAGATTCTGCCGCTGTAGCAAGTGGAGCAAACATTTTAAATAGCAAACTACATAGGACACATACTAAATACTTCAACGGTTAAACTGACAGTATTCGTGCAAGTCAATGCGCCGTTTCGTCTATCGCGGATGAGCGTTCTGCGCAATGTATTGCCACGGGTGTGCCGTTCGTCCTGTGTCAGCCAGCATAGTCGGCATTTAATGAGAACGAACCATCGCGAGCAGCGCCTTTACAAAACACGACTTTTCTTTTTCCGACCTTTGCTTTAATAATACATAACTTCAGCTTTTTTTGTCATAGCTAGAAACTGTCTGACCGATATTTTATTGCAGGTTTTGCGAGGCCGCCTTGCGTTACCAGAGGAACACGCAGCACACGCCGATGGCCGACGAGACTTGCAACGTCGACGGTACGTAGGCGATTGTCACTCGCCTTTCCCACAAACATGGCAAATAGCCACCACAAACATGGCAGATAGCCGCTACGGTTACCATAGTAGCGGTGCATTTATTGCGTATAAAGATGCACTTAACCAGCGCGGCTAAGACGGTTTCCGCGTCAGCCAGCTTATAACTATCCTTACTAAGAAATTGGTGCTCATCTGAATATATGCAAATTCATACCAAACCTGTGCAGTACAAGTTTGTGAATGAAGTTGTTTTTGTATCCGTGGGCTGGTAAAGCACGCTCCAAGATAAGCGCTGAACCCGAGAATGTACATTCCATGCAGTGAATAATTCACTTGTAAATGTAATCATCGCTTGAACATCGGTCGACAATTTTGTTTGCACAGCATAATCTCAGTGGGTTTGACCTGCTATCATCGTGATAATGTCTCCCTCAAACCGATCAAGCTGGCTGACAAAGCAATTGCTTTGATGCGAATGCTGTGTGATGTGTAATTAGTGTGACGCGTCAGATGTCTATAACGGAGGGTCTTAACGGCGCTGCTACGTTTTAGGCAGAGTGTGAGAATTGCTCACCAATAGCATGTTACGAGCAGCAGACATATCCAGCTGCGGCCGAATGCAGAAGTTGCAGCGCGCAATTTGAGGAAGCCCAAAACAGTATATATGGCAGCTCTTAG